>NC_054838.1:45997246-46309330 GCF_018345385.1 Vulpes lagopus
AGAACCATAAAATCTGTGTTTAGATCAAGCCTGTATTCATAGTTCAGTTAAAAGCGATAATAATAATAATTCTAATTGTTTAATATACACTGTGTAGATGCAAAACAGACCACTTAGAATGTGAACACTGATGTCATGGAGTTTTGTCTTTGAACTTTCATTTCCTGAGATAACCTTTATTTCTAAAGTAGTGACTCTCCCTCTTCTTCTTTTTCTTTGTTTCTTCCTTCACTTTTCAACAGTTATGATTTGTTAAGTGTCAGGAACTCTCTCAGTTCTGAGCATATAAAAGTGAAAAACATGTATATCCTGCATTAAGGGCCTAAGGAATGTAAACAGGTAAATGTAATAATATGTAACAAGTGTTATTATACATAAATGTATCAAGCTCATTAGCAATGTAAAAGGCAGTAATAAACTACCAGTGCATGGGAGCAGGGGGAAATACCAATATTGCTGAGGTAACATAAAAGAGCAGAGTCTGGAGAATTTACAGATTTTCCTTTGTTAAGATTTTTATTGTTTCCTATGGTGTATTTGATATACAATAAACTAAGAAAACAGAGCTCCTACCATGGCATCCCTTTCCATCTATGTAAAATGAACACTAGTGAAAATTAAGTGTTAGAAAATACGGTCCCAAATTAAGTGCAAAATAAGTTGGGAGCAGAGACATCACACAGAAAGTAAAACTAGAGATGGTGCTTAAAATAACTGGTTAAATTTGAATAAGGAAAAAGAAAAAAAAAAACTTTCTTATAACAGAAAATAACAAATGATTATTTTATATTACTCATTTTTTTATGGTTAAAGCACCTATCATAAGAGGGATAACTGAATTATGGAATAAGATTGAGTGCATACATAAGCTTCTATAGACTTTCTTTGAAAATACAGGTATTCTACTTCGGGATGACACATTAAGTGCCTAAATATATTATTAGGGTCACATCAATTAGCTTCTCTGCAGCTGAGTTGAGAAGAATGACAAAGAGGACTTTAGCAACATGAGATAATTTGATGCCTAGATAGCAAAGTGGGTGAAGCATACAAAAGCAGCTAAACACCATTTTCTGAAATTTCCCTGATAACAGTCTCTGTGGCACCCTTACCCACTGATACTCCTTGTACCAATTATCATCTTGAGCTAAAGTATTGACAGACTTGCATACCCTTACATTAGCTCTATTGTGCAGCAAGAAAAAAAAAAATTCCTTCAGGCTTCTTCAATTAAATTTAGTCTCAGATATAAGTATTTATTGTTTTCACGGTTGAGAAACTTTTCATATTATAAAACCTTACTTTCAAAAAACGTCTTATAGAGCACTTCAGAGTTTGAGTCATTTGTATGTGTACTCTTATTTGAAATTTATACAAAAATATGTGAATTAGTTAGGTTATACTCCATAAACTCCATTTCTTTCATTTAGAAGTCTATTATTGTATATTGAATATAATATATTGCATGAATTTAAGACCTGAGATCTGTTGCTCACTTTGGCAGCACTAAAACCTAAAATCTGATAAGTTTTGTTTTATTTATATGTGTAGGAAACCGTCACCACAATCCCAATAATAAATGGATCTCTAACTCCCAAAAGTTTCCCTGTGCTCTTCCTAATCCCTCCTTCCTCCTCTCATCTCTAGGCAACTGCTTCTCTTCTTTCCAGCATTTACAGTTCAGTTCAAACTTCTCTTTAAAAGCAGTTAAGGAACTTGCCAAAGACCAACATAGCCTATGTACAGTGGAGTAAAATCTTGAATGATATTCTGATTTTTAAATTGGTGCTATTTTCATGATTTCATTACTTATTTTCATTACTCACAATTGAATAACAAAACTCTCTTGAGAATTGCTTCATAAGAACAAAGGGAATCTTCTTGATTTGGAAAGTTTCTTCTTCTAAGGAACACAGGTCTGTGAGCAATGATGACCCAGTGAAGTGAATTTAAGAAAGTTGAACTGTAGCACTCAATGAGATTGCTTATGTCCCTTTATTTGAACTTATTCTCAACCTTTTTTTCCCCTCAAATCTCCTCTGATGCTCTTCTTGACTGACTCACAGATGATGATGTTGCTTAAAAATTAAAATGGAAAATAAAGGTAGGCAGATTTCTATACTCCATATCTACTTGATGAAACTGCAACTGTACTTTTGCCTTTTTCTCCTCTAATAATGGATGAGATGGCCCTACTTCAATCAAAGGCCAAACCTTCCTTTCTTACTTTGGATCTTTGTTTAGTCACATACTCAAGGATGTCATCCCTAAAATTAATCCCTCCTTTTCTTTTCATATAGTAATATCCATTCCCCTCTCATCAATTTCTCTCTCTTTCCTGAGTAACTTTCCTTGTATCACATTAGTATTCTCTTGCTCTAGTGTTTTTATCATTCTAAAAACCCCTTCCTTAACTGCCTTTCAGATACCACTGAAAATATTTTGCATTTTGAAATAGAGACCCATGCTTTTATGTACAATTAAAGAATCAATATATAAATAAACTGTTTTCAGCTCAATGTCACCATAATGTTATTTTATTTCATTTTTAAATATAGTTTGAGAAAGTGGAATAAAAATATTTTCTTGGGATGCCTGGGTGGCTCAGCAGTTGAGCATCTGCCTTTGGCTCAGGGTGTGATCCTAGGGTTCTGGGATCGAGTCCAGCATTGGGCTGCCTGCATGGAGCCTGCTTCTCCATCTGCCTGTGTCTCTGCCTCTCTCTCTCTGTGAATCTTGTAAATAAATAAATAAAATATTTAAACAAACAAACAAATACATTCTTTATTCAGGAAGGAAAAGACAACTCTACACTCTGTGAAACAAAACAGAAATTAGTGTTTTGGTTTTTCACATCTAGACATCTTGAAAACCTTATCTGTATAAGACCTACAGGTTTCCATGTGTCTTTTAGGGTAGATCTGTAATGCTTGTCTTCTTCAATACCTGCAGCATGACTGTGAACTGGACATTCTTAAGAGTCATGTCTTACTCCTAAAGTACTTTAAGCAGAAAAATAGCAATATAACAGTGAGGTGATTACATGCCTTTATGGTTTATTCAGGAAACTTAATTGATAGCAAAGGGTCACAGATGAATATGTGTCTCTATTGCTATTCATCTTCATCCAGAGTAGAATGGCCACAGGGAACTGATTAGTGTCAAAGCAATCCCCAGTGACTTACTGCTCTGTTATCTCTCTCCTTCTGGGAAGTTAATATACCAGTCAGCCCTTGCTCACAAACTGATCTTTAAGAGAGTTGGCAGGTTGGATTGTGTGGTGTCAGTAACAGAAATAACAAGATTCCTTTTATGTCTTATCTTCTCAGGGCAAGCACAGACATTATACAACTTCCCTTCACAAGACACCTGTGATGCAAATCCAGGACAAATGCTGTTATCTTTGATAATTTGATAAAAACTGAGGCACTGGGATAGCAAGTAACATCCCCAGGGTCAACCTAATGATGAACATATGGAGTGCTCCTTAATTCTAATACTTTGCTTTGTGCACTCTCCATAAAGCAGCCTATCAAAATATAAATGAAATCATGTCACTCCTTGCAAATGCTTTCCCACCTAAATTCTAAATTCTTCTCCATGAACTATGAGGCTTTGCATGAAAGGGCCTCCACCTGCTCTCCTACTTTTCTTGTAGTTCACATTCATTGCAGTCTGGGCTCCATGATTTTCAAATTTCCTTCAATTTTAACACACACAGAAAAAGATATTTTTTTCATAACACACTGAGGTAAATTAACGAAACTACTCATGACCAGTGGGTTAGGGCCCCACTGCCTTCAGGACTAGGAATACTATATTTCTGCATAGTTGTAAGCCATTGTGCTAAATACTATTGTGATGTGGTCCAGTTTTGAAGTTCTGGTGTAGTCTTGCAGTCCTTCCTAGTCCCCAAATGTGCTGAGCTGCTTCTCCTGGTGAATGAATTTGTTGAATACACTGCATAAACTCTAATCTTTCAAAAATTCCTACTTTGGAATGATATTTATAATTTTTACAACAAAAAATGCCAGAAAAATGGTACACATACCCATAGGTCCTCCACTGAGTTATATAATAAGAATGGAATTATATCTCTGCATTGAGATGGATTATTTACTATGCCGTAGTATCATAAATCATAAAGAATTCACTGAGAATATATGGATAAACCCATTTTTTCTTGAGAAAAATGAATGTCTCAACTCTCCAGGAAAAATTCACATTTCCTTTCTGAGGACTTAAACACTTCCAAAAAGGCAGAATCTTCAGAAACTTCCTTGTCAGATTACACTGTCAGGTCTTTTGTTCTTAAGTCCATATTCCTAATTAATATTAGTATATGGCTATGTTTTGAATAATTAGTTGAGAAAAGTAGATACATCCTATTCTGCTCAGGCATTTAGAGTGATAAAAGGCTGCACTTTAACTTATTCTGCATCAGCTTCCTTATCTTTAATGGGGATAGAATTTTAATCATATATTAGTGACAAAATATTTTCAAAGATTTATATGCCTATATAAGTAATAAAGGAAAATACACAACTATCCTTGTCTGCTAATAGCTTTTTTTTTTTTTTTTTTTTTTTAAGATTTTACTTATTTACTCATGAGAGAGAATCAGAGACTTAGGCAGAGGGAGAAGCTCCCCACAGGGAGCCTGATGCAGAACTTCATCCTGGGATCCCAGGACCATGACCTGAGCCAAAGGCAGATGCTCAATCACTGAGCCACCCAGGTGCCCATTAACAGCTTTCTTTGATTTTATTATAAATTTACTATTTCTCAAATTCAAATTAAATGCATAGTTTCTCTATGTTCTCTGTTCAGCTATCACTCTATGCACAATAACAGTGAAACTTATATTTATGGTTTATTCTATTTAAATGGAGCTTGGCATATGCAAGAATAGTGGGTGATATCTGAATCACTTTGCTGACTTTTAAAATATAAACGTACATGATCAACCCACAGAGATTTTTTTTAAGATTATTTATTTATTTATTCATGAGAGACAGAGGAGAGAGAGAGGCAGAGACACAGGCAGAGGAAGAAGCAGGCTCCATGCAGGGAGCCTGAAGTGGGACTCGATCCCGGATCTCCAGGATCATGCTCTGGGCCGAAGGCAGGCACTAAACCACTGAGACACCCAGGCTCCCCAACCCACAGAGATTTTGAATTAATTATTCCTTGGCAAGCATAAGGCATCTCTACTTAAGAAAAAAAATTCCTAAAATTATGCTGATCAGTTTTTTACTGGGGTATAATAGATAGCTGTTATTTTTGCTTTCATGTGGTTTCTTAACTGTATATTATTCTAAATTCATTAACTATTCTAAAGGGTCACAAATATTTCTACCAAGCTTTCATATTATATTACCTTAAAATATGTTTTGTTTTTTAAATTAAATAACCAAAATAAATATTATTTTTGAGAAATATGAGTCACATTCACATATCATTTACATTTTTAAAATGCATGACCAGTAGGTTAAATTTCCTAATTTTCTACTGCTAGAGACTTGTTTTGAAATACATTTGATTGTGCTATCCATAAAGCAACAGGGAAGAGGTTGTTTTAATGTGTCTAGTGTTTGTGCAATTACTTTTAGTTCCTATTACTTTTAATTTTGCTAATTGAAGGTCCTAAGGACAGATACATTCAACTTGAATGGGTCACTTCTGCATATTCCTCTTCACAAACTTCTAGGCTTCGTCACTATTTAACATCAACTAATAATAGAAAATAAAAGACATCTTTTTAGTAAGCAAGATATTAACCTCATTAAGAGTTAAAAAAATTAGTGTGATTGGATTTCTCTTTAAATTACAAGCTATTTCAGAACTGATCATGTGTCTTTTATAGTTATTTTTATCTTTCTTTCATCAGCGTCCAATGCTGTATAATGAAAGAGTATGTAGGATCTTATTCTTCACTTAGACATCACTGTCTCATTCAGCTCTCCATATCCTTGCTGGCAATCAGAAAAATGAAACAGCAGGCAGTCTATGAAAATCCAGTTCAGATTCAAAGGTTGATTCATGACTCAAGTAAAAATAGACATGTTTAAAGAAGAGAGGCAGCATGGCCTTAGAGGATAACAAAATTGTGTTTTGGAAACTAAGTGAAGCAATAGTGGAGGCAATATTTTGAGAAACAGGGACTAGAGGAGGAAAGAAGCTTAATTTAATTGTTTATGGTTGTTTTTGCTGAAGCAAAAGTGACTCTATCTTGGATATAGAAGTACCTTTCTAGGTATACTGTGTCTAACAGTGACTTAGAGTGCTTAAATATTTTAGAATAAATAAATGAATAAATGATTCAAAATATGTAGCAATTAACCCTTCTGTAGGCGAGTTGCAAAATTTTTGCCTCTTGTCATGTAATTACTTGATGGGGAAACTGAAACATCCATACTCTTCCCAGTCAACATTTTTCTCAATCTCATTGTGAGATATACACTTCCCCTGCCAGTGAGTAAAATATTTGCCAATTTTAGAAATTATACACCAGCTATTCAGGGGATTTTTTTTTTCATAAAAATCAGTGTTTTGATCAATGAAAATCAAATTTTTAAAAATTTAATAAGTTAGAAGTACACAGACCATATATATTAAGATTTGCTTGTTTGCACTTTTTGAGCTGTTTAGCATTTATGCTCTCTGGCTATTAAAATATAATTTAGTTGATAGTATTCAATATGTACTGGAATTTGCCAAAAAAAAATAACTTTTCCTGATTTGGCTTTATTTCATATCATGTCATTAAGTTAAAAATACTTTTACCTTCTTCATGGAGGGAGTCTGTGTGTGTGTGTTTAATCTATTTCCCAAGTAAAGGACATATAATTAAGATTCTTAGTTATCGTCATGGTACCAGCCAGACACCAGATATCAAAGCCAGATATTAAATGAATGTGACACTTTCATGGGAGATATAATTTAGATTCAAGTCTAATACTTGAAATTGTGGCAATGAACCAGATTTTGTAGACAAAGCTCTTTTTCTCTATTCTTAGTTATTTGAGATCAGTACCATTTTACTTGATTTCTAGATTACAATAAAAATGGCTGCTGCTGTCAGTTCTTCAGCATTACAAAGAGAAGACTGTCAGTACCAATGAAGATACCATACAACTTGGAAAAGAAGCCCTTCAAGGCAAATTTTTTCTGTAGGAAGAAGGGGTTATCAGGCCTCGACACCAGTGCTTTGTCAGGACAATTTCTCAGAACAGCATTAAATGGAATCCATCCCCCAAACAAAGCTCTGTTTAAGAAAAATTTGAAGTAACGTTAGTAAAATTCTAAGCATACTGTGTTGACAATTTTTTAAAAATCCATTTGTTTACACTAGAGAATACCTACTAATGAAGAAAATTCCAAGAAGTTTATTATGAAATTATAGGAAATAAGGGCAGTAAACATCCATGAGTTCACATAAAAAAAAATAAACTCTCCTGCATGGTTATGTTGCCCTCATTTCCCTCATGTGTCCACTGACGGAATTTCTGATATTGGGTTTGACATTTGTTTATGCTCTTATATCATCCCATTACCATGTTTTTATTATAAAACCTTAAAAGTATATTCTATATGGTCAGAATTTATGTGTTTCAATTATCAGCAGACAAAATTGGCCACTTTTTCTAGCTATAGCTTAGCTAAAATATGTAACTGCTGCTGTAAAACTGGACTCATAAAGAGATTTTGATGTTTTCAAATTCAGTGTTGTTATTCACTGAGTGGAAATAGCACTGTACTCGTCATCAAAATCCACAAATTATGATCCTAAATATCTTGTGAGTTATTATGACTTTGAGCGAGTAATTTATTTCAACTCGCTGGGATCTGATTTATTAATGTATTGAGCCAGAGAGAGACAAAGACAGAAAGCAAAAGAAGATGATATATGAAAGAAATAATTTCTTTTCAATATTTCTTTTCAATATTTTAATTCAATTTTTTAGAAGAAGGTTTCGTACTACATACACATCTCGTTTCAGATAAGAATAGGGTATCCATATGACACAATAATCCATTTTGCACAATGTATGCCCTTGTTCTTATAAAATTATTCATAGTATCTACTTTTACTCTTAAAAATGTTACAGCTTGGATGGCAAATTATACTAATCTTAGGTTTGTACACTTTTATTAACTAATTCTTTCAACATGCAATTCAGGCCAAATAGCAAATAAACAAAAATAATATAAGCTGCTTCAACTTAACTCTAGAATCTAGTGTTTGAAAATTTGTGGATTTTATAAAATGAAGAGACTTTACATTCATATGCAATTTACATTCATACACTAATGACTAAGGCTTATACATTAATAACAAAGAAAAATGGAACCAGGTAAGCAGCCATCATGAAACTTCCCACTGTTTTTTTTTTTAAAGATCAGTAATTGGGAGAAGGGGTCTGCTATTAGTTTGTTATGGCCAGTGGATTTAAAATATCTAGCATGAAAAAAAAGATAAAAGAAATGAAAGAAAGAAAGAAAGAAAGAAGAAAAAAAATCTAGCTTGTGTTCCCCAACTTCCAGGCATCATCATCATCATCATTATTATTATTATTTATTCTATATGTTATTTCTACTTTTAATTCTTGACTCAAACATTCAAATTATGAAGAAAATATTAATATTTGTCGTATAAATGTTGTCCAGATGTCCTTTCACCATATTAACACATATGCTTTGTTGTTTACAAAATCCTTCACATATATTGTCATATTTAAACACAAATCTGTAAGGTAGATATTATTTCTTTCATAAATGGTGAAAACTAAATCTAAGTGTTCCACTTCTATATGTCAGCAAAGGGGTTCCAAAGACCCACTACTCAGCAAAACAAGCAAAACTAGTATAATCTATTAACAAAAACAACCACTTATATCTTCTAAAAATTGTCCTTAGGCCATGTAGCAAATGAAGAAACATTTATTCAAGAAAATCTTTTAAAGTTCAGTCAAGAGAAAAAGATTCTTTGGCATTTAAACCATGACACCCTTCTCCATGCCATATGCAACTCAGCTTGGCAAGGCTGCACTTAGGCTCTGATTGGGTGTGGCCAAGGGACTTGCCTTCTCCCCTCAGCTCTTAGTTAATTAAGTCTTAACATATGTTACCAAGAGGGAAAGAATGCTAGAGTTCTCATCTCCTTCAATTCCATGTTGAAGAGTTTCAGTTCCGGTGAAAGAGTTTTCTTCTATCACCTAGACCCTACATTTAGAATGTAGGCTCTACCCCAGGTGAGACAAGCTGCGGATAATGAGGCCTTGATAACTTTCATCTCAGCTTGCTCCCAGAGTGGAAGTTCCACCAAGGAATGAGAAGACCAGAGACAATTGCCCTGCTCAGTACTCAAAGTATTAGCAAGGAATGACTCAGAAAATTATTCAAAATGAGAAATATTCTGTAAGAAAAAGAGCTCTAAAACTCCCTCGAAAGGACCTGACTTTATTAGAAACAATGTGAAAAGCTGAAGACTAATAGCACTTTCAAAACCAATAGCTCCTCTTAAGAACAACAAACTAAGCCATATAGTCTAGCTAGTTCACCAGAGAGAACTAGAGAGACAGCTATGAAGAAACATTATGGGGCTCAAAATAAAACAAAACAGAAAAACAAAAAACCCTTAAAGACTGGCCTTAAAAACTGCTTTTGCCCAAATTTGGATGGATAAAACGGCTGAGAAATTTTGTTCTAGGATATTGTCAAACAGAAGAGAGCATTAGTCTGATAATTAGTGGACCCTCACTCATGGGCTGCAATACCAGATGAAGCAGGTAACAGAGATATCAAGGAGAAATAATCAAAGATACTCTAGTAAAATCACTGTAATCACAGGGGAACTGTACATATACCCAAACCAGTGCTCTTTGAAGAGCAAGAACAAAGGCTTCACAATGTGGGGAAGATACACCACACTAAAATAGCCTAGCCAAGTAACTAAACAAGTAAGCAATCAAACAACAATAAAAAGAACCCCTGCAGAGGTGGGGGAGGGAGTTAGTATCCAGAAACTTCACTTTAGTCCTCAATTTTCAATTAAATAAGGACACATGCAAAGAAACAGGAATGTGTGACCTATACATAGGGTAAATATAAAGACAGAACAAAGAGACTGTGAGATGAGCCAGATTTAACAGAGTTCAAAGTAGCCATTACAAGTGTGGTAAAATATGGCTAAAGAAGTAAAAACAAACAAACAAAACCAAAAAACAAAAAACATGAAGACAGCATATAATCAAATAAAGAATATTAATGAAAATACAGAAGTTATGAAAAAGAACCATATGGAATTCTATAGTTGACAGGTAAGATAACTGAAAGGAAAAATCCTTTAGAGGGACTCAAGAATATATTTAACTGGCAGAAGAAAGAATCCGTGAACTTTAAGATAGATCCATAGTGAATATAATTTGCAAAACAGAGAGAAAATTGAATGCAAAAAAAAAAAATGAACAGAACCTCAGAGAAATGTGGGACATCAAGATATACATAACAGGAAAGAAAGAAAAGAGAGGGAAACAAACCATAAAAGACTTCATGATAAAGAACAAACTGAGGGTTGTTGGAGGAATGTGGATGGGGGATCGGCTAGATGGGTGATGGGCATTAAGGAGGGCACTTGTCATGTTGAGCACTGGTGTTATATGCAAGTGATGAATCAATAAATTCAACTCCTGGAAACAATATTGCACTATTTGTTAACTAACTAGAGTTTAAATAAAAATTTGAAAAGAAAAAAAGGTATACATAATGGCCATACCAGGAGATGTGAAAGAGAAAGAAGAAGAAAAGAATCTGTAAGAAAATAATGTCCCCAAACTCTAGAAGTTAACGGGAAAATATTCATCGGCACATATGGAAGTTTAATGACTTCCAAGTACAATACATGGGAAGTGACCCACCCCTATGCAAATCATTTTTAAAATGTTGAAAGCCATGTACAGGAAATTTTGAAAGAGGCAAGAGAAAAACAACTCATCCTGAACAAGAGAAGCAGAAGATTCACTGCTGATTTCACTTCAGTAACAATGTGGGCTAGAAGGCAGTGTGAGGCATATTAAATTAATAAATACTAAATTATATTAGTTAAATATTAAACAATATATAATATATAATGTACATAACATATATAGTATATATCAAAATATAATATTGAAATTAATTATATTTATTAAATAAATATTAAACAATATTAAAAGTATTGAAAACTAAGGTTAAGGGGATTTGTGACTTTTCTAGCTCACAATGAAACTATGAATGTTTAGAAATGGGAATTGAGCTTACATTTACTTGATCTAAATCAATAGGTATAGTATTGAGCAATGTGTCCCTGATCTCAATAGGCATAAAATTTACTTGAGGTGCTTATTTAAAATGCAGATTTCTAGACTACCATCTTTTTTTTTTTTTAATTTTTATTTATTTATTATAGTCACAGAGAGAGAAAGAGAGAGAGGCAGAGACACAGGCAGAGGGAGAAGCAGGCTCCATGCACCAGGAGCCCGACGTGGGATTCGATCCCAGGTCTCCAGGATCGCGCCCTGGGCCAAAGGCAGGCACCAAACCGCTGCGCCACCCAGGGATCCCTCTAGACTACCATCTTACAGATTCTCATCTTAAAGATTTGGAGCAGGTAGCAGGAATTTGCATTTTAATTATTCCAGAAGTAATTTTGACGTGAGTGGTCTCAGAATCACAGTACAAAATATAATGGAATAAATGAAAGAGTGAGCAATGAGCTTCACACATAAGCATGTAAATCCTCAGTCATCAGTACCTACCTGCTTAATAGGGCAGGATGTGTAGAGTCTCAGAGTTTCAAGTGTATTTTAGTGAAAATGGAAAATATAGTAACTTATAAGGTTATTGTGAGAATTAAGTTACTGTATATGAAGTTGAAACCCAAATCTACTGAGCCTTTTCTATTGTATTCCCTGCTTCATTGCTCATTACACTCTATTGTCATTCCCCTTTTCTGATGTTACCTTCTAAAACCATAATTATTTCCAACTCAAAATGATAACTTGTCCTTCTGGTATTATATCTATGCTTGAGAAATATTTTTGAATTAAGACTGTCTGCTTAGATTATTGACATAAGGAAATCAGTTATCAAACCTGGCTACAAAATACATTTTTTTCAATGAAATATTTTTGTAGAAATGTAAATGCTTGTTTTCTTCTTTTAATAAATGCAATACAAAAATGGCAGAAGAGTAGGGGTCTCAACACACCTGGCTCCACAAACTTACCTCAATAACTTTCAAAACATGAAACCTGAACACCTATGAATTCGACTTGAGATTTGAAGAGAGAACAATCGGAATGCAACAGATAAAAGTTTTTGCTTCTAACAAGGTAGGAAGGCAAAAAAATGAATAAAAATTAAAAAGAATCAAGTGGGGGAGGGGCCCTGCGAGGAGCCGGGCTAAAGCGGAGCAGTAAAAGCCTCCATGGAAGGAAAGCCCAGCCTTGGAGAAATGGGAACTTTATTTATTTTTTTTTTAATTTTTATTTATTTATGATAGTCACAGAGAGAGAGAGAGAGAGGCAGAGACACAGGCAGAGGGAGAAGCAGGCTCCATGCACGAGGAGCCTGACGTGGGATTCGATCCCGGGCTTCCAGGATCGCGCCCTGGGCCAAAGGCAGGCGCCAAACCGCTGCGCCACCCAGGGATCCCGAAATGGGAACTTTAAAAATCCGTGCCAGAGTTTTCCCTGCCAGAAAAGTGCTCAGCAGGTAAATCAGTCAAAATCGCAGGAGGGGCAGTGAAGCCTCCAGATTCTCGGAGTCACTATAAAAGGAAGTGCACCCAGGGGTAAGTGCACTGCAAACTGCCAGCTGATCTTGGTAAAGGGCTTGAATGCCCACTTGGTGGAGCATCTGGGAGATGCATCAATTAGGCAGGCAGCTCCAGACAGAGGTGGCTGGGCCCATTCCCTTTGGGAGAGGCAGTCCCCCCGGGAGTGCAGGTTCAGCCGCACAGGGCCCCAGATCTCAGGGTGCCCAAGTGGACACAGCCTACGATCCTGCATCCCCTCTGGGACAGGCGGAGGTGGGGAGGGCATAGGAGAGTGAGGACTCTCCTGCCACCAGGCACCCCCAAGCTGTGCAGATTAGTGCACCTGCACCGGCCTGGGAGCATCTAGGCCAGTGTGGACTGGGAAACTGCAGTTAGTGACTCATGGGGAGCTGACCGCAGAGCTGGGGACCTGGCCATCGCCAGTGTTATAGTTCCTCCTTATGTCACCATGTGCCTGGGAGAAGTGGTGTCGCCAGGGAACAGAGGCTTCATGGGGTCAACACTCTCACTCAGCCCGGGACCTGGCAGGAGGCGGGGCATCTCCTCTAGGTGCACACACCTGAGAATCAGCACAGCAAGCCCCTCCCCCAGAAGACAAGCTGGAAGAACAGAGAAAGAGCAAGTTCTTGACCAAGAAGTGCTGGAAAGCTCCAGGACTGAGAGAAAATAGTATCTAGATCTAGAGGTTCTTTTTTTTTTTGCTTTTTCTATTACGTTTCATTTTTATATCAGACTAAAAATTTCCAATATTTTTCTCTCTTTTCCCACCTTAACTACATTAAAAGCCTGGGAGGAAAGGTTTAGGAAAATAAATGATCGCCTCAGATGGAAGAATATACATCTAATTGGGATTCCAGAAGAGGCTGAGAGAGAGAGAGAGGACCACAAAGTATATTTGAACAAATCATAGCTGAAAACTTCCCTAATTTGGGGAGGGAAGCATTCATTCAGATCTAAGAGATAGAGAGGACTCCTCCCCAAAATCAATAAAAACCGTTCAACAGCTCCACATTTAATACTGAAACTTGCAAATTCCAAAGATAAAGAGAAAATTCTTAAAGCAGCTCGAGACAAGAGATTCTTAACTTCTATGGGGAGAAATATCAGATTAACAGCAGACCTCTCCACAGAGACCTGGCAGGCCAGAAAGGGCTGGCAGGATATATTCAGGGTCCTAAATGAGAAGAACATGCAGCCAAGAATACTTTATCCAGCAAGGCTCTCTTTCAGAATGGAAGGAAAGATAAAGAGCTTCCAGGAGAGGCAGACCCTGAAAGAATACGTGACCACCAAACCAGCTCTACAAGAAATATTAAGGGGGACTCTGTAAAAGAAAGAGGAAGCCCAAATAAATAATCCACAAAACCAGGGACTGAATAAGTATTATGATGACACTAAATTCATATCTTTCAATAGTAACTCTGAACGTGAATGGGCTAAATAATCCCATCAAAAGATACAGGGTAACAGACTGCATTAAAAAAAACAAGACCCATCTATTTGCTGTTTACAAGAGACTCGTTTTAGACCTAAGGACACCTCCAGCCTGAAAATGAAGGGGTGGAGAACCATTTACATTCAAATTGTCCTCAAAAGAAAGCTGCAGTAGCAATCCTCATTTCAGATGAATTAAGGTTTATACCAAAGACTATAGTAAGAGATAGAGAGGGACACTATATCATACTTAAGGGTCTATCCAACAAGAAGACCTAATAATCATGAGTATTTATGCTCCTAATGTGGGATCTGCCAAGTATATCAATCAGTTAATAACCAAAGTAAAAAGATACTTAGATAATGATACACGGCACTTTCTGCAAATGACAGATCTTCTAAGCACAACGTCACCAAAGACACAAGTGCCTTAAATGACACACAGCCCCAATTAGATTTCACAGATATATACAGAACTTTACATCTGAACGCAACTGAATACACATTCTTCTCAAGTGCACATGGACCTTTTCCAGAATAGACCACATACTGGGTCACAAATAAGGACTCAACTGATACCAAAAGGTTGGGATTGTCTCCTGCATAGTTACAGAGCTCAGTGTTTTGAAACTAGAAAGAAATCACAAGAAGAAATTTGGAAGAAACTCAAACACATGGGGGTTAAAGAATATCCTACTGTAAGATGAATGGGTCAATCAGGAAATTAGAGCAGAATTAAAAAGATTCATGGAAACTAATGAAAATGAAGATACAACTATTTAAAATCTTCAGGACACAGTAAAAGCAGTCCTAAGAGGGAAATATATCACAATAGAAGCCTCCCTCAAAAAATGGAAAAACCTCAAATAAACAAGCTAACCTTGTAGCTAAAGGAATTGGAGAAAGAACATCAGTTAAAACCTACACCAAGCAGAAGAAGAGAGATAATAAAGATTCAAGCAGAACTCAATGAAATAGAGACCAGAAGAACTGTAGAACAGATCAACAAAACCAGGAGTTGGTTCTTTGAAAGAATTAATAAGATAAATAAACTATTAGCTGGCCTTATTAAAAACAAAAGAGAAAAGATTCTAATTAATAAAATCATGAATGAAAAAGGAGTGAACACAACCAATACCAAAGATATAAAAACAATTTAAAAAACATATTATGAGCAGCTATATGCCAATAAATTAGGCAATCTAGAAGAAATGGACACATTTCTGGAAAACCAGAAATTACCAAAACTGCGACAGGAAGAAATGGAAAACCTGAACAGGCCAATAACCAGGGAGGAAATTGAAGCAGTCATCAAAAACGTCCCAAGAACAAAAGAACAGGGCTAAATGGCTTCCCAGGGGAATTCTATCAAACATTTAAGGAAGAAGTAATACCTGTTCTACTTAAGCTGTTCAGAAGGATAGAAAGGGATGGAATATTTCAAACTCATTTTATAAGGCCAGCATCACCTTAATTCCAAAACCAGACAAAGACCCCACCAAAAAGTAGAAATATAGACAAATATCCTTGATCAATAAACATGTATGCCAAAATTCTCACCAATATACCAGCCAATAGGATCCAACAGTATATTAAGAAGATTATTCACCATGATGAAGTGGGATTTATCCCTGGGATGCAAGGGTGCTTCAATACTCATGAAACAATCAATGTGATAGATCACATTAACAAAAGAAAAAACAAGAACCATAGGATCCTCTCAATAGATGCAGAGAAAGCATTTGACAAAATACAGCATCCATTCCTGATCAAAACTCTTCAGAGTGCAAGGATAGAGAGAACATTTGTCAGTATCTTAAAAGCCATCTATGAGAAGCCCATAGCAAATATCATTCTCAATGAGGAAACACTCAGAGCTTTTCCCTTAAGATCAGGAACAGAAGGATGTCCACTCTCACCTGCTATTCAACATAGTACTGGAAGTCCTAGCCTCAGCAATCAGGCAACAAAAGGAAATAAAAGGCATTCAAATCAGCAAAGAAAAAGTCCAACTCTCCCTCTTTGCAGATGTCACGATACTATATATAGAAAACCCAAAAGACTCCACCCCAAGATTTCTAGAACTCATACAGCAATTTGACAGTGTGGCAGGATACAAAATCAATGCCCAGAAGTCAGTGGCATTTCTATACACTAACAATGAGACTGAAGAAAGAGAAATTAAGGAATTAATTCCATTCACAATTGCATCCCCAAAGCATAAGATACCTAGGAATAAACCTAACCAAAGAGGTAGAGGATCTATACCCAAAAAGCTACAGAACACTTCTGAAAGAATTGAGGAAGACACAAAGAGATGGAAAAAAAATTCCATGCTCAAGATTGGAAGAATAAGTATCGTGAAAATGTCTATGCCACTGAGGGCAATTTGCATATTCAATCCAATCACTATGAAAATACCATTGACTTTACTCACAGAATTGGAACAAATAATCTTGAGATTTGAAAATGGAATCAGAAAAGACCCCAAATAGCCAGGGGAATATCGAAAAAGAAAACCAATGCAAGGGGCATCACAATGCCGGATTTCAAGTGGTGTTACAAAGTTATGATCATCAAGGCAGTGTGGTACTAGCCGAAATACAGACACATAGCTCAATGAAACAGAATAGAGAATTCAGAAGTGAGCCCTCAACTCTATGGCCAACTAATATTCGACAATACAGGAAAGACTATCCACTGGATAAAGGATAGTCTCTTCAATAAATGGTGCTGAGAAAATTGGACAGCCACATGCAGAAGAATGAAACTAGATCATTATCTTACATCATACACAAAAATAAACTCAAAATGGATGAAAGATCTGAATGTGAGACAAGATTCCATCAAAACCCTAGAGGAGAACGCAGGCAAAACCCTTTTTGAACTTGGCCACAGCAACTTCTTGCAGGATACATCCATGAAGGTAAGAGAAACAAAAGCAAAAATGAATTATTGGGACTTAATCAAGATAAAAAGCTTCTGCACAGCCAAAGAAACTATTCAACAAAACTGAAACCTACAGAATGGGAGAAGATATTTGCAAATGACTTATCAGATAAAGGGCTAGTTTCCAAGATCTATAAAGACCTTATTAAACTCAACGGCAAAGAAACAAACAATCCAATCATGAAATGGGCAAAAGACATGAACAGAAATCTCACAGAGGAAGACATAGACATGGCCAACATGCACATGAGAAAATGCTCCGCATCACTGGCCATCAGGGAAATACAAATCAAAACCACAATGAGATACCACCTCACACCAGTGAGAATGGTGACAATTAACAAGACGGGAAACAACAATATTTGAGGATGTGGAGAAAGGGGAGCCCTCCTGCACTGTTGTGGGAATGTGAACTGGTGCAGCCACTCTGGAATACTGTGTGGAGACTCCTCAAAGAGTTAAAAATAGAACTATCCTGACCCAGCATTTGCACTACTGGGGATTTACCCCAAAGATAGCAGTGAAAGACCGAGGCACCTGCAGCCTAGTGTTCATAGCAGCAATGTCCACAATAACCAAACTGTGGGAGGAGCCTCAGTGTCCATTGACAGAAGAAAGGATAAAGAAGATGTGGTCTATGTATACAATCGAATATTACTCAGCCATCAGAAAGGATGAACACACACCATTTACTTCAATGTGGATGGAACTGGAGGGTATTATGCTGAGTGAAGTAAGTCAGTCAGAGAAGGACAATTATCATATCATATCCCCGTTTCACACATATGGGGAATATAATAAATAGTGAAAGGGATTATAAGGGAAAGGAGGGGAACTGAGTGGGGAAAATTAAAGAGGGAGACAAATCATGAGAGACTCCTAACTCTGGGAAATAAACAAAGGGTTGTGGAAGAGGAGGTGGGAGGGAGAATGGGGTGACTGGGTGATGGGATCAGGTGACTGAGGAGGTCACCTGATGCGTTGAGCACTGGGTGTTGTACTATATGTTGGCAGATCGAACTTCAATAAAACGATTGAGAAAATAAGTAAGTAAATAAATAAATAAATGTGGTAATATTGGCTTAAGCTTATATTAGCCAATTAACGAATAACATAATTTCCGTCTTATTATTAAAAACAGGAAAGCAATCAATATTTTCCATAATCCTACTTATATTTAACTTGAAGAGTGTGCTATTGTTACAGATCTATGCATATGCATGCATGCACAAAAGCAAGCATTCTTGAAAACTGTGATGAGCATTATTTTCATCAAGTGATTTATCTTGGATCACAAAAGAATGTGACAGTCTATATTTTCAAAGTTCTTTATTTAATGAGGAGAGTATCACCTAATATATATTGTTTTTGTGGAATAATCTTACTGACAACATATACTGAACCTCCAGGACATACTAAGTGTGGTAGATAGACTCTTAAATTGGTCCCCATCATTTCCCATCCTGGTATTTAACCTCTATGTGATTCCTTCTGCTCTTGAATATAAGTGGAACCTGTCAGATTCTAACCAAAAAGATACAGCAAAGGTGACAGGTTGTAAGTGATTACATGTACTTGATTATGTTATTATATCATGTAAGGTATTAGCATTAATTTTTCTGGAGTATGTTTTTCCTTTTTGGTTTTTAAGATGCAAACTGCCATATAGTGGGATTCGCAAGATGGGAGGCCCATTTGATAAGGAACTCCACATAGCTTCTGCAAGCTGAAAGCAGAGTATGGATGGCACTCATCAAAAAACTGAAGTGCTTATTCCTTAAACTACAAGAAAACTAATTCTGCCAAAAATGTAAGTGATCTTGGGAGATTTTTTTATTGGTGAGTCTCAGAGAAAACCACATCCAGAGCCATAACATTGTCACCTTGTGAAATCCTAAGCATAGCATCCAACTAAGCTATCCCATTTCCTGAACCACAGACGCTGAGAAAATAACTATGTGATATTTTAAGCTGCTTAGTATGTAGCAATTTCTTATCCAGCAGTAGAAACTTAATATGCTACATTTATTTGTTTTATATCCCTTCTCTTTATTCGGTTACATGTTCTTAGAAGACTAGATCATGTCTTCTGTTTTGGATTCACCTGTTTTTAAGGGGTTTAAAGGTAAAACTTCAAGGTAACCTGTATTAATATATAGTATACTGATAATACAAATATACATACTCATGTATGATATACTATTTTGTAATTTTCCAAGTGCTCTAATATGCATTCTCTCGTGTAATATACATTACTCGTGGCAAATACAGAAAGGTATTATATCTACTTCAGAAGTGAAGCAACTAAGGTTCAGAGTTAGGAGTAGCCCCCACTAAAGTCTTATAGGAAGTAAACCATGATGATAACAAAAGCACTAATTGACTCGAGCCAGATCACAAATCTTGTCTTTAATCAAAAACTGGTTGGAATGCAATCTAGGCTCTGCGCAGGGCTGCTTCAGTTTATAACCAAACAGGCAAACAGGAAACAAATGAGCAAGCAAATTGCTCTGATATCTTACTTTTCCATGTGTACCTGGGCTTGTCAGCCGATATAGTCTAATACTAATTAAGGAGCCCACCACGACAGAAAAGTGCAGAACTGAGACCTTTGCCTTTTAAACTATTATTCTAGGGTAATTGCCACATCAGCACTATGTTAGTACTGTGTAAAGGACTCTATGCTATATAATGTTAAAAATACTGGGCTCTATTTTTCACGATAATCACATTAAAATATTTCCTGGCCATCTATCTATCCATTAGGTTACCATCCTAGTGTGATGTTATTTATTTTCTTTTAAAAATATCATTTATTACATGCCTACTATATACCACACTGTTTTAAAAGCATTAATCTTACAGCAATTCTCTTAAGTAATACTATATGATAAAGAATTTGGCTTGTTTTTGTTCCTAGTTCTTGGGAAGAAGATTAAATATTGGAACTTCCTGGGTGTAGGCTTGCTTATCTTCGTTATTCATGGTGAGCCTTTGGAGTACACCTGAGTTCATTCTTTTCCTCATAAAAAATCTTTACCTTCACTCTGTAAGTGGGGCACTGTTTAGGTTTCTATAAGAATCTGTGCTCACAAATTTAATTTTTTTTTTTTTTTGAGTATAGTTGGGACACAAAATTACACTAGTTTCAGGCATTAGACATAGTGATTCAACAAGTTTTTATGTTATGTTATGCTCACCACAAGTAGCCTATCACTGTCATCATACAACACCATCATTGACTATATTCCTTATGCTATGCCTTTTATTCCCATGATTTGTTATTTCCATTACTGGAAAACTGTATCTCCCACTCCCCTCATCTATTTTTACTCATCCCTCCACACCTTCTTTCTGGCAACCATCAATTTGTTCTCTGTTTTTATAGGTCTGATTCTGATATTTGTTTGTTTGTTAAATTCCATATATGAGTAAAATTATATGATATTTTCCTCAGTCAAGTTTATTTTACTTATTTCAAATGATATGGTCTCATTTTTATGGCTGCATAATATTTATATATATGTGTGTGTATATGTGTGCCACTTTTCCTTAACTATTCAGTGATTGGATAGATGCTTAGATACTTCTATATCTTGGCTATTGTAAATAATGCTATAATAAACAGAGGAGTGAATATATCTTTTAAAATAAGTATTTTCATTTTCTTTGGGTAAATACTTAGTAGTGGAAATATTGGTATTTCTGTTTTTAATGTTTTGAGGAACCTCCATAATGTTTTCCACATTGGTTGTATCAATTTACATTTCTACCGACAGTGCATAAGGGTTCCTTTATCTCCACGTCTGCGGCGACACTTATTTCCTGTCTTTTTTATTTTAGCCATTCTGATATGTGTAAAGTGATATCTCACTGTGGCTTTGTTTTGCATTTTCCTGATGATTAGTGATGTTAAGCATCATTCATGGCCATCTATATGTCTTCTTTGGAAAAATGTTTATTTAGGTTCTCTTCCCATTTTTTAATTGAAATGTTTTTATGATGTTGAGTTGTATAAATTCTTTATACATTTTGGATATACCCCCTTACCAGATATATCAGTTGCAAATATCTTCTCCCATTCAGTAGGTTGCCTTTTTCCTTTTCTTGATAGTTTCCTTCACTGTGCAAAAGCTTTTTATTTTGAAGTAATCCCAATAGTTTATTTTTGCTTTTGTTTCTCTTACCTGAGAAGACATATCTAGAAAAATGTTGCTAGGCTGATATCAGAGTATTTATTGCCTATGGTTTTTTGTTGTTGTTGTTGTTGTTTGTTTGTTTGTTTTTTGCTGTTTTTTTTATAGTTTCAGGTCTCACATTTGGATTTTCCATTTTGAGTTTACTTTTATGTATAGTGTTCGAAAATGGTCCAGTTTTCCCAGCACTATTTATTAAAGAAACTGTATTTTCCCATCACAAATTCTTACCTCCTTTGATGAAGATTAATTAATCATGTAAATGTGGATTTATTTTCAGACTCTATTCTGTTCTATTGATCTATGTGTGTACCATGCTGTTGGTTACTATATCTTTGTAGTCTATCTTGAAATCTGGGATTCTGATATCTTTAGCTTTGTTCTTTCTCAACATTGGTTTGATTATTCAGGGAGTCTTTTGTGGTTTCATACACACTTTAGTATCATTTTTTCTAGTTTGTGAAATATGCTTTTGGTATTTTGATAGGGATTGCACTCAATCTGTAAATAGCTTTGGGTAGCATGGACATGTTATTAATATTAATTCTTCCAATCTATAAGCATGGAATATTTTTTCATTTATTTATATCATCTTCAATTTCTTTCATCAGTGTTTTATAGTTTCAGGGTACAGGTCTTTAACCTCCTTTAACCTTTATTCATTTTGGTGGAATTGTAAATGGAATTGTTTTCTTAAATTTTCATTCTACTATTTTGTTAGTATTAGTAATTAGAAACACTACTAGTATACAGAAATACTATTGATTTCTGGTAGCATGGTTTTATTTCATTTATACTAGCTATATTTATAAAAGTATCTTTTTAACATCAAGTGAATCAAAAATTTAAATTAGTGTCTATCAGCTTCTATATTTTTTTAACTGTAACTTAACATTGAACACTTCTTGGTTTTCCTAAGTAGATTTTCTACATGTAATTGTTCACCTTTCACTTGCAATTTTTAATTAAGAAAAGTAGTTTAAACATCACTAAAACTTAGATATTTCAACTGCATAAAAGTTACACTTTTACTCCATTTCTAGATTTGGAAGGTAATTGACTATGAGAGATTGTCTTTTCTTTTTTTATGACTTGTCCCATTTTTCTAAGAGAGCATATTTGGTAACTGTGCAAATAATTCACTGTGCTTTGTGATGAGCCACTTTTAGCTTTTGTGGTTTGTACATGGCCCTCTAAGGCATCCCAATAGGATAGTGACTACATTCCTGAGGGAGGCTGTAAGTTAGTGTGTTGGGTCAGCATGGTGCCATTTTAAAGAATGTTTGTACAATCTATGGACTTCTTATGGCTTACATAAAGAAGTCTGGTGCACAGCAGGTGAGAGTAAATTTCCTTTTCTCTGATGTTGCTGAACTTACAAGGCAGTCAGGGACAAAAAGTATAAGTAAATATCTGAAGTGATAAAAGAAAGTTATAGAGACCTTGCAAACTTTTCTAGATTTTATTCCTACTATTTGGGTCTTACATCTAAAACAAAACAGCTTCAACTAACTGCTTCTGACAAATTCAATCTTTTCCTATCAAGGTACTTTAATAAACTTCACTAACTTTTTTTTTATTTTGGTAAAATTTCCTAAAATATACATGAGTAAGAAAGGCATATTGTGGTTTAATGTCAATTCTTAATATGGTAATAAGCTCTACAGGTCTATTGAGTCAATCATTAATTAATAGTTTTTGAGCACTTATTATGAACCATATTTGGGAGTGGGAATGCAATAAAGGGGGACAGAGGGCCAGGAAATGAGTGCACATTGTGTGTCAGACCTTGAACCCTAGGCTTCCCTTGTTGGGGGTAAATTTTTTTCTTTTTCTATTACATATGTTAACTGTGCTTAATAGATGTATTTTCCGCTTGTAATGGAAATAACATTTCCTGGGATAGTCAAATATAACAACTAGACTGCAAAGTTTAAACACACAAAGCAACAAATAGAAATATTTTTTAATTGAATTTCTCTGCCCAAATTTTGGAATCACATCCCTCTCCTGAAACAAAATTTCTCTTATCTACTTTGTGTCTATTCGATTGCCGGAGCATAACTTTGAAAGGTCATCAAAAATTGAAAACCAAGAAAAATCTCAATCCCATTAATTTACCTTTATATATAAGTGAAAACCAAGAAAAATCTCAATCCCATTAATTTACCTTTATGTATAAGTGAGGAAATTTTGGCACAGTGTAGCTAAGACAACATGCCTTTGAACTATTTTGGAAGTTATCACTTAGCTGGCTTTGAAGAAAGAGGACTGTTGCTTGCTGCTCAGTCTGTGTAAGTCTGGTGCCTCTGAGCAAGATGGAGCTATAATTGCCCTGCGACTTCCACCATTTTGTTTTTGAAAATCAAAGTATTTTTTCTTGTTTGCAAATGAAGGGAGAGAAATGCTCACATGCTGAGAGAAAGCTGTGAAAAAGTTTGGGCTATGGTAGGAGGTGTTTAAGGCACCTAAAAAGATAAATGAAGAGAGGGAAAAGAGAACTATAAGAACATGTAGTACAAATGAGATAAATCATGAGAATCTGTTCAAAGAAAGAAATATTGAGGGAACAACAGCAGGAAGAACAGAACGTGAACCTCCCACACGTTCATTCTGGCCCAGGTCCAGCCAGAGACATAGTGAACACATTTGATATAACGTTTTGACGGGAAAGATGAAAGCGAGGAGAATATCAATAATTCAATAGTGTGTAGAGCCAAAGGAAAAAGTTAAAAATAAAATCAGATAAAAAACCCAACCAGTTATTTTGCCTCTTCCTAACACAAAGGCTACCTGAAGAGATCTTGAAAAATGGGGAAAAAGTGGGAGAAAGGAACCTAACACCAAGTACAATCTGTGTGGTACTGAGTTCCACATGCATTATATTATTTAATTCCCAAAAAACTCTGAAGTATAGATACTTTCCCCTCTATTTTTGTATAGGAAAATTGAGGCTCAGGAGATTTTTGTTTGCCCTAATACAATAAGCTGAATTTCAAATATGTCTAATAATGAATTAACACTATTACTCAGTAAAATTCTGCAGCATTCTGCTCAGAATATTTGGTAGAAATATTCATTACTCAATCGGACTCATTTTTCCTGCCATCTATATTTAAAAAAGTATACCCACCTACACAAAAATACACATTTAAAATAGCACAGGGTCATGAATATCAAGCCCTAAACTGTTTGTTGGAATCTCCATGTGCTATGGCAAGCTAAGGGTGAGAGAGTTGATATAGACTGGAGTTATATTACAAAGGATTCGTGGATGAATAACATGGACAGATAACAATCTGGAAGGGGGGACGCTTAGGTGGCTCAGAGGTTAAGTGTCTGCCTTTTAGGCTCAGGGAGTGATCCTGGAGTCCAGGGATTGAGTCTCGCATAGGGCTTCCTGCGAGGAGCCTTGCTTCTCCCTCTGCCTGTGTCTCTACTTCTCTCTGTGTGTCTCTCATGAATAAATAAGTAAAATCTTAAAAAAAAAAAACAACAACAACAACAAAAAAAAACAATCTGGAAGGGGATCAGGTGAGTCCGAGTATAACTAAAGGGGAAATGGATGAATCATGTAAGTCTTGATCAGACCCCATGAATTGTGATATTTCACATTTTGAAACGAAGAAATTAAAATTTACTAAAGATAATAAAAATGGTAAAGCTTTTCTACAAATATAATTCAGAAATTAGTTCGTTCATTCATAAATTGAACTTCTATGGAGCACCTACTATGTGGCAAACATATTTTAGCCAACAGAGTGTAATCATGATTAAGGACTTGAGACTGACTGACTATTCTAGCCCTCAAGGAACACACTATCCAGTGAGGAAGATGGGTAGATCATTATTATGAAATGTGTTTAACATACTATTAGGAATATGAGGAACAGAAGCAGAAAAATATTTACTCTTATTCTGAACGCTGACCTAAAGCCTCCATGGTTTGATAAGAACCAAATACATTGCTACAGTCTTTAAGGGTCTTATGATAGCCTGTATACTTCACTGTTAACATTGACCTGAAGGGTAAACACCAGGGGAATCTTGCAAAAATAGTTTTATATGTTGAAATTTGAAGAAACGTTTGCAGTCTGGTACTCCCAGCATGCCCCTTTCCCTTTGATTACTCAGCATATAACTATCAGCCTCACACAGCAAAAAGTGAAGCTCTTTCTGCCCACAGGTCCTGTCCCTGCACTCCTTAAATAAACTTAGTGAGTTACATTGTAGACATCTCAAGAAATTTTTCTTAACCACGGCATTTGAGGACTCCACATCAAGATCATGAAAGAGAAGCATTAACTAATTTGCAGGAAGTTAGGGACACTTTTATGGGAAAAGATATATAGATATTATATATTTATCTAGATATTTCATAGAGAAATTAATTTTCTGTCAAATTAAGATGATGGAAAAGAGCCCTCACTTGTCTCTGATGGCCTGCCTCATGGCCCCACACCCTGCCACTGCCCTGCAGATATGCTTCAATTACTCACAGTATTCACCAAATCAGGCCAATGTCCAGAGCACTGGCTCTTCATTTCACTTGGGCCTTTGTCAAAGGTCTAAAATTTGGTGCAGATGCCTGGGCCTTAATGCTTCAAGGTGTAGACCTTTTAGTCAGTGCTATAGCCCTTACAACAGAGCCAAAGGGAAAAACAGTTATTATTGAGTTGGGGAAGTCCCAAAGTAACAAAAGATGGTGTGACTACTCCAAAGTCAATTGATTTAAAAGATAAATGTAAAATTATTGGCGCTAACCTTGTTTAAGGTGTTGCCAATAACATTTTTGAAGAGACTAGGGATGGTATCACTACTTTACTGTCATAGCACACTCTATTGCCAAGGAAGGCTTTGAGAAGTTGAGCAAAGCTGCTAATCCTGTGGAAATCAGGAGACATGATGTTAGCTGTTGATACTGCAATTGCTGAACTTAAGAAGTAGCCTTCAGTGACAACCCCTGAAGAAATTGCTCAGGACCCAAGATTTATGTAAATGAAGACAAAGAATTTGGAAAAAATCATTTCTGAGGCAATGAAAAAAGGTTAGAAGAAAGGGTGTTGTCACAGTAAAGGATGGGAAAAACACTAAATGATGAATTAGAAATTATTGAAAGCATCAAATTTGATTGAGGTTTCATTTCTCCATACTTGAGTAATACATCAAAAGGACAGAAATGTAAATTCCAAGATGCCTATGTTCTATTAAGTGAAAAGGAAATATCTAATGTCCTGTCCATTATGCCTGCTCTTAAAATTGTCAAGGCTCACCGTAAGCATTGTGTGTGCTGAAGACATTGATAGAGAAACTCTGAATACACTCATTTTAAGTAAGCTAAAAGTTGATCTTCAGGTTGTCCAAGCTCGAGATTTAAGAACCAGCTTAAAGACATAGCTGTTGCTATTGGTGATGCAGTATTTGAAGAAGGAACTGACTCTAAATCTTGAACATGGTCAGCCTCACAACTTAGGAAAAGTTGGAGAGGTCATTGTGACCAAAGATGATGCCATGTTTTTAAAAGGAAAAGGTGATGCCATATCCTTAAAAGGAAAGGGTGATAAGGCTCAAATTGACAACCATATCAAAAGAAATCATTGAGCAGTTAGATATCAGAACTAGAAAATATGTAAAGGAAAAGCTGAATGAATGTCTGGCCAAACTCAGATGGAGTAGCTGTGCCGATAAAGGAGAGTGGAAAAAGTGATGTTGAATTGAATGAAAAGAAAGACAGAGCTATAGGTGCCTTCAATGCTACATGAGCTGCAGTTGAAGAAGGCATTGTTCTAGGAGGGGGTTGTGCCCTTCTTCAGTGCGTTCCAGCCTTGGATTCAATAATTCCAGCTCTTGAAGATAAAAAGTATGGTATAGAAATTATTAAAAGAATGCTCAAAATTCTTGCAATGAGCAATGCTAAGAAGGCAGGTATTGAAGGATCATTGGTAATTGAGAACATTATGCAGAGTTCCTCAGAAGTTGGCTATGATCCTATGCTTGAGATTTTGTGAATATAGTGGAAAAAGGAATCATTAGTACAAGTAAGGTTGTAAGAATTACTTTCTTGGATGCTGCTGGAGTGGCCTCTCTGTTAACTAAAGCAGAAATTAATTACCAGAATTCTTAAAGAAGAGAAGGACCCTGGAATGGGTGGAATTGGTAGAATGGAGGTGATATGGGAGGTGGCATGTTCTGATTCCTAGAATAGTGCTCTCCCATTATTAATGAACTATAAGAGGAAGCTCAAGGCAGTGCTCCTCAACAGTAACTTCAGAGAAGCCAGTTGAGGGAAATGACTGAAGATAAGACTGGCTGATATTTAAGAAAATCACTGTAGCCATCATTTACTGGTCTTAGCTGACAACATGTGATGGTTTACTGCTGTCATTTACCATGCCTACAGGAAATATTTTTGAATAAAAAGACATTTGTATATTCCTGATAAGCAAGTACAAGGGCCGTGTGCCAATGTATTGCTTTCAATTTAAATCACTGAGACATTTTCACTACTACTCTGTTAAGCTTTTAGTGCTTGCCATAAGCAGATGAAAAGTAAAGGAGCAGCCTTTCTGTGGAGAGTACAAATAATTGTATATGAAGTAGAAAAATACCCCACTATGTGACTTTTATGTAAGAAGAATTTGCTCAAAGTTGAAAGACAAAGGTGATAAGGAAGACATTCTTGATTAAGATGGTTTTAAGGAGGAAATTGGAGAATTCCGAGGTGAAAAATACCAATGTGCTTTGAATCTTTCCTTGGCCACTTAGTCACTCTGAAACTTGGGTAATTTCTTGATTTCTTTGAACTTCAATTTTCTCATCTATTATGTGGTCATAATAAAATCCTCTACAAAGGATGATTGTGAGCAATAACCAGTGTGAGTTACTAAGACATCCAGTCTGAAACGTGATGATCATTTTCTTCCATGCATATTACCTCTATGCATCTGATGTCTCTTTAGTCTGACCTTCAACATTGAAAAAGGAGAACCTATTCTAAACTTGCTTAAAAAATCTGTTAGTTACTTACTGCTATACTCAAAGGACCCTAGTGCTGACTTAGCTTGATAATCCCTTGCTCTTGAGCCTGTCCTTCTAAATCCTTCACATTCAAGGAATAGCCTATGGGAATGTTTTGCATGTCATGTACAAATAGTCACATCACATACCTGTTTAACTTTAGCATCTCTATATTAAGAGATGCCACAACACACCTACTTCGCTTTAGGAGTTGGTGTTGTGACAGACAAGATACATAAGAGTAGCAGAGTGAGGAACTTATGGTATTCATTTGCATGTCAAAACCGAAATTTTGCTTCTTTCTCATTTTTATTGACAATGATTGTGTCTAGCTAATGGGAGCAACCTGAAAGAGTTGTATATCTCAATGAGTTCTCTAAATGCTTTGCTATAGTAGAGCTACAGATTAAAATAAAATTTTAATCATGTATCTGGGGATCCCTGGGTGGCGCAGCGGTTCGGCGTGTGCCTTTGGCCCAGGGCGCGATCCTGGAGACCCGGGATCGAATCCCACATTGGGCTCCCGGTGCATGGAGCCTGCTTCTCCCTCTGCCTGTGTCTCTGCCTCTCTCTCTCTCTCTGTGTGACTATCATAAATAAATAAAAAAAAAAATTAAAAAAAAAAAACTTAATCATGTATCTGCCTAATGTAGGTGGCGGGGGGCGGGGAGGCAGCTTCTTTCATTTATCTATTGGAAGTTTTTACTGAAATCTTAGAGCACTGGGTAAACCTATAAATCTGCCCATTTTCTTTATAGTCACTATAGTTTAAATGTTACCAACTATGTGTACAAGTCTCTCTTGACAAAATCACATCTTTATAAAATTTTACCTATGAACAGCGCTTTGTTAATCAGACATGTTAATTTTAAAATTATAGAATTGAGTTATAGCTAAACAATGAGAAAAGAATACTAGGTGGATAACCCCATAATCCAATACCAGTTCCCAATATGTCATCATTTACTACTTCCCTGACCATAGATATGGTACTTCCCCTCTATATCTCACTTTCTGCCCTGTACACTGCAGTACAATAATCTTCCTCCCTTGCCTGTGCCCAAAACATTGTATAAGGCAATGAACCAGCACATGCCTTAAATTTTGTCCCATATTATAAAACATATTAAATTTAGTTAATATCTTAAAGTCAAAATAGATATTTGCTGTAATTGTGAAATAGCAAATTTAATGCAGAATTCTATAACTATAGGGATCCCTGGGTGGCGCAGCGGTTTGGTGCCTGCCTTTGGCCCGGGGCGCAATCCTGGAGACCCGGGATCGAATCCCACGTCGGGCTCCCGGTGCATGGAGCCTGCTTCTCCCTCTGCCTATGTCTCTGCTTCTCTCTCTCACTGTGTGCCTATCATAAATAAATAAAATTTTAAAAAAATTTAAAAAAAAATAAAAAATAAAAAATAAAAAAAAAAAGAATTCTATAACTATATGTATACTAATTTTAAATGTAAAGATAAGGTTACAAATGATTTTAAAAACTGGACCAGGAATCCTAAAAGTTAACAGAAATAAAATTTGAAGATCAACAAGTTAGAGAGTATCTTTTCTAATTGGATTGTTAAATATTATGAGTAGCTGCCTGATAATTTGACAAGAAAGAGTTGGGAGGAACAGTACCCCAGTAATATTCTCATGGAATTATCAGTCTTGTTTTTATTAAAGGATATAGGCTTTAATATAGCCTTGCTGCTAGGCTTTTGTCTGTTTTGGCTTGGGTCCTGAACCTGAAAACAGATTAATTGTCGCAAAGTGCATCTTCATTCTAAAGTGAGGGACTATACCATTTTTGTAGTATTTCAAAACAATTTTTTTAATGAGTTTTGAGATACTTAGTCCAACATCTGACTTTAGGATATAAGATAGGATTAAAGGAACCTTCACCACCACCACTGACAAGCCCTGAAGTGAAGCATAAAGAGGTTTCCTCATTCCCCTTGATTTGGATTGCCAAATGGTGTTTATGTTACTGGGGCCCAAGGGTGCAAGAACACCTGGCTCCAGAGGTCTCAAGTGGCTGAGTCACTCGTGGCTGACAAAATAAATCCAAAGGCAGAGAGACCAATCATGGTGAAACCAGAAAGGGATGGATTTCAGTGAAGCCAAAACCAGGAAAACAGAGGAGTATTACCTCAAAGACTATCTCCAAAGTGCTAAAAATAGCTCTAGTTTATATAAGGAAAATATGGAATAAAGGTCAGTGGGTACATGTAGGTGGGCAGTAAAGGTCAAGTGGATCATTTTCTTGGTGTCAATCACATGGGGTCTTGCTGGCATCAGTTGCATGAGGGGGTAGTGTGTGTTCCCATCACAGGATATTTTGCCTTCTCGATCTTTTGCCTGAATTAAAAGATAGATGGAAAGAAGAGTTCAATAAGAAACTGGGGGCAAAATGGAGGTAGTTGATGTCTTCTTTCATTTACAGAAGTTTTGAAAATGAAAATCATCTACTCAGAAACTGGGGCAAAATGGAGGTAGTTGATGTCTTCTTTCATTTACAGAAGTTTTGAAAATGAAAATCATCTACTCCTACACAACCTATTATACGATGGTTCCTCATGCTGTATAATCTTGGCTGCTGGGCAGCCCGGGTGGCTCAGCGGTTTAGCGCCGCCTTCAGTCCAGGGCCTGATCCTGGAGTCCCAGGATCGAGTCCCACATCGGGCTCCCTGCATGGAGCCTGCTTCTCCCTCTGCCTGTGTCTCTGCCTCTCTCTCTCGCTCTCTGTCAAAAAATCTTTGATCTTGGCTGCCTACTGAATATACATGTTTCATAATAAATACACTTACCTCCAATGAAATTTTTTTCTCACTTTCTCAGACATTTCTGTTCATTATTGTAACATTTTAAGTTCTGAATCTCTTCTTCAACAAAGAGATAGTTAATGAAGAGAGAACTGTCTAGCCTCTACTTATAAACTATCTGTGCTTAAATTTGTTTATTAGAAACTCATTTAGACTAGATTTACATAGTCATGTTTGCTGTTGGGCCAGAAGTAAAGACTGAAACAGGAAAATATTAGCAGGAGTTACTGTACCAGATCTTGCTTTACTACTAAAATAATAGCCTTGAACATAGGCAAATATTCCCAGATAGTAAACTCATTGCATTCATTACAGATCAGACTTACCAGTCTGAGTTTACACAAGAAAAAGGAACCATATAATAAAATTATTATTATTTTTTTTAATTTTTATTTATTTATGATAGGAACACAGTGAGAGAGAGAGGCAGAGACACAGGCAGAGGGAGAAGCAGGCTCCATGCACCGGGAGCCTGATGTGGGATTCGATCCCGGATCTCCAGGATCGCGCCCTGGGCCAAAGGCAGGCGCCAAACCGCTGCGCCACCCAGGGATCCCATGGAACCATATAATGATTGAAGTCGGAGATTTAATGCAAATAATTCTTAAGCATTGATGGAAGAGTAATTATAAAATGTGAAAAGACTTTAAGGATTTCCTAGTGCTGAGATAGAGTATATTCAAGAAGAGGCAGCTTTGGAGGTGGGACAGCACAAAACCAGGCCTCAACTCAGATTCGGCAAGTGCACTGTAGTTTGTGTACTTTTGATCTAAGCAATTTCCACTGGCTGTACAGACAACTCCTCTGCTCATAACTTCCAAGTTAATATATGCTGGTTCACAGATACAGAAATAACATTTCCTAGTCTTAGCTCCACACTATTGTAGCAAACAGACATGGGCAAAAATCATGGAAGCAACTCATGTAATAATTAATAAGAGGTATGCTTGATTTTTCTAAAATTCCTACTAAATTTCTAAAAATTTTGTGTTTAGTAAGAAATATCAGTGAAGGAAAGCTCTTGAATCCTGAAGGAAAAGGTATTAGCAAATGTTAACAATTAGCACAGTAGTAACATTCCAAGGAATTTATCTTTTTTTTTTAAAGATTTTATTTATTTATTCATGAGAGACACACACACAGAGGAGAGAGAGAGAGAGAGAGAGAGAGGCAGAGACACAGGCAGAGGGAGAAGCAGGCTCCATGCAGGAAGCCTGATGTGGGACTCGATCCCAGATCTCCAGGATCACGCCCTGGGCAGAAGGCAGGCCCTAAACCGCCGAGCCACCCAGAGATCCCCGGAATTGATCTTTGAATCTGTGTATCTGAAGTTTTTTTTTTTTTTTTTTTTTTTAAGATTTATCTATTTATTTATGATAGACATAGAGAGAGAGAGAGGCAGAGACACAGGAGGAGGGAGAAGCAGGCTCCATGCCGGGAGCCCGACGTGGGACTTGATCCGAGGACTCCAGGATCACGCCCTGGGCCAAAGGCAGGCGCTAAACCACTGAGCCACCCAGGAATCCCCTATGTATCTGAATTAAAAGAAATATTCATTTTCATAATGACTCATGTGTATCCATTTCCCAAATTTTCTTTTTGTTTCCATTAAAATGAAAGTTTATGTGTATTTATGCATGTATAGAAATCTTACCCTGAACTCTTGCTGAAGGGATGCATCTGTTATCTCATAATTATAAACTTTAATCTTTGGAAGGAAGTGAATATAAATGTTTTAAATCTGACTTAAAAATTCTCCAGTTTCATTAAAAAATAAATTATCATAATTGAACTAGAAAACTTTTGTTGCTAATCTATTTTGAACACTGGCCAGTTTCCTGAATGCTTGAGGGTTCAAGCCCTCTCAGCTTTTCTTCAACAAATGGTGTTAAATTTATCAATATGCCAGTTGCAAAAGTTAACATAGCTTTAAAATTCAAACCCAATTAAAATTTTATAGTGTACTGATGATTAAAATACCCTGTTTTATGGCCTTAGAGTTCCTATTAGTAGCACATCTGACAAATAATTTGATTAGCATCAATCTAGTAAGATATGTTTAGCATTAAATGGACATACAGCATAATCATTTATTAGAAACAACCATGATTATGATGATTATTTTTCACTCCATTGCTGTGTCTTTGCTGTACCTTTCCTACTGAGTAGCACAGGAGAGAAATCATACAACTAACTAGAACAGTGACAATTTATGATCTCCAAAGCCACCTAGTTTCCTGATGCCTTCTAGTATTTTCCAGGGTGTCCCTAATTAGTCCTATCTCCTGCTTATCAAATTTTCTATTTCAAAATATCTCTGTTGTCTTTGATTATCCCATCCTACCACTATGTCCACTTAATTACAGCAAATAACCTCACTTTCAACTTTATAGAGAAAATAGTGATTATTATACACACCCAGCAAGTTCTATTATTCTAATTCTAAATTATTGAAGTTTTAAGTTATTTTTAACTTTTGAAAGAGTACAAGTTATATGGCTAACAATTTTATCATAATCTATTTGCTTCTGTACCATCATGCCCTTTTTTAAGAAAAATGAAAGAGTTACTTCTCCTATGGGCACCAAAATATTTCATATATATTTTGGATCTCATTATTTTCAGCACACTGAGTAGTGTTGCTCCAATTAATTGTCTCTTGTTCTTCTTGTTTTTTTTTTTTTATGAGAATTTTTTTTCCCATCCTTACATATTACCTTCAAAATTAAATCTCTTTTTTGATCTACCACGTTTTTTCCTGCCTTATTTAACACTGCCTCATAGTAACAAATATTTCTACAAATTGTACCCATTGCCTTATTTCCCCATACCACAGAATTCAGTTTTCCATTAATTAATCATATTAAACTTTAACTTTGCATCAGACCCCACACTACACATTAGAATTATAGTAGTAAATAAAACAAGCAAGGATTCTCTTCTTTTGGAGATTATATTCTATTGGTGACAGTAAGGAATTAAATAAACAATGTAAATTAAGCAAATATCTCAGGCATTGATAAAAACTATGATGAAAAATAAACCATGGTAAAAGTTTAGCAAGAAGAGGTGGCGAAGTCCTTTCTGGTAAGGAAATATAGAGAGAGATCTCTAGGGAGTAAGCATGTGGAAATCAGACATAAGGCCACTGCAGACTTAGTGTTTGATACAGATGAGCTAAAGCTGAGCCATGTTCACAGTCCCATATAATCTGATATTTACTACTCCGCATCAGCCATCTTAAAAAATGCCTCACTGAAACCCAAAAAACAAGTGCAATAAAAAACTGTTGAATTCAAGTTCCCTGAAATACAACCTGTTGGTAAGGCAAAACTAAAATTATCCTTTTGTGATAAGAGAGAATACTGACTTGATGAAGTCTCAGTAGTGTCTTGGAGTATGGAAGATAAAGTTAGGAGATTTATGTGGATTCTTTTTTAAGGTAGATAGTCTTTCAATCTGTGGGTTTCATTAGGATTGGTAGAGGAAAATAATAGCTGAGGTGTAGTGGAAATAGTGAGGTGAGGGTATTGAATAAGAATTTCTAAATGGGGAAATAGAAGATTAGTTGATGTTATCTAAAACTTGAACAGCTTGACTTTTTAAATAAATAACTTTTTGTAGACTTCGTGAAATGAACAATAAAGTTATCTGCAACTTTTATCTTTATAAGAGTTAAAGTCAAGCTGATTATGACAATGGATTAATAGTTTCTCTTTTCTTTTTATTTTTTTAAATGAAGAGAGTATAATATCATGGCCATATAAGTGTAAACATGTAATATTAGAGATACATGGTTTTGATTCTCAAAGTGTTCTTACCATTCTTCTTTACCCTGAGTTCAAGCTAGAACATTAATATCTGAGGACAGAACTTTGCCATTTTGTAAGATATCATGTTCATAACCTCCACGGTGTTAGATTTTGTTCTTTTTGTTGGGTGAATATTTTTTGAATCACTAAATGGCACAGAATCAGCACACAAATTTTTAAGGTTGAGATAACCTCATATTATACACACATATAAAGAACACTGCCACACAAATACCAAAGGATTATTGACACAATTTGTAGTAATTTAAAGATCCCATAGAGATCTTCAGAGATATAAGCACAGTATTCTTCTTCTAAAACACCATATGGTTCCCTTTCTGAGCCAATTATATATCTTAAGTAGCTCTATTTTAAAATATCACCTGCCCAATTTCTTCACGGAGGGGGGATATTGACATTAAAACTAGTCTGATTTAAGGTTTAGCAATAATATTTCCAAATTTTCCAGCAAACCACTAAAAAAGCAATTTCTTCTTAAATAATGTGTATTAAGTCAGGTCTCACTACCATTCAAAATTGTTTTGCTAAATTTGAAAAGTTTACACAGATGCGAAAAGTATGGTTAAGATCAAGTGGATGAGATATATTGAGAAATAAAAATTACAATAATAAAATATTGTAAAATTGAAAATGGAAACACTTCATATATTTGAATATATTTAAAAGGCATAATGGAGGCATCATAAGCAGACTACAAGCCTGGCACATGACAAAAGTCTATCATGATAATAGTGTCTGAGACTTAAATACTTTAAAATATTTATAGGACCACCTGGGTGTCTCAGCTGGTTATGTGTCTGACTTGATTTCAGCTCAGGTCATGATCTCGGAGTCATGAGATTGTGCCCATGTCAGCTCTGTGCTCAATTCGGAGTCTGCTTGTCCCTCTCCCTCTGTTCCTCTCACCTGCTTGCTCTCTCTCTCACACACACATACACATGAATAAATAAATAAAACCTTAAAAGTAAATAAAATATTTACAAATGATTTTACTTAAATAATCACAGGTCAAGTAGCTCTCATTTACCTTGATAAATAAAATACTTTTTAATTTCTAATATTTCTGATTTTAAAAACTAATTAGGTTTCTGAATTTCAGCCACCAGTGGATAAACATAAACCTGTCGCTGAAAAACATAAACCAAAATCAAAGTTACAGGGTCTCTCACTTTGAAAAACAAACAAACAGTAGACTTTATTTTTTAGAATAGTTTTAGACTCACAGAAAAAAAATGAGTGGAAAGTACAAAAAGTTCCCATATTCTCTCTTACCCCACACTATGCACAGCTTTCTGCTATCAACCTCCTGCTTCAGAGTACTTTATTTACAATTGACAAACCTACCTTGACATATCATTACCATCCAAAGTCCCACCCAAATTCCAGAGAGTGCATTAAGTTTCAATTTTGGGTATATTGTGGGTTTTAGCAAATGTATAATGACGTGTCCATTATTAGAGTACCATATACGATACGTTCACTGCTCTAAAAATCTCATGCATACCAACTATTCATTTCTCTTTCTTACCTAATCCCTGGCAGCCACTGATCATTTTACTGTTTTCAAACTTTTGACCTTTCCAGAGAGTCATTTACTTGAAATCACAGTATGTAGCCTTTCAAATTGGCTTGTCTCAGTCATATGCATTAAGTTTCCTCCACATTGTCTTGATAGCTCATTTGTTTTTATTATTGAAAATTATTCTATTGTATGGATGTACCATTGTTTATCTACTCACTGAAGGTCATTTTTTTCTTTCAAGTTTTGAAAATTATAAATAAAACTGCAATAGGGATCCCTGGGTGGCGCAGCGGTTTGGCGCCTGCCTTTGGCCCAGGGCGCGATCCTGGAGACCCGGGATCGAATCCCACATCGGGCTCCCGGTGCATGGAGCCTGCTTCTCCCTCTGCCTGTGTCTCTGCCTCTCATTCTCTCTCTCTCTCTCTCTCTCTGTGTGACTGTCATAAATAAATAAATAAAAAATAAAAATAAAACTGCAATAAATATCTATGTGTAGGTTTTATATAAACATGCTTTTAATTCCTTTGGGGTTAATGCTAAGGAACATGTTTACTGGATTGTATTTGTGTAAGAAACTGCCTAACTGTCTTACCAATGGCTGTAATATTTTGTGATTTTGTAAAATATTTTAATTCCAGTTAACATACATTGTTATATTAGTTTCAGGTGTACAATATAGCAACTCAACAAGTCTATACATTACCTGGTGTGATTATACATGTAATACATATATATGTATTCTTAATTAATTAATCCATTCATTAATCAATGGATACTTGGGCTGCTTCCATAGTCTGGTTATTTGTAAATAATGTTGCTATAAACAATAGAGTGCATTTTTACTTTGAATTAATGTTCTTGTATTCTTTGGGTAAATACCTAGTAAGTAATGTTACTCGATCATAAGGTAGTTCTATTTTTAAATTTTTGATAAATCTCTACTGTTTTCCAGTGGCTGCACCAGTTTGTATTCCCACCAACAGTGCAAGAGGGTTCCTTAATCTCCACATCCTCTCCAACTCCTGCTGTTAACTGTGTTGTTAATTTTAGCTATTCTGACTGGCATGAGGTAATAACTTATTAGTTTGATTTGCTCATTGCATTTTCTCATGATGACTGATGTTGAGCATCTTTTCATGTGTCTTTCATGTGCCATCTGTATGTCTTCTTTGGAGAAATGTCTGTTCATGTCTTCTGCCAGTTTTTTAATTGGATTGTTTTTTAGGTGTTCAGATGTAAAAGTTCTTTATAGATTTTGGATACTAGCCTTTTATCAGATATGTCCTTTGAAAATATCTTCTCCCATTGAGTAGGTTGCCTTTCATTTTTGTTAATTGTTTCCTCACTGTGCAGAACTTTTTCTTTTGATATAGTCCCAATAGTTTGTTTCCATTTTTGTTCCTGTCTCAGGAGACACATCTAGAAAGTAAGTTGCTATGGCCAAAGTCAAAAAAGTTACTGTATGTATGTTAAAATTCTTCACAAGTTATATTGGGACCTAAAAAGAAGTATAGTTTCCTTTTATAATTAATGAATGTACAAATGAATAATGTGAGTGAATTCAAAAAGCTGAGAAATAATATCGTTACACTCACTTCATATAGAAATATAAAGGATTAAATATCTGAGAAAGAAAACTCCCTATTTAAATGTTATTATCACTGTATTTCCTCTTATTCAATGTCCTAATTCTGAATATCTAATGAAAAATTTTAAATAAGGTTATTAAACAAATTAATTCAAGATTATTCTACTCAAAACTGATGTAAAAATTTGGAATTAAGTTAGGATTTTTGTAATAAACATGTAAGTTGGCAAGTTGCTTCTCTTAAATTTTTGTGTTGAAAACAAAATGTTTTCATGAAATAGGGAAACTGAAATAAACATTTTGAAAATTAGTATAGTTATTCTAAGATTGTGAATCTAAAAAATGTTTTTCCCCCAACTAAAGAGATATTCTAGATAAATGTAGAAATAATATGTATTTGTGCTAAAAAAAACAATCAAAGCCCTTATAGTCCAGAAATAAACAATACAAGAAGTAGTGGAGGAAGCTCTACAGAAAGTTGCTTATGGGAAGCTAACAGAAGGAAGGGATTTCCTACTGTCTATAAGAAGATGGGTTCAAATTCAATCTTTATATGGTTAGAGACTGAAACTGAATACTGCATATACAAATTAGATAGAAGACCAGGAAATTGGTATGAATTAGTAATAGAATACTTTACCTGCCCATCTGTTTGTAGTGGAAGAAGAAAACCTGCTTGTGACTGAGGAAGAATGGCCATAAGTGATTGGGGCACAGGTTGTTCTGTACATGGTCAAATAATAAAACTATTATTTTTTTCACAAAAATTTGTACTCATATATACTTTTACTTGTTTTAATTTTAAACCTGATTGCTATTAGTTTTGTGTTGAGGAGTTAAATATGTTTTACATAGTTACATACAACTTTTATATTTATTCACACATTTACCATTTTCATCATTATTTTTCCCCATGGATCTAAGTTTAAATCTGGTGTAGTTTTCTTCCTATTTACAAAAGTTCCTGTGAAGTTTCAATTATGTATATTGCCTGTCAATAAATTATCACCTTTAAATATCCTCATTGAACTTTTACTTCACTTGTCAAAATTATGTCAGCAAAAGCAATAATTACAGGGAAATTTTTAAGGAAATTTTCTAATTTTTAGGAAACTATACCAGTACTCTAATATTCCTTTCAGATAACAGAAGGGCAAGGATCATTTGCTAACCCATTTTATGAGGCCAGAATCACCTTAACACTAGATTTTTAAAAATATTTATTTATTTATTTATTTATTTATTTATTTATTTATTGAGAGAGAGAGAGAGAGAAAGAGAGAAAACATGAGTAGGGGAGGAGCAGGAAAATATACTCCCTCTTGAACAGGGAGCCCAATGAAGGGCTTGATCCCAGGGACCCCGGATCATGCCCTTAGCCAAAGGCAAATGTTTAACCAATTGAGCCACCTAGGTGCCCCTGCAGAATCATCTTAATACTAAAAACAGATAAGGACATTACAAGATGAAGAACTATGGAGCAATATCACTCATCAACATATATACAAAAAATTCAACGAAATATCAAATCAAACACAAAAATGTATTAGAAGAATTATACACCATTGCCAACTGATGTGTATTTCAAGTGTGCAAATCTGATTCAACATTAAAAATCAGTGTAATTGGAACAGCTGGGTGGCTCAGTCAGTTAAGCATTCAACTCTTGTTTTCAGCTAAGATCATGATCTCAGGGTTGTGAGGTGGAGTCCCTCATCTGACTCCACACTCAGTGCAGAGTCTCCTCAAGATTCTTTTTTTCCCTCTCCCTCTGATCCTCACCGTCACTCTCTCTCTCAAATAAATAAAGTCTCTTAGAAAAATCAATGTAATATACCACATCACAAAAAAAAAAAAAAAACAAAGAAAATCATAGGATCATATCAACTGACGTTACAAAAATCATTTGACATAATCTAATACTCATTCATGAGAACAAAATCTCAGCCCTAGGAATAGAGGTGAATTTCTTCAATCTCATAAAGAACATATACAAAATCCTATAAGTAAAATCATAATGTGATATTGGGACACTTTCCTCTTGAGGTTAGGAACAAAGCATATATATCCTCTCTCAACACTGTACTGTAATTCCTAGCTAGAAAAAGACAATAAAAGAAAACAAAATTATACACATTGGAAAGAAGAAATGAAATGTTTTGAGCATAAATGGTAGGATTGTCTAGGTGGAAAATTAACAACAAAAGCAACCCTGAGACTGGTTATTATAGCAAAATCACAGATAATATGCAGAAGTTGTTTCCTACATGTCAGCAATGAAAAATTGGAACTTAAAGTATTTACAAAAAAATGGTAAACCTGCTATAAATCTAACAAAATAAGTATGGAATCTGTATGCAGAAATAAGCTCTGATTTAAAAAATCAAAAATTAAATATTTAGATTTTTGAGATATAGATTGAAAAATTCAATATTATAAGATGAAATTTTAATGTATATTGCTAAGTGAAAGAAGCCCATCTGAAAGGCTACATTCTATATGATTCAAATGAAAAGACATTCTGGAAAAGGCAGCCTATTAAAATACTAAAGGATCAGTTGTTGCTAAGTATTCCAAAGGAGAGGGTAAGATTTGGATAGTTGAAGTACAGGGCCATTTTTCTTGTTTTTTTATTTTTTTTTATTTTATTTATGACAGTCACACAGAGAGAGAGAGGCAGAGACACAGGCAGAGGGAGAAGCAGGCTCCATGCACCGGGAACCCGACGTGGGATTCGTTCCCGGATCTCCAGGATCGCGCCCTGGGCCAAAGGCAGGTGCTAAACCGCTGCGCCACCCAGGGATCCCTGTTTTGTTTGTTTTTGGCAATGAAAGTATTATTCATGATAAAAGTAAATAAATGAAAAAAAAAGTAAATAAATGGCACTGTGCTTGTAAACAACAACAACAAAACCAAAAAGAACCCGAAAACACCATAGACCTTTATAGCACGCAGGACTAATCTGAATGTATTATTAAAAAGAAAGATTATTTAGAAGATTGGGATACCAGGATGGAATGCCAACTGTAACAAAATAATCTAATGGTATTACAAATGTATGAAACAACTTTACCAAAGAAGTTGGGGGGAAAGGTATTGTCATAAGTTACTTTGGAAATGTGTTGAATCAGTAATAACAATGCAGAAAGGGGCACCTGGGTGGCTCAGCAGTTGAGCACCTGTCTTTGGCTCAGATCATGATCCAAGGCCTGGGATCCAGTCCTGCATCAGGCTTCCCACAGAGAGCCTGCTTCTCCCTCTGCCTATGTCTCTGCCTCTCACTTTGTGTCTCTCATGAGTAAATAAATAAAATCTTAAAAAAAAAAAAACAGAAAAAATGAATATAAATATTGGATATCAGCTAATAAATCTTCACCCCAAAAGTGTTGCATGCCACATCAGGTACCCAACTTTTGAGACCTGTACCTAAGAGATTCTCAGAAACATTTAGTTTTGAAAACCAATAAGGCTTACTTAACATCCAAGAGACCAAGGCTAAATGGTGAACTGAGAAATGGCTCTTTTAGGGCTTATCTGTATTCTTACTTGCCCCAGGGATCAGCAGAGAGGTAGCCAATAAAGAAAACCCCAGAATTTATTTTAAATAGCCTACTTGCTAATCTTAAAGCATCAGCTGAGGGCAAGCATCTAATTTAACACATGTTTAGGAGCCTGCTGGCTGGTCAAAACCATCTTAGCATTCGTCCTCTGCCTCAATCCAGCCAATGAGCAGCATTTTTTTTTCTTACTTCCAGTGAGTACCATCTCTACACTTGCCCTCTGCTATACTTTAAAGTGATAGTATCTATCAGAGAGGAGATTTTATATGCATCTGGTACCCTTGTTTTTACATATAAACGTCACAGTTTTTGCAGATTCCATCCAAGTGCTGCTCTTGATCATCTAACTCTAGCGGACAAGAAAGCTTGTGTTCTGGGGTCCCCTGTTACTGTAACAATTGTAAAATAGTTCTTAGCAGGCTAATATCCTCAGAGCACTACACAGGCAAAAGTCTAGAACACAACTCTAGTTTTTTTTGAAGGAGGCCTATTTGTTTAACCTTATTCAGCCTAAGAAGCAGGCTTCAGGTTTGGCACACATATATATAGGCCTATGCAGGTGCTCTCAAGGAAGAAACACAAGTTAATACCATCTTGGCACTCTCGTTTGCCTTAGTTCACTCATAAATATCTCCCAGAAAGAAGCATATACACTAAATCAAGAGCCCCAATTTTTGTGACTAATATCTAGGAGACCCTTCCAGGCTGCCTGGCTCTGTTGGACAGGGATCTTACAACTGTGGTCCCATAGGAATGTATGTATTTGCATACTTCTTTAAACTAAAAAGAAGAGCAGTAACTAATAACAGGAAAATAAGAAAATAGAAAAGTATAAATCTCACTGGTAAAGATAAATATATAGTAAAGACACTGGATTAATCACTTATGAAACTAATATGAAGATTAAATTATAAATATTATAAAAATAGTTATAACTATAAGTAGTAAAGGTATATACAAGATAAAAATATATAAAATGTGACATCAAAAACAAAATGTTATGGGGCATGTGGGTGGCTCAGTCAGTTGGGAAGCTGACTCTTGATTTTGGCTTGTGATCTTGGTCAGGGTCCTAAGACTGAACCCCACACCGGGCTCTGTGTCCAAGAGGAAGTTTGCTTGGGGATTCTCTCTCCCTCTTCTGCTCTACTTTCCCCCACTTGAGTGCATACACGCTCTCTCTAAATCAATCAATCAATCAATCTTAAAAGAAAAAAAAAAAAAGAAATGATAACAAGGGAGAGTAAAAATGTAGAACTTTAGAATGCATTCCAACTTAAGTTGTTATCAACTTAAAATAGACATAAATATTTGTCATATGTAAACAATATAAGTTATATGTAATCAACACACATTCATATGTTACATGGTAACCACAAAGCAAAAACCTGTAGCAGATACACAAAAAAGATTAAAAAAAAAAAAAAGAAAGAAAGAATAGAAAGGAATCTAAGCATGCCACTAAAGAAAGTTATCAAAACACAAAGGAAAAGAGCAAGAAAAGAAGAATGGAACTACAAAAGAAAGAAGGGAACTATAAAATGCCAGAAAACAATTAATGAAATTGTAATTAACATATTTATTATTAGTTTAAATGTTATTGACTAATATCTCCATTCAAAAGATATAGGCTGACTTTATTTAAAAAATCTATATTCAGAAATAGGGACACACAGAGACTAGAAGTAAAGGTATGAAATAAGATATTTCACACAAATGGAAATGAATATATATATTTAAATTTATATATAAATAAATAAATATAATATATATTTAAATATATATATTCTTCTAAAAACAACAGAATAAACATTCTTCTCAAGTGCACATAAAACATTTCAGGATAGAACATATATAGGTCATGAAACATCTTAATTTAAGAAATTTGAAGTCATATTAAGCAACTTCTAAGACCACAGCAGATAAAAGTAGAAAACAATTACAAGAAAAGTGGAAAATTCCCAACCATGGGGATGTTTAAAAATGAAACAAAACATGTTACTAAACAACTTATGGGTCAAAGAAAAAAAATCAAAAGAGAAAAAATACTTTTACACAAACAAAAATGGACATCAAACATATAAAACCTATGGGATGAAGCCAAAGCACTTTTAAAAACAGTGTTCAGTGTTCTCATAAAACAAGAAAAATCTTAATTAAGCCACCTAACTTTCCTCCTCAAAAACTAGGAAAAAAACAAAACAAAATAAAATTAATCCCAAAGTTAGTAGAAAGAAGGAAATAACAGAGATCATAGTGGAAATAGAGATCAAAAAGACAATATAAATGATCTACAAAATTAAAAAATAAATAAAATTGAAAAATCTTTTGCTAGGTTCATCAAGAAAAAGAAAGGGACTCACACAAAGTCACAAATTAATTAAACTTTACCACCAATATAACAGAAATACAAAGGATCATTAAGGAGCACTCTTGTTGTGATGAGAACTGCATTGTATAGAAATACTGACTCACTATTTGTACACCTGAAACTAATATTAGACTGTATGTAAACTCACTGAAATTTAAATTAAAACTTTTAAAAAAGAAACTACTATGAACAATTATACCCCAACAAATTTGACCACCTGGAAGAAATGGATAAATTCCTAAAAACATCCAGCCTTCCCAACAAGACTGAATCTTGAAGAATTAGAAAATCTGAACAGACTTTTATTAGTAAAGTGATAAAATTAGTAATCAACCGCCCCTCCCCCCAGAAACAGAAGTCAGGATCAGAAGTCTTTATTGGTGAATTCTACTAAATATTCAAAGTAAAATTTATACCAGTCCTTCTCAATATCTTTTAAAAAGTAACATACTTCCAAACTCATTTTATGAAGCCAGCATTATCCTGAAACCAAAACCAAACAACGACCCCCCCACACACACACTCAAAATTATAGACAAATATCCATGATAAACATACATGTAAGAATCCTCAACAAAATGTTAGAAAACTTAATTCAACAACATATTAGAGGATTATACAGTATAATGCAGTGGATCTTATTCCAGGGATGCAAGGATGGTTCAACATTCACAAATCAACCAAGGTGATACACCACATTAATACAATGAAGAATAAAAATCATATGATCATCTCAATAGATTCATAAAAATCATTTGATAAAATTCAACCATAACAACTCTCAAGAAAATGGGGATAGAAAGTACCTCAAAATAATTAAGGCAATACATTAAAAGCCCACAGATAACATCAAACTCAATGGTGAAAAACTGAATAGTTTTCCTCTTGGATTAGGAACAAGACAAAGATGCCCACTCTAATTACTTGTATTCAGCATGGTATTAGAAGGCCAAGTCCAGGCAATTAGGCATGGGCCAAGACATTAAGACAAAGAAATAGAAGGCATTCAGATTGGAAAGAAAGAAGTAAAACTGGCAGTATTTATAGGTGATATGATGCCATATATAGAAAGCCCCTAGACTATCCAAAACCTGTTAGAACTAATCATTGACTTTAGTAAAGTTGGAGGATATAAAATCAATATATTAAAATCTGTTGTGTTTATATATACTAGTAACAAACTATCAGAAAGAGAAATTAAGAAAACTATCCCATTTGCAATCGCATCAAAATGAACAAAAGAGCTAGAGATATACTTACCAAAGGAGATAGAAGACCTATCATATGGAACTGGAGGGTATTATGCTGAGTGAAATAAGTCAATCGGAGAGGGACAAACAGTGTATGTTCTCATTCATTTGGGGAATATGAATAATGGTGAAAGGGAATATAAAGGAAGGGAGAAGAAATGTTGGGAAATATCAGGAAGGGAGACAGAACATAAAGACTCCTAACTCGGGGAAACGAACTAGGGGTGGTGGAAGGGGAGGAGGGCGGGTGTTGGAGGGGAAGGGGTGACGGGCACTGAGGTGGACACTTGATGGGATGAGCACTGGGTGTTTTTCTGTATGTTGGTAAATTGAACACCAATAAAAATTAATTAAAAAAAAAAAAGGAAAGAAGTGATTAAAAAAAAATTTTTAAGTCAAACTCATAGAAACAGAGAGTGGAAAAGTGGTTGTCAAGGGTTGAGGTGTAGGGGAAATGGAGAGAGGTTGGTAAAAGGTAAAAGCTTTTATAGTAATAAGATGAATAAAGTGTGAGGATTTAATGTATAACATGGTGACTATAGTTAATAAAACTACATTGTATAATTAAAATCTGCTAAGAGAATATAACTTAAAGTGTTCTCACCCAAAAAAAATATTTTTAAGAATAAATATGTGAAGTGATTAATTAATTTAATGGGATGAAGAGATCCTTTCACAATATATATGTATAATGAAATCATCACATTGCACACTTTAAATATTTTACAATTTTGTCAGTCATAGCTCAATAAAGCTGAAAAAAAGAAAAAAAGAAGAAGAAGACCTATCATACACTGAAAATGATAAGACATTAACAGACAAAAATTAAAGAAGACACAAATAAATGGAAAGATATTTCATATTCATGGATTGCAAAATGAATATTGTTAAAATGGGAAAACAGGACAGCCACATGCAAAAGAATGAAATTTGTCCACTCTGTTACTTCACACACAAAAATTAACTAAAGACTTGAATATAAAACCTCAAAACACAAAATTGCTAGAAGAAAATATAAGCAGTAAGCTCTTTGGCATTGGTCTTAGTGATAGGTTTTTGGCAAAAAAAAAAAAAAAAAAAAACTAAATAAGTGAGACTACATCAAACCCAGAAGTTTCTGCATAGTAAAGGAGAACATCATAAAAGCGAAAAGAAAAACTACTGAATAAGATAAATATTTGCAATATATATCCAATAAGGGGTTAATACCCAAAATATATACAGAATTCATACAACAGAAAAAAAAGATTTTAAAATGAAAAGAGGATCTGAATAGACATTTTTCCAAAGAAGATATACAAATGGACAAGTACATGAACAGATGTTCAACATCACTAATACTCAGATAAATACAAATAAAAACCACAATGACATACCACATCATAGTTTTTTACAATGGTTATCATAAAAAGGACAAGAAACAAGTGTGAGTGAGCATATGGTGAAAAGGAAACCTTGTGCACTGTTGTGAATGCAAATCGGTGCTGCTATTATGGAGAACAATATGGAAATGACTCATGAAATTAAAAATAGAACTACCTTTTGATCTAGCCATTCTACTTTTGAGCATTCATCCAAAGAAACCAAAAACAAATTTAAGAAGATATATGGACCCTCATGTTTATGTCAGCATTGTCTACCTTATCCAAGACATGGCAACATCCTAAGTGTCCCTCAATGAATGAATTTATAAAGAAATTTTGATATATATATATATATATATATAAATACACACACACACATACATATGCAATGAAATAGTTTTCCACCATAAAATAGACTGAAATTGATTAGACATATGAAAAGCTTAGCTAGACAAAAGATAGCTTTTCATATGTCTCTCTGGACAATTGTTCATGAGTTCTGCCTATTTTCCAGATGGATTTTATTATTATTTTTTTAGGTATACACATGTATCAGTTCTTTATGTATTCTGGAAACTCTTTATCAGATATGTCATTTGCAAAATCTCCCATTCAGTAGGTTGCTTTTTCAATGTTCTATAGTTTGAAGCATCGAGGTTTAAGCATCTCTTTTTATTTTTTTCCTCTATTAAAATTTGTAATGCTATTGTAAGGAATATTTTAATATTTAATTATTGATTCTTAATGTATGGAAATGTAATTGAATTTTATATATTGAATTATATATAGTGATGATAAATTTATTATTTGTAATTATTTTTTTCTGGATTCTTTTGCATTTAATCTACATACAAACATGCCATCTGGGAATAAAAGAATTTCCTTTCCAATATGTTTACCTTTTACTTATTTTCCTTTCTTTATAGTACCAGTTCGAACTTGCAGTACAAAGTTAAGAGAATTACTGAAAGTAGACATCCTTTTTCCTCTTCCTAAACTCAGGGGAGAAGGTTTTAGTGTTTTACCACTTATTCTTAAGTTAGCTTTTTATGTCATAACTCATAACTTTATATTCAAATAGAGTCTACCTTTCTCACTATATACAGTACATTGTCTAAAGCTTCTACCAATATTTTTCATAAAAGATAATGAATAATTATAGTTGCAAAAGAAAATTCTGTTTTAATCAAACTGATTAGTTAATAACATACTTGCCACTTCTTATTTTTTAAAGAGCATGAAAACATGACTCAGAGAAATTTTAATACATAGTAATCCATCTTATTCATGAAGCCAGATTTATTATATTTGGTTCTGCCCAAAGACCTCAGTAACAAGATCTATTATATTGGGCCTTAAAATTTAATGATCCCTACTTTTTTCCTTGGTCAGGTATGCCACCTTCCTATGAGGTAAAGTGTCCACAGAACCAAACAGGTATTCTCATGGGATCTTACTAATAGATAAAATCAGTGTTATCTACATATGAAAGCCCATAAGGTTTCTGTTTTAGTTGATATCTGGGAGGACCTATGAATTTTATCCAAATTCCTACATTATTTGTTTCTTATTTTCCAAGCCTTCAAATCTTACTAAAATTTACTTTCCTGTTATTTGGTTTTTCCCTTAACTCTAATAGTAATTTATCATTTAACTCGTTGATAAATTGTGTTAATATCATATAATTTTTCAGCATTTAGGCTAATGCCAGACTTTATATTTTCCTTCTGACATTTACTGTTCCTTTTCTGGAGAGCCATGGTCTACTTTAAAGAAATCAGAATAACTTGCCTATGGGTTCCTTAATCATTTGTGAACATTGCTATACTATATCAGTTTTGTTCCACATGCAGTAATAATTATGTTACCACATAATGTTTGCCATTAAATGTTATTCTCAATATTTTCTTATTATTATATGTATTCTTCTGATTGTTTGTTCTTTTAGCTTTTGATAATTCCCCTCTGGTGGCTTATTTTTGACCTATAATAACTGTCTCCATATTCTAGTTTTATTTAAAACTTCTTTGACCATAACAAAATATATTTGGAAACTTGACTTTGAATCTACTTAAATGTATGTCACCACTTCAGGTTCTCTAAACATTTTTAATTATCCATTCTTTTAGGTTACTTATATACAACACAGTTACGATAGTATTAAAATAAATAATGGTTGAGAATGTCCTAGATTTGAAGACAAGCATGAATCGTGACAGTGAAGGAATCTACCAAGTAATGAACTGGAATAGTAAGCACAATCTATACACAATGTTGTGAAACTAAAACATATAAAGAATATTATGGGACACCTGGGTGGCTCAGCGGTTGAGCGTTTGCCTTCAACTTAGGGCGTGATCCCAGAGTGCCAGGATCAAGTCTCACATCCGGCTCCCTGCATGGAGCCTGCCTCTCCTTCTCTGTGTCTCTCATGAATAAATAAATAAAATCTTTTAAAAAATGTTTACAATAGCAATATTAAAGTATATATTACACCAAAGTAATAGGTGCTTGCAATACCATACTCCTCGCCACACTCAATAGTGCCCATAAAATTGCTAATATCTTCAGTATGTTGAGGTTAAACAACTGTCAAACCAGAATTATATATTCTGCTAATAGACCATTCAAGACTCACGGTAAAATGATAATATGTTAAACACAGAAAACCAGGATTAATCATGGCTCATTATTTAATGGAATTTTTAAAATACAAATAATGTACTACAATAAGAGGGAAATTAATTCCAGAAGAAAAAGATGGGTACTAATCAGTAAGCATGAACAGAACAATTGGTAAATATGTTGGTAACTCAATATAATAATTAATAGTCATTATGACTATTAATAATTTAATTGAGTGGTTATACTGTGGTGAGTGAATATAAGTTCAAAATAAAAAGGTGACTTTGATTTTATTTTTACTCTTGCAATTTTTTCATGCATTTACTTTACATAGAATATAGGGCCATTTTAAATATAAATAAAGCAGTTTTTTTCTTTTCTAGAAAGGGTGAGGGTTTATGTGCTTACACATGCATTGGATCACTGTGACTAATACAGAGTTTTTCTGAAACCTTGTTTAAGATAAATGAAGGATGTTTTCAGTAACTTGAAAAATCAAGGATGAGGATTATAGTCCTTATTTACAACTGAATAAAAACTTATGAAAAGGTAAGAAGGCTGTAATGCATTCAGAATAGAAAAAGAAAACATTTGATTTTTTAAAATTCATAATGGGTATGTTGAGAGAATAAAGGAGGTGGAAACTTGATAAATTGTAGCTTAGAATAGTGTAGGCAGCATATATTCATTCTGGCTACACCTCAGTGAACAGGTCAAGAAATTAATATCAATATAATTTTTGAAATATAAAATTTTGGATTTATGATGGGAGCTAAGGCAAATGTGCTGAAATGGAAAAATATCATTTTCTTCTTAAAACTATTAAACTACCACCAACACTGGTACTAACTTTCCCTCTCTGTCCTCTATTGTGCATTGATCTTGTCCTTGAGAAATAAACTTTATAAAATGAAAACTCAATGCATTTCCACTTGATTTATGGATAGTTTCATATAGGAGATGTGGCTTCTTTTGCTGACACAGTTACCTATATACCAGATATTTAACTAAACTCCCATCTGATGCTATGTATCAAAAGTGGTTCCAAACAATCTGTCATATATTAACATTTGAAGTTTCAAATAAAATGGTCAATCAAAGATATAAGGAATCAAATCCTTGATAACCTTATCCATTTAAGCCCTAAGGTATTCAAATAAAGCATAACTGTATACATACTTGCTTGCCAGTTTACTTAATCTATAGTATATTTATGAAATGATTCAGTAAGTTGGTCTCTTAGCTCCATCTCTTATAATTACTTATTTGCTTTTACCTCCATTGCAGGGATTTCTTAGTGCATGTTTAATCTATATCAGGTACTCCCTTTTATTTTGTTAGACATTTAAAAAAAGTATTTGGCTAGGTACAGAGTCAATATTTTGTTAAAAGTAACGAATTTGAAGGGACCCAAATCAATAGCCTTGTTTTTCTACTCTGGGTAAAACTGAATGAAACCATAAGAAAATACTGATACTATAATATAAAAGTATATCAGTAAGAAAAAAAGTATATTACAAACAATTTTATGCCAACTTTGTTTCTAAAATATCTGGAATTTTGACTGCCAATGTTTTCCAGAGCAAAACTGTTGTGTTTTATACGGCATTAAGTAAAAATGCATCTTCCCCTGAGTCTGTCTGCCACTCTTTCACACTTAATTGAAAGTGATGTAATGTCAGATTCTTGAGTGTTTGTTGTCAGCAAAACAAATATTGCAATGCACCATGGGGAACAACATGAATCTGTGAGTAAAGGTGAGTGTTTTTATAACATCAGCCAATGTTTGTGGGAAACTATTTATTGCCACCTGCTATGGGTATAGAATTAGTTGTGGCTCCATACATGTTCAGGTATAATTGTTTCTCTTTGCTAAAATATTAGTACAGTTTTGGCATTTTATATTTAATACATGTGGGGAAAGATCAATTAGCTCAAGCGAATGAGAAAAAGCAACTTGTAATACAAACATAGTTATTGTGAAGAAGCCTAGATTTTAAAAATTATTTTAGCAAAAACTTACTTTTACTGGTAGTATGATATAAGAGGCTTGAATATAGCCAGCTTCTCACACTTGAGGACCAGGGGAGACTGACAAATTAAATACAAGTAGAGACTTCTCTTAATATCATAGCTATTTATGTGATTGTTTCCACTTTAAGCACATTTGCTCCAAAAGATGACTGTATATTAAAAAAAAAAAAAAACACTAGGCAATATTAAACCTTTACAACATAACTGTGACTCTAGAAATGAAGTGAATCTAAGAGCATTTTCTTTTTGTGTGTATACGTTCTCAATATTTAATACAAAAATAGCATTATGACTATTGGGAAATTATCCTACTATGCCACTATCTCTTCACCTTTTCCCCCAAAATTATATAAGTACTCTGAGAAGTCCAATTTTTGGCTATTTTGAAATGGCGACATTTTAAAATCATAGAGCTGGGAACCCTGGGTGGCGCAGCGGTTTAGCGCCTGCCTTTGGCCCAGGGCGTGATCCTGGAGACCCGGGATCGAATCCCACGTTGGGCTCCCGGCATGGAGCCTGCTTCTCCCTCTGCCTGTGTCTCTGCCTCTCTCTCTCTCTGTGTGTGTGTGACTGCCATAAATAAATAAAAATTAAAAAAAAAATTAAAATCATAGAGCTTTGTTCTGGGGCTAGATATTATTCTTTAAATATTAAAATTCTAGAGAGCCGGAGCAATCTCGTTCAGTGGATGTTTTAGTAAACAGACTTTTCCCTAAAGCACAGTTGGACTTGCATCCAACTGTCTATAAGATCCACAGACTACATGTAAGGATGTAGACTGTCTAAGGGTGTGTGTTGTCTATGCTCATGAAGAAGGTGGACACATCATTCTTAGTATCTTCCAATTTTAATTGGACCTCCTGCCATTGGAAAAGTAGAAGTTCAGTAATGACTTTGCCAGAAGTTTGACATGCTACCCAACTGGGCATTTTAATCGAATTATTCCTAGATTCAGTGAAATGGTTTAATTATCATTGTATCAATGGGTTTCCTCTGGATACTAAATTTCCTGAGATTAAAGATGTTTAACCACAGAAAGGGTGACCATTTAAATAGATGTTTTAGCTAAGTGGCAAATATTTAACCCCAGAACTATAGGAACTTTGGCGATCTTTTCAATACTAACATTTTATCTGTATTTGGAATATTACTCAACTGTCCCATGAAGCAAAACTTGGGAGACAAACCAATGCATACAAGATATAACTACAAGTATTATGTGGCTATCTTAAATATCATTGCCTTATTTATTAACAAATATTTATCAAGCCCCTGCTGCATGTTATTAGGCATTATATAAGGCATTATGGTTGTATCTGTGAATAAGACCCACATTTTCCCTAATTTTGTTAGCTAGGAGTCTAATGAATATTTATTTTAAAGACATAACTTCATGATCAATTATTGATCACATTTATGATAATTCAAATGCTAAGAATAGGGTATAGGAGTATATAATACAAGGGGACCAAATTTTGTTTCTTGAGAATTGGGGAAGTCCTTTCCTGAGTAAATAATGTTTCATCTGAGTACTGAAATGTCGGTTAGGAGATGTCCAGGTAAAAATGATGGCAATAATTACTTCACAGAGGCCAAAGTTATCAAATAAAGTGTTTTGGTAAGGCAAGAAGGAAATAGTGTCTTGGACTAGGGTGGGGGACTTAATAAATGTAGATACTAAAAAAAAAAAAAAAAAATAGTAAGGTATCAAGGATAATGCCCACATATATGCTATATAGGTCCTTAACATTAGTAGAATAAGAGAGAGAGTATCATGAAAAGAAAAATGACTTTGAAATAAGACAGATATATATTTTCACATTATTTTTTCTCCTTACTAGCTTTGCTACCCTGGGAAACAGGGTTCTCTCTTTCACCCTTTATTGAGGTTAAAATACACTCCTAACAGGATTGTTGTTAGGATTAAAGAAAATTTGAGTAAGTTCCTTTGACAAACAGTGTTCAGCACTGTTTGATATCAGTAAGGGTACTATTTTAGTACTATTATTTAATATTATTTAATTATTATTAATAAATAATGATAATTATTAATAATAATTATTAATTCTTATTATTATTTAATATCAAGATATCGCCTTCAAGCAGCCCAGGAAACAAAGTTGCAGCAGAGCTTTCTGCTCCTCTGTTATTGAGGAACTCTGAACAGCTAACTTATTTTTGCATATTTAAAATCCTTTTCCGTATATCCTTTACATAAATGTAGTATTCTCATATTTTCTGGACTCCTGTTTTCTTTCATGCTACTGTAAGAATTAGTCTTTCTAACCTGAATGACCAATATTCTTTGACAGGTATATAGAGAGGAGGAAGGCAGAAAAGGTCTTAGGCAAATCCAAACTGAGTGATTTTATAAAACTCAATCTTTTCATCCAGCTGTTTACAATAATTTGTTTTGGAAAATGCAAGCCATTTGGATGTCTTCTGTCCATTCTTAACTGGATCATTTGTATTTTGGGGTTTAAGTTTGGTAAGTTTTTGATAAATTTTGGATACTAATCCTTTATCAGATAGGTCATTTCAAATATCTTCTCATATCCCATAGGCTGCTGTTTAGTATTGATTTTTTTTTTCCTCCATGGTGCAGAAGCTTTTTTTTTTTTTTTTCAGAAGCTTTTTTCTTGATGAAAACCCATTAATCATATTTGCTTTTGTTTTTCTTGCTTCTGGAGATGTACCTAGTAAGAACTTGCTCTGACCAATGTCAAAGAGGTTGCTGCCTATGTTCTCTCTCTTCAGGGGTTTTAATGGATTCCTGTCTCACACATAAGTTTTTCATATATTTTGGATTTTTATATTTGGTAGAAGAAAGTGGTCCAGTTTTCCCAGCATCAATTGTTGAAGAGACTGTTTGCTCCCCCCATTGGATATTATTTCTTGCTTTGTTGAAAGGGCCTTTTTTATTTGTTCTTTGTTTTTCTTGATAATTTCTACAGTTTCCTTTTTGCTATTTGATGAGAATGTAATTTCTAACTTATGAAAATTGTTACCTATTAAAGAACGTTTTTGTAACTATCTCTTGGATACTTGAAAAGAAGATGTATTTTCTCTTCTCAAGAGGTAGAATTTGGGTCATCAATGGGTCCACATTTTTGTATTGCATTTAGGTATTTAATGTCCATATTGCTCGATTGATCTGCTTTGTACTAGATCACATTTCTAATATTCTATTATTAGTGTTTCTTTTTTAAAGATTGTATTTATTTATTTATTCATGAGACACACACACACACACACAGAAAGGTAGAGACACAGGGAGAAGGAGAAGCAGGCTCCATGCAGGGAGCCCGATGTGGGGACTCGATCCCGGGTCTCCAGGATCATGCCCTGGGCTGACAGCAGCACTAAACCGCTTGAGCCACCCTGGCTGCCCAGCATTTCTATTCATATCTATGTCTTTGCATCCTCTATGGTTTTTGTTTCAAACCTGAATTTATTATGTTTTTGTTACATAATCTGTCATATGTATTCAGTGTTCACCGTGAATTCATTGTGACTTGTGGATTTTAATATTAGAAAGTGTTCTTTGTTAAGATTAATGTTTGGAGTTTAAATTCTACTTTGATATTACTCCTGATTTTTTTCTTTTTTTTTTTACATGACATATTTTGTCCATCCCTTATTTTTACTCATATGATTTTTTTTTAAATTTTCAGTGTCTGTCCAGTAGAATGTCCAGTGTCTGTCCAGTAGTTAGGTTTTCATTTGTGAACCAAATTGGAAGTCTATTTATTACAGGAGTAAAGCCATTCGCATTTACTATTATGACTCTCATATCACTATAAACTAAGTCACAATTTTTGTGATTATGTATATTTTGCTTTACAGGCTGTTTTTCTACAAAATACTTTTTGTGGGGCACTGGGGCAGCTCAGTCAGTTAAGTGTCTGATTCTTGGTCCCAGCTCAGGTCATAATCTCATGGGTTGTGAGACTAAGCCCTACATGGAACCCCATGTGCAATGGGCAGTCTACTTGAAGATTTTCTCCCTCTGCCCTTCCCCTTACACATTCACTTCTGCTCCTTCTCTTTCTCTCTTTTAAATAAATAAATCTTTTTAAAATATACTTTTTGGAGCTTTAGGAAAAGTTTTAACTTTTTAGGAAATTTTATCACTTAATAAATTGATAAAATTGTATTGGTTATGCTTGTATATACACCTTTCCATTATGTTTAGTCCTCTCCTTAATTAGCCATCCAATGATTATATTTATTTATAACATTTACTGTCAACCTATTGCCAATAGAAAGAATTTATAATTTTCAATTTCTTCTTCCTTTTCCTCCTACCTTGTCATATGTTTATTTTATCAGATTTTCTTTTTAAATTATTTCCCCATCTTGCCCCCCCCTTTTTGGGGGGTCTTAGATATTTAGCCATTTTAAAATACTCATCATTAGGGGGTGCCTGGGTGGCTCAGTCAGTTAAGTGTCTGACACTTGATTTCAGCTGAGCTCGTGAATTCAGTGTTCTGAGTCCAGCCCTGAGTTGGGCTCCATGCTCAGTAGGAAGTCTGCTTGAGATTTTCTCCCTCTTCCCCACCCTCCCCACTCTCTCTAAAATAAATAAATCTTTAAACAAAATAAAATACTTACCATTAGGACTTTTCCTGAAGTTTTTCAGGCAATATTTGGTTGGAAGAAGGTTACTCTCCAATATGTTCTTTAAGAAGAACAGATGGATGCAGAAGTCCCCCAGTTTATGGTAAAAAGATTTACTTTATAGTCTTCATAATTTAATAACAGCATAGCTACATATAAAACTGTCTTTGTTCACTGAATTAAAAAAAAGCTATTTGTTACTCTGCTTCATACACTGGTTTTGAAAATCAAATGCTAGCCTACTGCTTATTTCTTTTGAAGTTTGATCTTGTTGTCTTGACTACTTTACCTTTACTCTTGAAATCTATTTGGCTAATTCTGAAACATCTAAAAGCACAAAGTTGAACAAAAATCAAAATGGCTGTGCTAATGCTTTAGCAAAGCTTGATTTTAAAGTAACCTTCCTTTTTCTCTCCCACAAACCTCCCCTCCTCCATTCTAAGCCTTTTGCTGCTGGAGCCCTGTACCACACTAAAGACATGATCAAGGAGGCTGGTCACACAAACACAATTCCTGTCAAAACTAGCTAGATCCTGTATTTCGCCATAAAACTGTTCATCCTTCCTCTAGCAGTCTTTGAAAGCCATAGCCCACTGCAGCCTTCTTTGCCTAAAAAAGCAATAAAGCTATAGTTCCTCGTCATCCCAAACCCTGTCTTCCAGTTATATTTTGGCTCCAAAGCATAGAGGTCAGTTTTTCTCCAAGTGGATCATTCTCCTCCCCTTCTTGCCAGGTACTCACTGAACCCTTTAACATTCAGACTTTCTTTTTCTGAAAACTAGCTTCTTGGATTAGTTTTACATGTTAAGTCTGTTTTAATATTACATAATTCTTTACTTGTCATCCATTCCTACTACTTTAACTTTTCTTGTCATTTTCTTTCTCTGAATTACTACTTTCCTGTTTTTCATTATGTTAATTTTGAATATTTCCCTCTTGTACATCATGTAATTTTCCACTTCTGTGATAATTGCATTTTTCTCTTGGATTCAATTAACTCTCCATATTTTTTCCTGTTTTTTGTACATTTCTGTTGCTTCTGGATTTAAGGCTTCAGAAACTGCGAGTGAGAGACTCACTCTAGTTGTCTTTAATATCCTCACATACTGGAATATATTTGATTCTTTCTGAGTGTTAGCAGTTTTTTTGTTTTTCATTTTTCCTGGTTCTTGGTTTTGTTTTCAGAGGCAGAACATTTTCTTCTACTGATACATATGGGATTTTCTTCCTGTTCATTTTATGGTTTGGGGGTTCTAATATTTCTCATTTAATGGCACACACTCTTGTCAGCATATTGAAGTCTAAGTTATCTAGCAGGCTCTATTTCCTTGTCATGAAGGAGTAAGAGTTGTGGGTGCTCCAATTAAAAAGTTTGCGTTTGTCTTGCAGAACTGTAGTTTTTCTCTTTCCCATTTACACCTGAATTTTTAAAAGGTGCTTTTCTTTTCATTTTGTGTCTCTTCCAGAACCTATGTTTCTAAGACTTTCCTTTTATTTTACTCCTGCATTTTAAGTTATTCTGCCCTTAACCCATGGCTATTCTTTTAAACGACATTTATATTCAGGTTTATTCTATATAGTCTCTATTTTTACCCAGACACTTTTATTTTGAAATTTTCAAATTTAGTGTAATCATCTTTCTGCCTGATGTGTATCATCAGACTTAGGTCCCTTAATGACAGTTCTGCTTGGTCTTTCACTCATAGTTACTATTTCATTTGCTTTTGCTTGCCACAAAGTCATATGGTGAGGTGAGTGTGGGTAGATGTTCTAGTGATTGTGCACTGACACTTTGTGATTTTTCTCAGTACTGATTTTTAATTTTAGGCGTTCTCTGTCTTCATGTTATGCTAAAGGTATAGCTTCTGTGTAGGTTTTCTTTATCTTTTTATTGTTTGTATTATTGTGAAGAGAGTTTAAGAAGCAACAAACATTGGTATTACCATTGCCTTTGGCTGACCAAGATGACCTCCTTCAATTTACCTATTCTAAAACTGTCTAAGTTTTACGTCATAAATAACCTGCTTCAGACAATAGATAAGAAAGCAGTTTATAGTTTGCAATAATGATATTACATGAATCCTTGGTGGTACTTTCCATATCTCCCAGAATCATCTGAGATCAGGAAAATACACACAAATTCACAGGGAAATATGTTGAAACCTCATATGTTAAGCATGGAGGAATGCGAAAGAGTGTGGATCCCATGGTCCTGAGGACCAGAGGTAACACAGTCAAGCAAGGAAGCCCATGAGTGTCAGATAGTTTGGCCAGTTCATTTTTTATGAATGCCACTGTTTGTTTTGCCTGCTGATTGAGACCGATAGCAACAATGAAGTTTCTAAGTAATAAGAACGTTCCCTAATGATAGTACCACTAAAAATAGATGGCACTGTATCTGGAAGTTGAAAATCCTAAGTTGACAACACAAAAATTAAAAAAAACAATCAAAACAATTGTATTCCCATTGTCAGAGCTGTATTTTTCTGGGACTTAGGTCATCCTAAGGATAAGAAACATAATGACAAACTGAAACTTAAATTCGATTTGTACTTTTAAAGAGACTGAAGCTTGGACTACAGGCCATATGTAAAATTTATAATTTTATCGTAATGCTGATGACAGGTGAAACCTGTACTAGAGACACATCTTTTTAGTAAAAATATCTAAATAATGTTTACATCTGTTGCAATCATGCAGATGTCCGTGAAATGCCAAATATTATCCTTGTGTAATTTACAACCAGATGATCTATATCCTTATGGATTTTCTGTTGACTTTTTAAAATGGAAATTCAATTGACATATAGTATACTATTAGTTTCAGAGGTACAGGTTAGTGATTCATCAGTCTTCTCTAGCACCCAGTGCTTATTGCATGCCCTTCTTGATGTCCATCGCCCAGTTACCCCATCCCCCAACTTCTCTCCCCTCCAGCGACCCTCAGTTTGTTTCCTATGATTGAGTCTCCTATGGTTTGTTTCCCTTTCTGATTTTGTCTTATTTTTCCTTCTCTTACCCGATGATCCTCTGTTTGGTTTCTTAAATTTCACATACGAGTGAGATCATATAATAATTGTCTTATCTGATTGACTTATTTTGCTTAGCATAATACCCTCTAGTTTCATCCATGTCATTGCAAATAGCAAGATTCCATCTTTGTTATGGCTTAGTGGTATTCCATTATATATATCACCTCTTTATGCATTCATCTGTTGATGGACATGTGGGCTCTAGTTTGGCTATGGTGGACATTGCTGCCATAAACACTGGGGTACAGGTGCCCCCTTGGTTCACTACATTTGTATTATTAGGGTAAATACTTAGTAGTGCAATTTTTTGGGTCATGGGGGAGCTCTATTTTCTTTTTTTTTATAATTTATTTATTTATAATAGTCACAGGCGGGGGGGGGGGGGTGGCAGAGACACAGGCAGAGGAAGGATAAGCAGGCTCCACACAGGAGCCGGATGTGGGACTCGATCCTGGAACTCCGTGATCACATCCTGAGCCAAAGGCAGACATTCAACTGCTGAGCCACCCAGGTGCCTCCCTGACTTGTTGATTTTAGCCATTCTGGCAGGTGTGAGGTGATATCTCATTGTGATTTTGATTTATATTTCCTTGATGCGAAGTGATGTTGAACATTTTTTCCTGTGCTTGTTGTCCATTTGTAGCTCTTCTCTGGAGAAATGTCTGTTCATGTCTTCTTTCCATTTCTTGATTGAATTATTTTTTCTTTGGGTGTTAAGTTTGATAGGTTCTTTATAGATTTTAGATACTAGCCCTTTATCTGAAAGGATATTTGTAAATATCTTCTCCCATTCTGTCAGCTTTCTTTTGGATTTGTCTATTTCTTTTTCTAATTCTATTTGTATTCTCATGTATTCTGAAGCTTATTAGAAATATAGTTCCTATTGATGAATTTACTTCTTTAGTTGTGTTAAATGATTTTCTTTATCAATAATGCTCTTTTCTCTGGAGTCTCTTTTGTCTGGTAAAACTGTCCCTCTGCCTTTTGTGATTAATGTTAGTATGAATTACCATTGTCTTTTCTTTTGCTTGTCATCTAATTGTGCCTTAAGTTTAAAATGGATTTTGTAGGCATCCTATAGTTAAATCTGGCTTTTACTATACACTCTATTAAACTCTCCTTGAAATGAAGGCCTTTAGGCCATTTACATTTAACGCAATTCTTAGTATGCTTGGGTTTACTGCTACCATTTTTCTGTTTTCTACTTGTACTATTTCTTTTTACTTCTTTTGCTTTCTACTTTTGGATTAATAAAATATTTTTGTGATTCATTCTTGTTTATTTATTATCTATAAGTCTTGCAATGTCATTTTAGTGGCTTCTTTTTGGGGTGTATTATTCATCTTAAACTTAATATAGTCTTCCTTCAAGTGATTATATCACTTCCTGAATAAGAATCTTAAAATATTATAATATTCTTGCCTTTTAACAATTGCACTACTGTTAATCATCTTACTTCAAATTAGGTTATAAACTTTACAATAAATTTTATTTTTACGTAATAAAACAATTATTTTTAAGAGAGAGAGTACAAGGGAGAGTAGGGTGAGGGACAGAAGGAAAGGAAGGCAGAGAATCTCAAGCAGGTCCCATGCTAAGTGGTGATGCAAGACTCCATCCCACAACCATGTGATCAGGACCTGAGCCAAAAATCAAGTGTCAGACACTAAACACATGAAACCACCCAAGTGCCCCAGTTATTATTTTAAATAAGAAAAAAATTTCTACTTTTTGAGTGATCCCCATTTCTTTAATTTAGATTTCTTTCTGGTATACATATGTATATATATTTTTTTCTGCCTGAAAGAATTCCTTCTAAATTTATTTTAGCAGCGGTCTATAGGTGACAAATCAGCTTCTATTTGTCTGAAAGCATCTTAATTTATCTCCAAATAGGTCTTTGACATATAGATTTCTAGTTTTACAGCTTTACAACACTTGAAGACAGTTTCAAAGGTCTTCTTCATTAATAAGTGAGGAGACATAAGCTATAATTCTGATTTTTATTCACCGTGTACTTAGTGTGTTATCCTCCTTTGGCTGCTCTAAAAAAACAAACGAAAAACAACAAAAAAAAACTTTCTTCCATATTGTAGAGTAGATTGATATAAGATTTACAATTTGATCATGATATGACAGGGTATATTTTTCTTCATATTTATTTTGTTTGTGTTTAATTGAGCTTCTTTGATATGTAAATTTATATTATTAAATAACATTGGAAATTCTTAGTCATTTCCTCAAATAGTTCTCTCTCCAACTTCCATTCTGATTGAAGATTCCAATTTCATATGTATATAAGGTTATTTGATGTTTTCCTCAGAACAATCATATCATTTTTAAATTTTTCTTATTTTGCTTAATTTTGGGTAGATTCTAGCACAATGCATTCAAGCTTAGTATTTGGTATTGTTCTTTTCTGTAATTTCTGATGTGTAATTAATCCCAGAGAGTTTTTTTTTTTAATATTATCATAGTCCTTGTAGTGCTCATCTCTAAAATTTTAATTTGGGTCTTTTCTGTTGATATTCTTTTCACATTTCTACTTAATATTTTCAGCCTTTACACCATAGTGTTTTGGATAACTGTAAGTCATAACAGAATTAATCGATAGGGAAAGTAAAACAGTTACCTGTGTGATATCTGGAATGATTAACCTATCTATTTTACTTTGTGGGCTATTTTTACATTCCTAATTATACTTTTGTGTAATTAATTCTGATATAATTAATTTACATGGAAATGGTTTTATTCTCTGTAGTAGTTATTTAAAGCATTATTTAGTAGGACTAATAGTATTTTGTTTAGGGCTAATTTTGCATCATGACAGGCAAAATTCCTTTCAAGACTTTGCTTAATATCTTGTTATTTATAAGGAGTTTTGGTTGTACCTGATGAGAACAGAACTTATTCCTAGCCACGAATTACCTAAGAGATTGTTTCCTCTAATTCTTTTGGCCGTTTCCCCCCTAATGTTGTATAGCTTTATTACATATTGAACCAAATATTACTTATCTAAAAATTCAGGGGAGTCTTTTTCAAGTCTCTGGAGCCCCTCCCCTCCCACCCCATCCGGGGAGCTCTTTTCTGTCAGATACTCTACTTTATAAGTGTATAAATTTGCTTACGTCCCAGCTTCTCAAATGGTTTTCTTTATCAATTATTACGACAGGTACTGTGATGTCTAAATTTATAAACTTTATCATCCTAATTTTATCAAATTTAGGTGAAGTTCAATTAAACATAGATTATTCCTTCTGTGAATAGAACAATATGAGAATATGAATAAAGAACGTCCTCTGATGCTCAAATGATATCCACCCTTTAAAATGAAAATCTAGCAAAGCCTCAATCACCTCCATTCTACAGCAACCTATATTTTCTATTTTCTAAATTCTGGTAGTTCTTTATAAGATTGATTGATTGATTGATTGATTTATAAGCAGGGAGTGGGTACAGAGGAAGAAAGTCTTAAGCAGACTCCACACTGAGTGTGGAGCCCACTGTGAGGCTCAATCCCACAGCCCTGAGATCATGACCTGAGCTGAAGCCAAGGGTCAGACACTTAACCAACTGAGCCACCCAGGCACCGCTTGTAGTTCTAACTACTGAAGGGTAAATATATTTTTTTTCTCATGTAAACAAAATGTTAATTTTGCCTCTCCAAGTATATTGCTTCATATTAGCAAATTATTTTTAATGTATATTATATAATAGAACCTAGAAAGCTAAAAAGCACATTTACTAGGCTTCCATTGAAGCTAGTATTTGATATAATGATATGCTCTTAATTTCAAAATTGAGTTGCTTATGGTGGATAACTACAATGAAGAATCCATTATATTGGTGTGATTGATGTGTGATTCTTAGTATATGGGGAAAGGCCCTGGTGATTTTCCATTTTAACACTATTATTATTTACCTTTGGAATCACAATATAATAGTTCTCTTGGAGGATTTATTTGCTTTGTTTTGAGAGTTATTCCTAAGTGTTCGATCTAGTTTGTTTCCTTAGTTCTCAAATAATTACAGAAACTATTAATAGATAATTTTCAACATTAACTGTTCCTTGTAGGAATAAATATCTTTAAGCTTTAACTAAGGAATTGAATTCTCACTGATATTTTTCCCTATATACTAGATATGTGTTGGAATTCTGCAAATTTATTATTTTTATTTAAGCACTGTCTCTACTATACACCAGATATGTGGATTCGAAAAGAAAGGCTTAATTTCTCTAAACCTCTTTACCTTTTCTCTTACACATGAAATGTAATCCATTCACTATTTGCTTATATGGTCTAATATACCCACACCTGGTATATAAAAATCACAAAAAAATGATTTATTTGCCACAAGCATTAAGGAAATGCTTCCTAACCAAGTAAAAATTATAAGCTGTGTATCTTTTGTAATATTAGAAGCAAAGAGCACTTCTAGTCTAGAAAGTGATGTAGATTCATTGCCTTTCCTCCTCCTCACTCAGTACAACCATAAAACCTATAAATAACATAAGTGGTAAAAAAAAAAAAAAAACTCTGAAAGATGGTAAAAAGATAAAAATTCTTTGGAAAACTTACACAGCAACAGTGCATCTGTGTGTCTCTCTCTCCCAATAGAATAAGGTAATGCAGGCTTAGTGTTTCCAAACTAGCAATAGGAGGCAGGCCAGTCACCATCATTCTTCTCCAAATCAAGTAAGGAAGGGTCTTGCAACAATACTAGGTCAGAATTGGCATACAAGACCTAAATAGAGTGATTTGCCTGTCAAATTACAAGGTTCAGAGTCCTCTAATCTTGTAGACAAAATGTATATGATACAATTAATATATGTGTGATCCAAAACCAACAATCACAACTTGAATATGAGAATTAACTGATCAACATTAAGACCATGCAAATTCTTATCTAAAAATTATTTTAAAAGTAGCCACAATAACATTCTTCAGTAATAAATTATCTTCCCATAAAAACTTCAAAGAAATACAAGTTATAAAAAAGAACCAATAACATTATAAAAGAATTTAATATCATATATTTAAAAATGTGTTGAATGAGTTCAGTATTAGAGTGGCAATAAGAGTGGGGAGAATAAGTTGACAATATATCAAAAGAACCTAAACAACCTGAATGACAGAGAAAAAGACAGTGAGAAAAAATAAACTGAACTTTGGGGCCTTGTAGAATGATAATTTACACTATTAAAATCTTAGAGAGCAGTTAATAGGTCACAGAGTTTTCAATTAAGTAACAGCCCCAGAATTTTCAAATTTGGCAAAAGATACATAACTACAGAGTCAAAAATCTAATCAATTACCTTAAAAATATATATGCCAAGGTATGTCAAAATTAAATTTCTGAAACTCAAAGACAAGAGAAAAGTCTTGAGAGCTTCCAAAAGGACAGGACACCTATGGTAGAACATCAGATAGAATGGCAGAAGACTTCCTACCTGAAACCATGGAGGCCAGAATAAGTTCCAGTATTTTTTTAGGTTGTGGAAAATAAACAACAAAATCAAAACATCTCTCAACCCAGAATTCTCCACCCAGCAAAATTATCTCTAAGAAACAGGAAGGAAATACTTCCTCAGACAAATAAAAACAAGGGGTTAACACACCCACCTCTAAATATTAGGGAGGAAGTAAATATAATAAGATTTAATTTTTGAAAATTAAATTAGATATTCAGTTGTGTTTCAATATGAAAGTAGTTTAGAAGTGACTACTACATCCTAACAACAAGGAGAAAGCTTAACCGGAAAAACATTAAGAACTTTTTCTTAGAAAACAAATAATTATTTTCTTATATAAAAATGATGCCAAAGGGAAAACTGCTGCCCCACCCCCCCCCTACTTGGAGACAGACAAGTAGATTAAGAGAATCACAGCTTAGCAGATATATCTCCAAGTGAATAAGTACTGGGGTAGGAAAACCCGACCACTAGTTGACAAATTGCTGTAGGTTTAAGATGGACAGTCTGAGAGTTAAAAACAATCTGAGAAGAAAAGCCAAACATCATCACTCTGTCTTCACAAGTAATAACTTTAACAAAGTGAAAAATCAATTCTTCAGTACTAAGATTTTCCCATGTAAATGTTGGAAAGAAGCCACAAATATAGGAAACTCAGAACATTATGCAGATAAATTGCTAAAAACACAACACCTAAGCAAATGTATTCAAACTTCACAGGGTCAAAACAAACAAACAAACAAACAAACAAACTTAACAGGGTCAAAATTAAAAAAAAAAATTCTAAGAGAATCTGGGGGAAAATGTTACTCTACTTATAATAGAGCAAAGGTAAGAATTATCTCTGACTTCTTAAAAATCATGCAAAAAACAATAGCATAAAATATTTAAAGAGAAAAAAAATGCAGAGTTCTGCACCCTGTGATATTGTCCTTCAACATTGAAGGAGAAATACACTTTCTTACACAAACTAAAATTGAGGAAATTTCTTGTTAGGAGACCTTTCTTGTAAGAAAATTAAAAAAAAAAATTCTCAGAGGGTAAAAGTATGGTCAGAAACTCAAATCTCCATAAAGAAAAAGTATTGCAAAAGAAATAAGTAAAAACTTTTTCTTATTCTTAACTGATTTAACTTATAGAAGCTTTTTCAAAATAGGAACAATGTATTTAATTATGTATGAATATATACATGGGGATCCCTGGGTGGCGCAGCGGTTTGGCGCCTGCCTTTGGCCCAGGGCGCGATCCTGGAGACCCGGGATCGAATCCCACGTCGGGCTCCCTGCATGGAGCCTGCTTCTCCCTCTGCCTGTGTCTCTGCCTCTCTCTCTCTCTCTCTCTGTGTGTGACTATCATAAATAAATAAAAATTTAAAAAAAAAAAAAAAAAAAAAAAATATATATACATGTATGTATATTTATGTATATGTGAAATGAATGACAATAATGTGAAAGATGAGATAAAATACGGTTTTTTTGTAATATGCTGCTTGCAACACATAACAAGCTGTGGATTTGGATTAGTTTTAAACGTTTATTGCAAATTCTATAGCAATAACTAAAACAGTTTTTTAAAATGTACAATTGATATAGTAAGAACTGAGAGAAAACCGAATCACATTAAATGTTCAATTAAAACTACAAATGGGGATGCCTGGGTGGCTCAGCGGTTGAGCATCTGCCTTCGGCTCAGGTCATGATCCCAGAATCCGGGAAGAGCCTGCTTCTCTCTCTCTCTCTCTCTCTCTGTCTCTCATCAATAAATAAGTAAATCTTTTAAAGTAAAATAATAAAATAAATAAAATAAAATAAAATAAAATAAAATAAAATAAAATAAAATAAAAAATAAAACTACAAATGGCAGGGGCACCTGCATGGCTCAGCCAGTTAAGGATCTGACTCTTGATTTTGGCTCAGATCATGATCTCAGGGTTCTGGGATGTAGTCCTACACTGGCCTGCTTGGGATGCTCCCTGTTTTCTGCCCCTCCCCCAATCATGCTCTATCTCTAAAACAAAAATTAAAAAAAATAAAATACAAATGGCAGAAAATGAGTGGAAGACAGAATAGGAACAGAAAAACAATGGCAACAAATAGAAATCAGTAACAAATATGGTAGGTCTAAATCTATGTCAAGGATCACTTTGAAAGTCCGTGCTGTAATTACATCAATTAAGGGGCACCAGGGTACTTCAGTCAGTGAAGCATCTGATTCATCTCAGGTCATGATCCCAGGATCCTGGAGTTGAGCCCTGCATAAGATTCCCTGCTCAGCAGAGAGTCTGCTTCTCCCAATCTAGCTCCAGATCCCCCGTTTATGCTCTCTCTCTAAAAAAAAAAAAAAAAAAAAAAAAAAGTTTTAAAAACTCATTAAAAAAAATAAATATATCAATTAAAAGACTGTTGAAAGCAAGAACTGTATATTGTGTATGAGAAATCCACTGTATAAAGACACATATAGATTTAAAATATGGAAAAAGACTTACTATGCTAACACTAATCCAAAGCAAGAGGGAGAATTATGTTAACTTCAGACACAACAGACTTTAGAGCAAGGCAAGTTATCAGCGATAATAAGGGGTATTACATAATGACAAAGGGGATCCATATTAAAAGAAACAATAATTCTTAATGTAATGCACTTAATAAAAGAGTAATCAAAATATAAGAAACAAGCTGAAAGAACTGTAAGGAGAAACAGATGGATCCACTGTCATAGTTTGACAATTCAGCACCTCTCTATTAGAAATGTAAAAATCCAGCAAGCACAAATCAGGAAGGATAGAAGAAAACAACATCAATCAACTGGAAATAAAAGGTATCTATAAACTATTCCACTTAACATCAGATTAGATATTCTTCTCAGGTTCACATAGAACATTCACCAGGATAGACACATTCTGTGCCATAAAAACACCTCAAAATTAAGACAATTATACAATGTCTGCTCTCAGACCATAGTGAAATCAAACTAGAAATCAATAACAGAATGATAATTATAAAAGCTCAAAATACTTGGAGATTAACATACTTCTCAATAATGCAAGTTAAAGAAGGAATCTCAAGAGAAATACTTTGACCTAAATAAAAATGAAAATACAACTTATCAAAATTTGTGGAATGGAGTGAGAGCAGGACTTAGAAATTCATAGCATCAGAATCATACAATTAAAAAATGGGAGGTAAAAAATAAACCTAAGCTCTCATTTTGTAAGACTAAATATAGTTAAATCCAAAGTAAGCAGAATAATAGGAATAATAAAAATTAGGGTAGATATTAATGAAATTCAAAACAGTAATCAATGGAGAATATCTACAAAACCAAAAACTGATTTCTTAAAATAAATAAATAAAATTGATAAGTCTCTAGCAATGCTAAGAAAAAAAGAAAAGACAAATTACTAATCTCAAAATCAGGGGCATCACTATAGATCCCATAGATATCAAAAGGATAATAAAGGAATATGATCAACTCTATGATGACAGACTTTGATAAGCTAGTTGAAATGGACTAATTCCTTGAAAAACAAAATTTGGCAAGACTGATAGAAAAAAATAATCACCTGAATCATATTATATCCTATTGATTAAGTAATAAGCTTCAAAAATAGAAATCCCCAGGCCTATTTGGGTTCACTGTTGAGGACTACAGAACTTTAATTATACAAATTCTGTAGAATATCTTCCAGAGGACAGCAGCAGATAAAGTACTTTCTGATTTCTTTTAGGAGGCTAGCATTGCCTTAACAACAAAACCAAAAACATTACAAGGAAAAAACAAATGCCGGTATTTCTTATAGATGCAAAAATTCTTAAAATATTAACAAATTGAATCCAACAATGCACAAAATGATTTTTTACAGAACTCAATGGGATTATTCCCAGGCATACAAAATTGGCTCAACGTTTGAAAATTAATTAATGTAATCTATCATATTGTCAGGCAAAATAAAATCACAGGATCAATCAATAGATGTAGAAAAAACTGACAAAAATCCAACACCCATTCGTGGTAAAAACACTCAGAAACCAGGAATAGAGAGAAAATTATTAAATTTAATAAAGAACACCTGAAAATTTAACATCTAACATATTTACTGGTGAGAAACTAAAATATTTCCATTGAAAATCAGGGACAGGGCACAGATGTCTCCTTTCACCACCTTTTAACAGTACACTGGTAGTCCTAGATAATACAATAAGAAAAGAAAGAAAAGCTATGTAGATTGGAAAGAGTTAAAACTGTCTTTATTCACAGATAACATAGTCATCTATGTTGAAAATCTGAACGAACAAAAGCTCCTGATACTAATAGCAAGCATAGCAAAGTTGCAGGATATGAGGTTAATATATATAACTCCATCAATTTCCTCTCTATCAGCAATGAACAACTGGAATTGAAAAGACAATACTGTTTAAATTATTATCCCCCCTCAAATGAAATACTTAGGTATAAATCTAACAAAATATAAATAAAATCTATATAAGAACAACTACACAATGTGATGAAAGATAACAAACAAGAACTAAATAAGTGGAGTAATATTTTATATTCATTGACAGATAGGCACAATATCAACAAGAAGTCATTTCTCCCAAATTAACCTGTGGATTTAATGCAAACCAGGACAAATACTAGTGAATTATTTTATGCATATCAACAGAGTCTAGAGTTTATGGGAAGAGGTAAAAGTATCAGAATAGCCAATTCAACGTTGAAGGGGAAAAACTAAGTTGTAAGATACCACCCAACTTCAAACATGAAACTATAGTAATCAGGACAGTGTGGTACTGGTGAAGGAACAGAATAGAGAGCCTAGAAATAGGTCCATATAATCAACTTGTGTTTGACAAAGGGACAAAGGCAATATAATGGGACAAAATAGACCTTTTAACAAATGGTGCTGGAACAACTAGACATCCATGTTAAAAAAAAAAAAGAATAAATAAATCTAGACATATGCACTTTATATTCTAAAACAAAACAAAAACAAAAACTTAAAATGGATCATAAGCCTAAATGTAGAAGTGTAAAACTATAAACTCATAGAAGATAACCTATGAGAAAACCAGATGACCTTGGATATGATGACTTTCTAGATATAATAAATGAAGGTATAATCAGTGAAAGCAATACTTGATAAACTAGATTATTAAAATTAAGAACTCCTGTTCTGTGACAATGCCAACAGAATGAGAAGGTAGGCATAGACTGGGGAAAAGATTTGCAAAAGACATAGAATAAAAAAAAAAAAAAAAGAAAGACATAGAATAATGAACTGTATCCAAAATATCTGAAAAACACTTAAGATTCAACAACAAAAAAATGAAAAAGCCAATTAATAAATGGGCCTTAGGTGTAAAGAGATACTTTGCTAAAGATATACAAATGGTAAATAAGCACATGAAATTGTTTAATGTCATGCAATTAAGGAATTGCAAATTAAAACAATGAGATACCAGTACATATGTATTACAATGCATAAACTCCTAAAACACTGACAATGCCAACTGTTGGTAAAGATGTAGAGGAACAAGAACTCTCAATTGTTGGAGGAAATGCAAAATTTTACAGCCACTTGGAGAGCAGTTTGGAAGTTTCTTACAAAAACTAAATATACTTTTATCACATAATCCAGGAATCATGCTTTTGGTATTCGAAATAAGTTGAAAACTTATGTCCACATAAAATCTGCACATGGATGTTCATAAAAGCCTTATAGATATTGCCAAAACTTGGAATCAACCAAGATGTCATTCAGCAGATGAATAGATAAACTGTGGTATATCCAGATAATGGAATATTATTTTGTGCTAAAAATGAAATAAGCTATCAAGTTCCCCCCAAAAATCATTAAGGAACCATAAATGCATATTACTAAGTGAAATAAGTCAACCTAAAGACTATATGCTGTATGATTTCAATAATACTATGGATGCAAAACTATGGATGCAAGTAAAACAATTTCTTGTCACCAGGGGTTTGGGGGAGGGAACGATGCGTACACAGAACTCAGGATTTTTAGGGCACTAAAACTTGTATATACCATTGCAATATCATATAATAACTTATATGATAGTCAGTTGTTAAAAGCCATCAAATATAAAAAAAAAAACAAGAGTGACTCCTTTATGACTTATGAAAGAAAATTGACCCAGAAAGTTAGAGAAAGAAAAGTAAATGCTTTTCTGATGCTTTCTGGGGCATCAGAAAGGAAGAATAACATGTGAAGAAGCAGAAATGTGGCTACATAAATAAACTATAATGTTCCTCATGAATTTTATGACTTCTATTTGATAATTAAAACTTAAGTTATAACACTACCTGGTATTCAAGACTGATATTGAACAATGGGGAAGATAAGGTAACCCAGATGAAGAAAGATTTCTATCTTTCACTCAGGGTGATAAATTGTGATGTCAGTTAATGATGATAAGCTGCAATATTTTGCAAAATCCATTGCAACTGCTATAAAAACTATACCATGTGATTAAAAAAAACTATTAATAAAGCATGATTAAATAAAAGATTTAAGTAACCAAAGGAAGATAAGAGACATCAAGGAACAAGAACCAGAGGACACATATAGTGTTTATTGACATGTTAAACCTAAGTCTAAGCTGTCTAAATACACTAATCAAACGAGAAAATAGGTAGAATGGGCCAAAATAAACAAAAGTGGCCTACTATATGCTGTTTACAAGATATGCACTTCAAATACAATTCTGTACATGGGTTGAAAGGATAAAAAAATCCTAATCATTAATATCTTTAAAAAAAAAAGACATCTAAGACTATTATTACCATAAAGAAAGGAATTTATACAATGATTTTTCTCCTAAAGATTTATTTATTTTAGAAAGAGAATGTGGGGAGGAGCAAAGGGGGTAGGAAAGGAATAGAGGAAGAATCCCAAACAGGCTCTGTACTGAGTGCAGAGCCCATTGTAGGGGTTGACCTGAGCCAAAACCAAGAGTCAGATAGATACTCAACCAACTAAGCCACCCAGGTGCCCAGGCAATGTTTTTTTTTATTTTTTATTTTTTTTTTTTTTTTTAAATCAGTATACTAGGAAGACCTAATAATCCTAAATGTACCAAACAAAGACTCAAAATGCATGAGACAAAGACAGAGCTGAAAGGAGAAATAGAAAAGCCTACAATTTTGGCTTGGAACTTAAATGCCACATTTTAACAGCCAATAAAGTTACTGGGCAAAAATAAGCAAGGGTATAGATCTCAAAAATGCAAACAAGATATAATTAACATATGTAGAACTCTCAATCTAACAGCTTAATTTTTTTTCAAGCATGCATGAAATAATCTTTAAAAATTCTGAGTCACAAAATTAAATTTAAAATATTTGAAGTCATAAAGAAATTTTATCTTAATCAGACTGAAACTAGAAATCAGTAAGATTAGAAATAAGGAAAGTTCTCCAATAATTAAGATTCATTCCTAAATACAAATCTAAAGTAAACAGAAGAAAGGGCAATAATAAATAGCATAGATCAATGCAAGTAAAAGTAGGAAAAAAAAAAGTCAGAAAGCAAAAAGCTGGTTGTTTTTTAAAAAAAATAGAATACAGCAATAAGCCTTTGTAAGACTGGCAAAAAATTAGAGAAGACACAATCACCAATATTTGGAATGAAATACAGGCTATTACTTCAGATCCTGCAGCCATTCATTCAAAGGATAATAAATACTATAAACATTTATGTTTCTAAATTCAACAACTTAGAATAAACCAACATCTTCAAAACAACACACTATTAAAACAGAGCCAAGATGAAATAATCAGAATCATCTTATAACAATTAAATTAATTGAATTTGTAATTAAAACACTCCTGAAAAAGAAATTTCCAGGCCCAGATGGTTTCACTGGAGAACTCTGCCAAACATTTTAAGAAGAATGTAATCCAATTTTATAAAATATTTTCTAGAGAATAGAAAGAAAACATCCCCATGAATTTAATAAGAACACAGTTTCCTGATACCAAAATCAGAGACAGCACACAAAATAAAATTATATATGAAAATATCCCAAGAATTTACAAAATTCTTATATTCTTAGCTCCCCCAAATCAACAAAATATTAGGAAATAAGTTATAATAATGTGTGTACGTACATACATACATTATATATACATATAAATATATAATATAATGTAATACCATGACCAAATGAGATTACAGAGATATAAGCTTAGATTTTATTTGATTGTCAGTGGATGTAATCCACCATATTAACAGGTTAAAATGGAAGGAAAAAAATTACATTATCATATCAATTGGTACAGAAACAGAATCTGACAAAATTCACCAATCATGTATGATAACACTCTTGGCAAGGTCAGAATAAGGGAGAATTATCTAACTTGAGGGTGAGCACCTTTAAAAAGTTCTTCAGCTAACACCATTCTGTGCATGGTTAAAAACTCACTCAAAATGTGAATCAAGGCCAAATGTCCATTTATGTTGAACTTAATAGTGGAAATTCTAGCCACTAAGTAAGACAAGGAAAAGGCATATATATTAGTAATAAGATTATCATGACATATACATATAGGCACAATCTATAAAGTGCATAGGAATCTAGAACAAAACCAAAAGCCTCACAGATAAGTGAGTTCAACTATCAGAATACAAGATCAACCCATAAAAATCAATATTGTTTGCAATTCTTTATACCAACAATGAAAATCCAGAAACCAAACTAAAAATATAATTCACAATCAGTCCCCAAAATTAAATACTTAACAAAATAAGGGTATAGATCTCAAAAAAACAAACAACAACAAAAAACAAGATATAATGAAAATATGTAGAACGCTCAACTTAACGGCTGAGTACATTTTTTTTCTCCAAGAACTGATGAAATAATCCCTAAAAATTTTGAGCCACAAGATTAAACAAATTTAACATATTAGAAGTCATACAGAAATTTTATCTTAATGAAATTGAAACAGGAAATCAGTACCAGAAATAAAGTTCTCTAATAATTAAAGTTCATTCCTCAAGACTAGAGAGAACAAATACTTAAAATGTATACAAGACTTATATGCTGAATTTTATAAAATGCTGACAAAAGAAATCAAACTCCAAAATAAGTGGATACACTGTGTTCATTGTTTGGAAGACTGAATAAAGTAAAGAGGTCAATTCTCTTGATTGATCTATAGGCCCACTGAAATTCCTATTAAAATCCCAGAAGGATTTTTGTGGACATGCACAAGTTTATTTTAAATTTATACAAGTTGCACAGGGCCTAGAATAGCTTAAAAAAATGACAAAGCAGCATATAGTGGGAGAGATCGTTTTACCCAATTTATCCTTTACTAAATCCCTACAGTAATCAAGAAATGTGTGACTTTTGTAGGGAAAGGACAGATACATAATTCAATGGAGCAAATAGAGAACCTAGAAATAGACCCAAACAAATACGTTCAAGTAATTTTACAAAGGTGTAAAAGCAATTCAATGTAGAAATAATAGTCTTTTCAACAAAGGGTGCTGGAACAAATAAGAATGCACGGCATACTACTACTGACAGCATGGATTCTATCTTCGTCCCTCCATCTTGTTTTTCCCTCTGGTGCACAGATGGTGCCACTTTAGATACCTACCCTGTGACTTAACACTGCGCCCTTAGCTCTATGAAGCTTGGGGATTAAGGTCAGAATAGCTGCAGAGAAGGGATGGAGAATCAGTGTGTAGTACCCTGGATCATCTATCCATTTACTCTGTCAGTAAATTATCCTGAATAACTACATAAACAGTATGGAGTGGTTTGCTTCATTTTTTGGTATTAAAGTGACTTTCAGTCTGAAGAATATATTATTGACCCTCTTCCACCTTCAAACATCTGGTGAAGCATGCAGAACACTAGAAACAAAATGAGAATAAAGGGGCTATGCCAGGGGAAAGCGTGTTGCCTCTGGGGGAAATCCCAAGCTGGCCAGCCACACCACATGGGGGAACATGGCCAGGATTCTTGAACATTTTGGACAAGTCTGTGAGTAAGGTACCACCTGAGGGATTGTTAGATACCTGTCTGAAATAGTAGGGGCGCAAAAGTGCTGAGAAGACATAGTAGCTTGGGTGTTATTGATGAAGTTTTGGAATATAGGTGAGGTTTGGTGGGGTTAGGTCCAGAGCTGATGATCAAGAAAGAATTCTTGAGATATCTTTGGTGCAAAACGATGTTATTAAAGCGCAAGGACGGGTCCCGTGGGCAGGAAGAGCTGCTGCCCCAGGCCTGTGAGAGGTGGCTGATTATATACCTGAGAGTTGGGAAGGGTTTGAGGATAGGGTACTCTTTAAGGAATCTTGGAAGCAAGATTTCCAGGACCTTAAAAAAAAAAAAAAGATTTCCAGGACCTTGAGGGGGCTAGCTTTTGTTAGGTAAAGGTCATTTATTACCATCTAATAAAACCTGAGTCATGAGACCCTTCAGATGTGTATTGGTGGGTCATGTGCTTGGAGGATGATTGACAAAATGTATTTTGGGGGTTTGGAGATAAAGGAAATCTCAAAAGAAATTTTTGCATATTAAAGCAGACTCCTGGAATCCTGGGGGTCTGGGGGTCGGGCTAAGATTATTGTTTGCCCTTACTTAGCAAAGTATGAACATGGAGGTAGTTGAGTCTGCAGAGGAATGTCCCTCTGCCTGTTTCAAGGACTTGTCAATGTGCTGCCTTGGGCTTGTGCTTGGTCTTCAGTTAGGTCCTCTGTTCCCTCATCATTATTACTGTAATATATAGAGGAAGATAGTATTATGTTAAATGGGTTTGAGATATCAAAAAATGGTCTTAGTCACTGCTCAACCTGCCTTATGACATAGATTATATATCACAGGCATGGGTGAGAATCCCAGGTGATTAATCTGATTGAATAAATGCTAGGATGAAGATAACCTGGCCTAATAAAGGGAATGTTCCTTCCCCTCCATCATGCTGGACCTCTATGGAAGAACTATACACAATTATATGTGACATGGGAACAAAACATGCCATTTATAGCTTTTTAGAGGCCCAGATGAAGAGTTATTTTCCTGTTATGAAAAACTACATGTTAGAATCCACTCCTAGGGCATGGTACAGTACTTTACAGTATTTTTCCTTGCCCTACGGTTAGTCAATATATTGCTACCATAGCTGCTGTGGTGGCTGACAAGCAGAACTGAGAATTTGTCATAAGGGAGAGATAGGTTGAAAAACAGGAAAAAACAAAGGATCCTACAGATGATAAAATGGTGGAAAGTGGACCTATCACTTCTCTAATAAACAATTGTGGCAAGATCTATTATCTGAGACCCTGATAGTCTTGCTAAGCCTGTGGAAGATTCTATCTAAAGGAAATCAGTTTATTGTCTTGAGGGAAAGCTCAAAAAAAGTCCAAGTGTATCACCAAATACCCCTTCACTAATGGAGGAATTTCATGGATGGACACTCCCTACCCCCTTGAGGCTAGGAATTAGGTCAACATTACCCTCTAGTGAGTGCAATAAGAGGCAACACGTTGAATTAACCATTTATTGGTATCACACTAACAGACTATTAACTCTAATAGACACTGGGGCTTAATGTGTTTATCTTTGGAAACCCCTCAAAATTTCAGGGAAAAAATAAAGGTTACTGATAGTTATGGGGAACAAATCATCAAGGTCAAGCTAGTCTCTCCTATAGATCACCAAGCTTTTTCAAGTGCGTATCATATTTCCCTCTTTCCTGAGTATATCATATATAGATGTTTTATACGATCTGGATCTGGCCACAATGACAGGTTAATTCAGGTTGCATATCTGAGTAGTGAAACCTATCCTCATGGGTCACACAAAATAAGAACCTACACAGCTGCTGATTCCTGGAGAATAAAAAATGTAAAACAATATGAGCTACCTGGGGTGGGGAGGGAGGGGCAGAATAAGATCGCCTTCACCATTCATGAATTTTAAAAGGTGGGGGTGATTGGTCCTTTTCAATCCCATTCAATAGTTCCTTGTGGCCTTTAAAGAAATCTAATGGGACCTGGTGAGTGGCAATAGATTATAGGGACGCCGGGGCCTGCGCTGTTGGATTCGCTCCCGCCCCGCAGCCCCCTCCGCGGAGCCGCCGCCCGAGCCCCTCCGAGCTGCTCCGGGTCCCGCCGAGCGCTGCAGCCCTTAGGGAGCTCGGGGGCTCTCCCGGGGCGCAGGTGCCTGTTAGTGTCCCCGGGAGCCCGAGGGCATCCCCGCCCTCCTGGGTCCTGCTCCACCTCCCTGCGGGCCCCTTTCCGGGGGGAAGGTCGGTGCAGCTCCTGCTCCTCCGGGACGGGGCTCTCCTGTCCTGGGGACACTCGCCCAGGCCTCAGCCCGGCTCCTCGGGGCCCCTCCCCCTTGGAGGCCTTTTGTGTCTTTATTTCTTTTTCCCCGTCTTCCTACCTTGATAGAAGCGCGAACTCTTCTCACTGTAGCGTTCCAGCTGGTCTCTCTTTAAGTCTCAGGCCGAATTCGTAGATTTTCAGGATGATTTGAAGGTTATCTAGGTAATTTGTTGAGGACAGGTGACTTGGAGACCCTGCTCTTCCGCCGTCTTGCCCCCTTTCCTGCTTATTTTAAATAAAAAGGCACATAAAGCCAAGAGAAAAGATAATGTTTCAATTCCTTTTTTTTTTTTTAAGCACTTTATTTATTTATTCACGAGAGACACGAGCAGAGGGAGGAGAAGCAGGCTCCGTGCAAGGAGCCTGATGCAGGACTTGATCCCAGGAATCCGCTGAGCCACCCAGGTGTCCCGAAAATGTTTTAATTTTTGAGGTGAAAAAAGACCTTCTATTGGGCACAAAGTTCATCTTTTGAGATTTATTTATTCATTTGTTTTTAACATTTTATTTATCTAACAGAGAGAGAAATCGTGTGCTTGAGTGCACAAGCAGGGGGAATTGCAAAGGGAGAGGGAGAAGCAGACTCCCTGCAGAGCAGAGCTAGCTGCCAGGCTCCCATCCCAGGTCGCTGGGATCATGACCTGAGTCCAAGGCACACAGGGAGCCGACTGAGCCACGCTGGTGCCTCAGTCTTTTGAGATTTAAATTTTCAAATGGAACAGAAAATTAAGAGAAGAATGGTATCATTTTTGTTCATTACTCAAATTCAAATCACAATGCCTCTCCCCACGTGACGCCTTTGGCAATCTCCCAAGTAGTGTTATCAGTGCTTTGTTGTGGTAGCACATTGAACACAGCAGCATAGTTAGCATTTAAATATGTTACTATAATTAAACGTTTATGTATCTTCCTGTTATTTTTCTTAAGGTACTATTTTTTTTTCTATCCTTATCTATAGTTCCTATAAAAGTGTCTGAGTCACACAAAAGTTTATTCTAAATGTACTGAGTTGCGTGAATGAAAAGCTATTTCTCTCACTTGTAAAGACAACCATATACTAAAAAGAGACTAATATTTGATGTATAAAAGACCAGTCACTGAATATGTCAGAAAGAGAGCTGGAGATTACAAGAATTCAATCATATATCTAGGTTATGCAATTGAAGGTGACAGAGCCCTGACTGGTACTTATGTCACGTTCTTTCAATTTATCTTTTGGCATAAACATTTCCAATATTTCTTTTTCTTTAAAAGTCAAAGACTTCTTTCTCCATTGTTCATTATGAAAGTTCTTTTATATACTCGCCCCCCTAAAGTTTATTCTTTTTTTATAGTGTTATTTTAGTGAAACCATCCAAAAAGGTAAAGCATGCTCAATTTAAAAGTTGAAATTTTGGAGGTTCCTGGTGGCACAGTCAGCTGAGCATATACCTCTGCTTTTAGCTGCCATTGAAATCTCAGGGTTGTGGGATCAAACCTTGTATTCAGCTCAGTGGGAAGTTGGCCTCTCTCCTCCTCCCTTTGCCCCTCCCCCATTTCTCTCTCTCTCTCTCTCTCTCTCTCTCTCTCTCATAAACAAATAAACCTTTAAAAATTGAAATTTTTAAGATTACAAAAATTCTTACAATGGTTTATTATTTTTTACATGCATTCCTGTACCTCCAGTATGACAATCACTATATTCCAATGATTGGAATTATTTTTGTAGAGGAGAAAGTAATAAAAATTTATAATATTTGCCTGATCTTACATAGCTAATTGGTGCATTTTTAATTCTAATTTAAGAAAATCATGAATTCCTATAGCACATCTATCCAAATGTTCAAACTCCTCTCTTCCTCCCTTCCTCTTTTTCTCTTTTGTCCACCCATCCTTGCTTGTTAATGCATCCTTCATTAGAATTAACACAATGAGACTGAATTTGTATTTTTATGAATCAGTTGCTTTGCCACAATAATCATCAAATGGTCTCCAAGTATTCAATGCTCAACTCCAAGTTTTCAATGCTTCAAGTCCAAACTGGAAAATATTCAAGGTGTCTGGGACATGGGTTTAATAGATTGTTTCTATTACAAATATTCACATTAATATAGGAATAAAAAGGAAAAAAACTATATAGCACTATTTATATAATATTAGCATTTTCAAAGGCAAAAATAATTGACCTCCACACATTCTGATTTCCATAGTAAACCCACATCAGAGACTAAATGGTCAATTAAAGGGGCACCTGAGTGTCTCAGTCAGTTAAACATCTGTCTTCAGCTCAGGTCTTTACCCCAGAGCATAGGATCCAGCCCCACATTGGGCTCCCTGCTCAGTGGGGAGACTGCTTCTGTCCCTCCCACAGCTCATGCTCTTTCTCTCCCTTAAATAAATGAATAAAATATAAATAAATAAATAAGTAAATAAATAGTCAATAAGGAAATTTGAAAGTAAAGCAAAATATTAGCTTATTTAGAAATATAGGATATTGCTCTAGGCTATCTTTAGATATTTTTCAACTTTTACACGGTGGATGGTGATGTGAAAATATTGGGTTTTGGGAGTGAATGGTCAAGAAAGAATTCTTGAGATGTCTTTGGTGCAAAAAGGGTGGTTTTATTAAAGCATGGGACAGGACCCATGGGTGGAGAGAGGCACTGTGTTGTGAAGAGTGACTGATTATATACTTTTAAGTTGGGAGGGGCTTAGGAATAGCATAAATCTCTAAGGAATTTACAAGCAAGATTTCCAGGACTTTGAGGGACTAGCTGTTGTCAGGAAAAAGTCATTTACTACTGTCTAAAATCCTACTCATGAGATGCTTCAGATGTATATTAGTGGGCCATATGCTTGGAGGATAATTGCTAAAATATCTTACGGGGATAGAATAGAAATAAAGGAACTTTTCAAAAGCAATTCTTTATTCTTTTTTAAAAGATTTATTTATTTATTTATTTATTTATTTATTTATTTATTTATTTATTCATGATAGTCATAGAGATAGAGAGAGAGGCACAGGCACAGGCAGAGGGAGAAGCAGGCTCCATGCCAGGAGCCCGATGCAGGACTCAATCCTGGGACTCCAGGATTGCGCTCTGAACCAAAGGCAGGTGCTAAACCACTGAGCCACCCAGGGATCCCCCCGCAAAAAAGCAATTCTTATGTGTTAAAGGATCCTAGAAGTCAGATTTATGTTAAGCCAAAATTGACTTTTGCCCATAGCAAAATATTTACATTGAGGGAGTTGAGTTCCTAGAGAAAGGTCACTCTGCTCATCTCAAGGACTTGTCAATGGGCTGTAAACTGTAAGGAAATTTAATTTTTTCCTTTTGCCTTTGTTCTCCACATCAGATGGGATTAAACATTTGTGTCTGTGCCTTATCACATATATCATTATTTGGGGAGTATCATCCAATTATAAGAACTGTGTCTCAGATTTCACTGCTTTGAATGTTCTGTGCATTTAAATACAAAAAACAAAAAGTATCTGACTTGAGTGTTAAGGAATTCATACATACCAGTACTAATGCTATGAATAATAGCTAAGTTTACTGAATGATTAATATCCTATAGACTCTTAAAAGAATTTATCCATGTTATATTATTAAAGTGTTACAAAAAGACTAGGAAATGAGTACATGTGTTACTCCCATTTTATAAATGAGAAAAATAAAGCCTGGGGAGTTTGAGTAGCTTGCTCAAAATTGATGTGGAGAACAAAGTCAAAAGAAATGTAAAGAAAAATTAATTTCTTTGGAAATTGCAGCCCATTGACAAATATTTGAGGCAGGCAAAGTATGGCATTCCTCCATGAACTTCCAATAGTGAACTCCCTCTAGTCTTGCTAGAGAAAAAAACGAATTTAGCTTGATAATAGCTAGGCCTCCAAGATCCTGTAAATCTTCTTTAGCATATGAAAGTCCTTTTAGAAAATTCCTTGTCTTTACCTCCACCAACTCCAAAGTATATCATCAATTGGTCCTCATAATCCCAGTCAAGCTCTTTCTGCCTACAGGTCCTGTACCCATGTTTTAATAAAAGTACCTTTGGGGCACCTGGATGGCTCAATTGGTTATGTGGCCAATATTTCATTTTGGCTCAGGTCATGATCTCAAGATTCTGAGATAGAGCCTTGAACTGGGCTGTGCACTCAGTGGAGAGTCTGATTGAGGATTCTCTCCCTCTGCCTCTGCACTCCACTCACTTGTGTTCTCTCTGTCAAATAAATAAATAAGCAAATCTTTTGAAAAAAAATAAATAAAACCACCTGTTTGCACCAATAAGTATCTCAAGAATTCTTTCTTGACCATCCACTCACAAAACCTACTTCAAGTGACATAAAAAAATCATGCAGTGTTCTAAGTAGTTAGTGTAGCTAGAATTCAAATTCTGGAAGTCTAATGTCAAAGTCAATTCTCTCAATGAATATGCTCTCTTAATTAAATATATTTGTTTACTTTTGTATAAACATGAGCATAAAATAAAGAGAAATAGTTATATGTGCCAAATTAGAAAAAAAGAATAATCCCCCAAAAGATATAATTAAATAATTTCTCTCAGTTATAACCATTGATATCAGCAAAGAAAGGAATGATCACTAATAAATTTTACTAATGCATTTTGAAGGTTAGTAATCAATCCAGAGTGTTTCAGAAGTGAAAGAATATGACAAAAAATGTGAAGTTAGTTATGATGAACAAAACAATCCATTTTATAGAGAAGAAGAAGCTCTTAAATTTGTGCTTTCCAAAAGAATCTAGGATGTTGTCAAGATTATAAATGAAGAACATATTAAAAGTAAATGCTTTTAATATATGTTAAATAAAGAAGGATATATCCCAAATGATCTTAAAATATTAAGAGAAAAAAATGGTGAAAGGAAACATTAAAATGTTAATTAAATTAGAATTAAACATTAAAAGAGGCTATAGAAATTGGTGTATATTTTTTTCAAATTGCCCACATTAAATACATTTTTAGTTCTATAATCTCTAAAACAATGTTACAGGATTCAATAATACAAACTTCCAATAGTAATTTGACATTTACAGCATTTCTATATGATTCCTTGCAATAAACAACTTTTCCTTAGTGAAGTCTCCCTGCACTGTAATTAATTGACACCTTGCTGTGGCTGTGTATTTCCTAAGTAGAAAGCACACAGGACAAATTTTCTTTTCTCTTCTTCTAATCCTTTTAATGTTTCACGTCAATTACAATGAATTTCATTCTCATGGAAAGTTTGCTTGACAATTTCTATTGAAGGGTCTGGGTGGAAGTGAAAGAGAATCACTTAGAGAAAAGAATAGCTCAATAGTCTCCTTTTTTCTGGGTAGTCACTTGGAAAGCATTTCTTTCCTTCCTTCCTTCCTTCCTTCCTTTCTTTCTTTCTTTCTTTCTTTCTTTCTTTCTTTCTTTCTTTCTTTCTTCTTTCTTTCTTTCTTTCTTTTCTTCTTTCTTTTTCTTTCTTTCTTTCTTTCTTTCTTTCTTTCTTTCTTTCTTTCTTTCTTTCTTTCTTTTCTTTTTGGAAAGCATTTTAATGTTGCTATTAAAAATCAATTATGAGGGATCCCTGGGTGGCGCAGAGGTTTGGTGCCTGCCTTTGGCCCAGGGAGCGATCCTGGAGCCCTGGATCAAATCCCACATCGGGCTCCCGGTGCATGGAGCCTGCTTCTCCCACTGCCTATGTCTCTGTCTCTCTCTCTCTCTCTCTCCCTCTCTCTATCATAAATTTAAAAAAAGATTAAAAAAAAAAGAATTAAAAAAATAAAATAATTAAAAAAATAAATAAAAATAAAAATCAATTATGATATCACAGATGTTTTGTTTATAATGTAACATTTTCAGATGAAGATCAACGGTGACTTGGTGAGATGAGAAGACTATGGTCCATGCCTTGTATTCTATAGATTACATTACTCCACTCTTTTACTGATCAGATTTTCTGTAAAGCCACTAAATCACACATCTCCCTTTAAATATCTGCCTCTTGTACCGTGAGGCTGTATGTGTCTCATTACACTGCACCAGGGCTACTCAGTAAGTTTTCTTGCTCTTTCCTCTATGGTAGATGTATTAAAAATAATAAGCATATAAAGCATGAAATATTCTATTTTATTTAATTAGAATTCAAGGAGACTACTATTTGCAGTTAGCACTAGATGGATTTAGAAGTCATCTGAAAACAGGATTGATTTGTTGTCAGGAACATGTTTTTTCCTAATGGGGCTATATCAAACTTGGGAAATGATTGTTGTTTCTAACTTGTTTTATTATTTATTTATTTATTTATTTATTTATTTATTTATTAAATTTTATTTATTTATTTGAGAGAGAGAGTGTGTGTGCATGAGTAGGGGAGAGGCAGAGGAAGAGGGAGACGAAATCTCAAGCATACTCCGTGCTGAGCATGGAACTGATGCAGGGCTCGATCTCATGATCCTGAGATCATGACTTGAGCCAAAATCAAAAGTTAGACGCTTAACTGACTGAACCACTGAGGCATCCCAGATATTAGTACATTAAAATAAAGTATGTGTTTGATACTAAACAGTTGGTATCATTTAATATATTACTTTAAAATAGTATGTTAATTATACAAATGAGGAAACCGATTCAAAAAATGAAATGGCTACTCCAGAATTGATTATTCACTAATAACGTTTATTATTTACCTTTATAAAATATAGCACCAGATGGAGGAAAAATGGTGATAGGTAAAATGTAGGCAAGAATGCCATGAAGTAGGTTATAGTTCACTGTAGGAGACCAAAAACTAAATAGGAAATTACAATACTTAATGATAAGATCATGATATAGATGATAAGCATAGGTACAGTGGGATTACAACTTAAACTTGAAAAGCTAGTTTTTTTTTTCTATTACATGCTTATATGTAAATGAAACATCAAAATAAATTTGAGAACCCCACAAGAAAGACTTGCTTGGAGAACACTGTAAAATTTGGTTGGGTTTTCTACAAATTTCATTAAAAGATCTACACATTCACAAAACAATGCTGAACAATGGATTTTGTTCTCATCAATGGCATTTATAATTTAACTTGTATATGGAAACTTTACTTCCTTTTTTTAAAAAGATTTATTTATTTATGAGAGACACATAGAGAGGGTCAGAGACAGAGGAAGAGGCAGGCTCTGTGCAAGGAGCCTGATGTGGGACTGGATCCCAGGAACCAAGGATCATGCCTGGGGCCAAAGGCAGATGCTCAACTGCTGAGCCACCCAGGCGTCCTGGAAATCTTACTTCCATTGGCCAAATAGACTCATTAAAACTGCCAGTAGCTTCTTTTTAAGATTCTATTACTCAGCAATTAGAAACGACAAATACCAACCATTTGCTTCAACGTGGATGGAACTGGAGGGTATTATGCTGAGTGAAATAAGTCAATCGGAGAAGGACAAACAGTGTATGTTCTCATTCATTTGGGGAATATGAATAATAGTGAAAGGGAATATAAAGGAAGGGAAAAGAAATGTTGGGAAATATCAGGAAGGGAGACAGAACAGACAGAACTCCTAACTCTGGGAAATGAACTAGGGGTGGTGGAAGGGGAGGAGGGCGGGTGTTGGAGGGGAATGGGTGACGGGCACTGAGGTGGACACTTGACGGGATGAGCACTGGGTGTTTTTCTGTATGTTGGTAAATTGAACACCAATAAAAATTACTTTAAAAAAAAAAGATTCTGTAGATAGTGACATATTGTCATATGTATCATATGCAAATATGTATCTTAAAAAATACGTTATCTCCTATTCTCATATTTATATATGACAATTATCTCATGTATATATCATATATATGTATATGTTTGTTTTTTATTTATTTATTTACTTATTTATTTAGAATAATCTGAAGGGAAGCAGTCTCTGAACACAGATTTCCTCCCTCCCCGAAAGAGCAAATTATTCTATGTAAAACCCACTATCTACAATAGAAAGAAAAACTTGACAAAGCATACTAGAATGTGAGTTGTTAGGAAGGTTCATAGTAAAGTTTGATCTAAACATAACAAAGGAGTGGAAGAGCAAACTTTATTGAACCCTTTTCTTAATATCATGGTTCACATTAAATATTTATAGATAACATTTTATTTAACCAATATGGGATGTTTCATGAGAAGTCCCCTAAAGGACATTTAATACAGTACTGAAATCAGATGAGGAAATTGAAACTCAGAGCCATACACTAAATCTTCCAGAAGTCTGGGCTTTTTATCTAGCAATTTTTCTTTTTTCCTCACCTATTCTCAATTTGAGGATCAGAAAGTTTGATTATAAGTAATGCTGCTTGCATTACAATTGTGACATAGCATACTTAAATGTATAGCAAATTAAGATTTAAATGCATCTTGTAAAACCATGTAAAAATACATATGCCATTTAAAAATTATATTGCATTTTATATGCACATATCTCAATACACACAAAAATCCTCATGATTTAAGAGATGAATAACCCAGTTTGTAACCTTATACTCTATTTAGTTTGCACAGATGGCATATTCTTTTTGAGATACAGTTAGGTTGAACTCAGTGACCTAACTACCCTCCCATTCTGCTAGAAAACGCCCATAATATTCAGTTAAAAAGCTTACACCACAGGAAAACATGCCATAAGAATGTCCATATGTTAAAAAAAAAAAGTTTCCTAGAATGAAGGCCCTGAACTTCTTACCTAGTGCCTTTTCTTTTTTCTGTCCAAAAATAATCTATGAAATCCTCTTCATCCTTGAGCATGGACATGCCATGCATCTGTATTTATGTGAAAGGAGTCACTGTTCTCTGGAACTCTTGTAGTTCCATGTTCAATCTCTGTGACAAAATTAACATACCTGCTGGCAGAAGACATTTCCAAGGAGTGGCTCCTGAAGTAATAAATCGTACAGTGTCCTTTTGATCTTAGATATTTCTATCCAGGTAAATTTAGAGCAAAATTTAAATAAATATACTGTCAAAATGGGGACAAATAATCATACCAAAATATATTTATAGGCAACAGTAATTCCTTGCACATTTTCTTTTTTCTGCAGTAGATCTGAGGAAAAGTGATCTGGTTGGCCCATTTACAGCTAGAAGATGTCAGTGCTCAGTTCACGACATCCAAGGTGTCACTGATTACCTAGTCCTCCCTGAGGTAATGCATGTACTACGTGAGCTTTCAGAGCTGCTAGGTACACATCTCAGGATGTCAGGCCATTCTTCTACATCCAAGCCAAGACTCTCCTTCGGGGACAAATTTTGTCAGGTGGTAAAAATGAAAATCTAAATCTCAACAACATTTTTCTGAATATTTTTGTTTAAGTATTACTTGTACTGCCCTGAAAGCCTAAGTTTTACCAAAAACAAAGAAAACTTTCACGAAAAAGATGCAAGCACTGTCCACTTAGAAGTAGAAAGAATTTTTTTGTCTTCACTGTTAATGTCAGCACACACCTTCTGAGAAAATTTACATTGGCTTCTTATGCTTTGGCAACCAAGAATATTGTGAAAATCATGTTTCTGTTCCATTCATTGGTCAAATATTGAATTTATGTTAACCAGTGTTTATTTTCTGTGTTTGGGCTAATTGTTCACATAAAAATTGGGATATGTTTGAAGCCCTGATTGGGCAGATTCTACATTGTCTTGATATAAAAAATAAAAAGCACTGTATCATATCATGAGTACTTCATAGATAATTACCAAGATATTTAGTACACTACAGGAAAATCAATCTTGTCAGTAATTTAAAACTTTTAATTTACTAGGAAAGTGCCTTTCATTAACAAAGGTAGTGACCAAGTGAGGGAGAGCTTGGATCATTTAACATAAAGAACCCATGTTCCTCTATCTGACAACCATTTCTTTGAAGCCAACTGTTTGTGATTAAAAGAGAGAGATTCTTTCTTATTTTTGTCTCTTACACATGTGGCTAACATTTGCAAAGCATGAAGGTAGAAATGTTACTATAGCATTTATATATAATAATACGTATTATTATTGTAGAATGGGACAGAGAGGAGTAGAGGGACAGAGAGAGAGAGAGAGAGGGAGAGAGAGAGAACGCACATGTGCACAACTGAATATGTAGGGAGGGAAAGGGAGAGGGATAATCTTAAGCAAGCTACATGCCTAAAATGGAGTCTGATGCAGGGCTCCATCTCATAACCCTGAGATCATGACCTGAGCTGAAATCAAGAGTCAGATGCTTAACTGACTGAGCCACCCAGGTGCTTCTATATTTAATAATTATTAATCCAATTACACAGTAGTCATTGCGAATCTATCATAACATGCAGTCAGAAAAATAAGTAAATACATATAATGAGTAATCTGTATTCAAGACACTAGCAGTAGCCGGTAACGTACTCTGGGAATTTACAGTTAAACAGCATGATAAAAATGAGTGTGTGCTATATTTGTGTAAGGGATTTGGGACTTCTAATAAATAAAAGTAATAAAGCCAAAGTAACCTGTGCCTTATCGTCTACATTGGATACAAGACCCTCATAAATTACACCTTCCCAGTTGACCTAACTCAGTACCATTGACATCAAACTCCCTTCAGTTGCTGGCATGGCCTTTTGAATCTAAGAACTAGAAGGTGACTACTTGAAGCTGATGCATTTTTATAATGGCAACCCTAAGATACCTCATGGCAGGAATTGTACCTGATGCCAAGGTGATGAGCATATGTTCCAGCTGCAGCAGCCCTTCTGCTCATTCCCCCAGGAGCTGTGAACCTCACAAGTATTTTGCTGACCTTGTATTGAATGTGCTTTTCCAGAATTCTCTCTTGGAAAGATACAAAATATATTTAACTCATAGTGGCAGCTGTTTTTGTTTATTGGTGAATTTGGGTGATAGTGGCACTTGGGTCCAAATTATAACAATATCAACTTGAATGGGAAGAGATGATAAATTTCTGAGACAATTAAAGAGATATCTAAATTCTAACTATATGTTAATAAGATGAACTTCAAAAGCTATACAAGAATTTGTCATTGAAATACTGTGAATTAGTTGAAAATAGTCATCTAAAATGGTTGTCCAGTTGTTTCAATGCTGCTATCATTGAAACAAACAGTTTTGGCACAATGAATTTGTAAAATCTCTTACACTTTTAAACAAATTATTTTCATTCACATATTTCTTTTGTTATAACCAGTAGTAAGCCTACAAATATGCATTAACACTATTTTGGAATTACAAGGGTGAGAGTCAGTAAGATCATAATATGGAATTTTTAGTTATTTTCATGAAAAATTTGTTTTAAAGTCTAAGAAAATTTCCACTATAGTTTGTATATGCCATATCCTTCTTTTAAAACCAAACCAGCTCAGGTGCATAGTAGGTCAATCTATAGCATCCATTACTATACTATTCTCAAATTTTTAGATGAGATGACAGCAAACATAATGAAAAATTCCATTTGACACTGTATCATCTTGTGGAGGAAAACATCTCTCCCTAAAACCCCATTCAAAACAAAATGCATATGAAATAAGTGTCCCATAGTTTAAGACACAGAAATTTAGAAATATAAACTTTATTTTGAATAAGCTTATGTGTTAAACTACAAGCACATAAATCTTAAGGCTTCTTTCACTAACTCACATAGTCATTTAACAAAATACTCACTGAGTGCCTAAAATGTGCTAGGTTACACAGAGATGTAGACTTATAGGTAAAATATTAATCAGGAAAATATGGAAATTGGATATAATTGGATTCCATTATGTTTTGAAAAATAGCTCATGATCCAATCAGTAAATATTTACTCAAAGAAGGCTTAAAATTAACCTCAGAACTAGATGCATGAAACAGCTCACTATGTATTTCATGGAGTAAGAGAGAGGTAAAGTTAAATACATACCTACATTGATGAAGGAGGGACAGAACCACTATCATGTTCTCTGGAGGCCCAGTACAGACTGAACTCAAGGATCAGATCTGCCATAGTTGTCAACACAACAAAGATCTCTCATTTCTCATTAACTAGGAATGCAAGAGAAACCTCCTTCATAAACTGAAGATGATAAAAAGATAAAATAAGGGGTGGCCCAGTCGGTGAAGTGTCTGCCTTCAGTTCAGGTCATGATCCCAGGGTTCTGGGATAGCCCCACATCCACTTCCCTGCTTCTCCCTCTGCCACTCCTCCTTGTGCTCTCTTACACTCTCTCAAATAAAATATTAAAATAAAAAGATATAATGGTGTTATTTTTAGAAGAGAGAATAGGGAATATAGTAAACAGCATAAATGAAGATTTGATAAATGACTGGGGTAACCCTTGATATTGAAGATAAACTGAGAAAATAACTTAATATTAAATATATATGGAAAGAGAAAATAATGCATAATCTTATGATTACCAAACTCCATACATACAAAAATGAATTCCAGGGAATTTGCTATATAAATAGGCCCAAAGCAAAACTGTATAGCTTTTCAAAAAATACAAAAGGATACCTATATGCTATTATGATTGGTAAAGATTTTTTAAACAAGAAAAAAGGCATTTGCTATGAATATCCTTGTATTAGGTTTTACATAGTCATAGTTTCCAACACTTGTGTCTGGGAATGATAGTGCTGGTCATTCCATGTTACAGGACCTTTTTAAGAACTACTGAACTGTTTCCGAAGTGGCTGCATCATTTGTGTTTCCCATCAACAAGTGGCTCCCATCAATACTGTATAAGAGTTCCAATTTCTCCACATTCCGTTTTTTTTTTTTTTTTTTTTTTTTTTGAGATAGAGTGAGCAAGAGATAGCATGAACATGGAGAGGAGCAGAGGGAGAAGCAGACTCCCCACTGGGCAGGGAGCCCGATGAAGGATTCCATCCCAGGACCTGAAGATCATGCACTGAGCCTAAGGCAGACACTCAATCAACTGAGCCACCCAGATGCCTCCCAATTTCTCCACATTCTTGAGAATAGTTGTTAACACTCATGTTTTTTAGTGCAGCCATTCTAGTGGATGTGCTTGTGGTTTTGATTTGCATTCTCCTAGTAAATAAATATTTTGAGCATTTTTCATGTGCTTCTTGGCATTTGTATGTCTCTGAGCATTAATAGGTATAAATTTCCCCTTTATAATTGTTTTTACCATATTTCATAAATTTTGGTATGTTGTATTTTTATGTTCATTCATTTCTAAATATTTTCTAATTTCCCATGTGATTTTTCATTTGATTCATCAGTTGTCTGAGTCAGTTGTTTAATTTCCAAAAACCTTTGAACTTCCCAGTTTTATATCTGTTGTTTTCTAACTTCATCCTGTTCTGATTGGAGAATATACTTCGCATGATATTTGTGTGTGTGTGTGTGTGTTTAAAATCTATTGAGACTTAAGTGTGGACTAACATATGTCTCCTTGAAAATATATCATGTGAATTTGAGAAAATTGTTTACACTTTGTTGTTGAATAATGTTATATACCTTAGTGCCTTAGATGTAGTTGGCTTATTGTGTTGTTTGGGTGGTGTATTTCCTACTTATCTCTGTCTGGTTGTTCTATTCATTTTTGAGAGTGAGGTATTGAAGTCTTTATCATTGTAAAACTGTCTATTTCTCCCTTCAATTCTGTCAAATCTTACTTCATACATTTTGAAGATTTGTCATTAGTGAATAAATTTTTATAGTTGTTATATATTCCTGCTGTAGTGAAACTTTTACTAATATGTAATGTTCTTTTTTGTCTCCTGTAAACTCTTTAAGTTTGCAATACATTTTGTCTTGTATTAGCAAAACCACTCCTGCACTCTTTTGATTGCTGTTTGCATGGAATGCCTTTTAACATTTTTTACTCTCAATGTATTTGCATCTTTAGATCCAGAGTGAGTCTCCTGTAGACAACATCTAATTGGAGCATGTGTTTATAACCATTATTCCCATCTCTGTCTTTTGAAGAGCTTAATTCATTTATATTTAAAGTAATTACTGGGACACCTTGGTGGCTTAGTGGTTAAGCATCTTCCTTCAGCTCAGGTCATGATCCCAGGGTCCTGGGATTGAGTCCTTGCAACAAGTCCCCCACAGGGAGCCTGCTTCTCCCTCTGCCTATGTCTCTGCCTCTCTCTCTGTGTCTTTCATGAATCAATCAATAAAATATTTTTTAAAAGTAATTACTGATAAGGAGGGACTTCTATTATTTAGCTAGTTGTTTTTGATATTCTTTATAGCTTTTTTGGTCTCTCATTTACTGAATCACTGCATTATTTTGTGTTTAGTTGATTTTTGCAGTTAAGTGTCTAATCCCTATGTTATTTCCTTTTGTATATTCTATATTTATTTTCTTTGTGTGTACCATAAGAAATACAATTGACATCCTAAAGTTAAGATATCTTAATTTATACTACTTTAATTTATTAACATAGAAAAAGTCTGCTCCTTTACAGCTCTGGGCCACCTCTTGTAGTTATTGTCACAAAATTTAATCTTTATACATTTTGTGGCCAAAACCATAAGCTAATAATTATTTTAAATGCATTAGTTTCATAAATTATGTAGAAACCAAAATGTAGAGTTCAAATTAAAGTTATAATGATACTAACTTTTAGCCTGATAATTGTTCTTTTTAATGTATTAGTCTGTTAAATCATGTAGAAAACAAAACGTGGAGTTATAACACACACATACACACACACACACAAAAGTGGAGTTATAAACCATTGTTAAAATAATACTAGCTTTAATAATTGCCCATGTTTTTGCCTTTTTTGAGATATTTAGTGCTTTGTTTTGTTTTTTTTTAAAGATTATATTAATTGATTTATGAGAGACACAGAGAGAGAGAGGCAAAGACAGGCAGAGGGAGAAGCAGGCTCCATGCAGGGAGTCTGATGTGGGATCGATCACACCCTGGGCTGAAGGCAGCGCTAAACCGCTGAGCCGCCCCGGGATGCCCTTTATATGGTTTTGAGTTATTTTCTAGTCCTTTCCTTTCACCCTAAAGGACATCTTTGAGCATTTCTTGCAAGGCAAGCCTAATGGTAATAAATCTCTTATACTTTTGCTTATCTGGGAATGTCTTAACTTCTTCACTTTAAATTTTGCCAGATATGAGATTCTTGTTTGGCAGGGTTTTTTGTTTGTTTGCTTGTTTTTGTTTTTGTTTTTGTTTTTTTCTTCTTTGAATCTATTAATCCAGTGTCTTCTGGTCTTTAAAGTTTCTAATGAGAAGTCTGCTTATAATTTTTTGAATATAATGTATATATGACAAATTGCTTCTATCTTGTTTTCAAGTTTTCTCTTCAGGCTTGACTTTCAACAGTTTGACTATACTGTTTCTTAGTGTGGGTCTCTTTGATTTCATCTTGTTTGAGGTTTAATTTCTTGTTTGTTTATATTACTGTCTTTCATCAAATGTGGTAAGTTTTGTCATCATTTATTCAAACGTTCTCTCTAATCCCTTTCTCTCAATCTTCTTCTAGGACTCCTGCTAGCACTAGTCAGGTAAATCTTTCTAAATACTCCATTTATGGTTTCTCATTCATAATGGATACCATTTCCTTTTTTACTAAATTCATTATTTTACTACATCAGCCAACTTATCCTCCATCTTGAAAACTTTTTGGCTCTCTTTAAATGTGATAATAATAACTATCAAATTGATAGGTATATTCTTGAGATGTTATTATGAAATAAATTCCTTTAAAAAAATGGCTTTTCAGCCCAAGGCGTGATACTGGAGATCTGGGACCGAGTCCCACGTTGGGCTCCCTGTGTGGAGCCTGCTTCTCCCTCTGCCCGTGTCTCTGCCTCTCTCTCTCTGTATGTGTCTCTCATGAATAAATAAATAAATAAATAGATAGGTAAATAAATAAATAAATATTTAAAAAATTAAAAAAAATGGCTTTGATTCACATCCTCTTCAAGGTAATAAAAGAATTTTCTGAAAGTTTTAGTTGATATTTCTCTTTTGTTTTGTAAGATAAAATTATAAACAGAAACAAAATGATATTGTTTTAATACAATTATTTATTAATGCAGTTAACCCTTAATAAAACAGTATATTTATAGAGTAGCACTCTGTGGTTGGTATAGGGGCCAATGCAATGCAGTTATTGAATTTAAAAAGGGGTCCAGAGGCAGTTATTTCTGAGAATAAAACTTGTTTCTCTGTCTGACTATATCTGAGTGGTCTTATGCATGTAGATTGACAAGAATTATAAATGATCTGGGATCTTACCTTACTTTAAACTAAGAAGTTAGCCTGCCTCTAGTCTACAGATGATGGAAGAAGACATAAGTTTCCTGGTCAGAGACAAAATGATAGAGTGAGCAGCACAAACCTCATGACAGAATCATTTTCTCATGCTTCCCTCACGGTCGCAAACCTCCCAGACCTATGGCTGAGACAGGTGTGCCTAGATGCATGTGTCATATCCAGTACATTTCCGTATAAACTAAAAGAAAGGCAAGCCTTAGGAATCCTCATTTTTGGGGCTCAGCGGTTGAGCATCTGCCTTTGGCCCAGGACGTGATCCCAGGCATCAGGCTTCTTGCAGGGAGCCTGCTTCTCCTTCAGCCTGTGTCTCTGCCTCTCTCTTGCTATGTCTGTCATGAATAACTAAAGATCTTTAAAAAAAAAAATGGGCATCCTCATTCTTTTATAATAAGCTGCACTCAAAACTGCCCATCCTTTACCCAGAGAGAAAAATTATATTTATTATAATTGGACAGCAAACACAGTTGCCCCTCTACTCCAGTGGGAGACACCATCTCAATTTTTCAAAGGTAAATATAGTCTGAAACAAAAATCTGTCTCAGTCTTACTAGGAATAATATAAGTAACCAACTCCTAGGATTTTTAGATAATTCAACTTTATGGTACATAGGGTAATAATGTGGACTACTTGACACATAGGGGGAACTCAATTAATATTAAGTAGTAGCAGTAGTAGTAGGTTGTAAGTAGCCGAGTAGCTACAAAATTATAGATTTTTTAAATGAGATTATGTTTTAGCTATACTTATATACATATATATGTGAACAACTATATATGTAACAAATAGACATATACAACACATATAATTATACAAATATAAATATATACTATATATATACAACTAATTATATACCTTCTTTATATTTTATAGTTTGTTATAAATATGTGTAGGTATATATGTCTATGTGTATATACACATATAACAAAATATAACATATATACATTAATATGTAATAAAACACAACAAAACATAAAACCTGATAAACTGAAAAACTAAACTCAATAATTTATTTTAAACCTTAACTTAAATAATTTTCTGTATCTATCTGAATATATCCAAGTAAGAAATCTCAAGAAAAATCCTATTTCCTCAAAGACTGTAGGTAAATATTTGGTCAGCATGCAAAAATAAAACTCTGTTTGTGGATGACTGTAACTACACATTTGTATGTATCCCTGAAAGAAGATGAACTTTTTTTTTTAAGGTTTTAATTATTTATTCATGAGATATACACAGAGAGAGGCACAGACACAGACAGAGGGAGAAGCAGGCTTCTCACAGTGAGCCCGATGTGGGACTGGACCCCAGGACCGGGATCATGCCCGGAACCAAAGGCAGCCGCTCAACCACTGAGACACCAGGCATTCCTGAGCATTCTCTTCAGCTAAAGTCCTCATAGGCATTGTTCCTTTGTTTTAGCTCCCAATCTCCTTTCTTAAATGATGCCAGTGTACTTATGATTTTTGTTGTTGTTGTTAATTTTATTTATTTATTCATGACAGACACAGAGAGAGAGAGAGATGCAGAGACACAGGCAGAGGGAGAAGCAGGCTCCGTTCAGGGAGCCTGACGTGGGACTTGATCCCGGGTCTCCAGGATCATACCCTGGGCCGAAGGCTGCGCTAAACCACTAGGCACCGGGGCTGCCCATGCCAGTGTACTTTTAAGCTTGTTTCTGATATCCTTAATCTAGGCTCTCTATTTGCATCCTACATCATTCCACACTGAGTGATTTTCAGTTTTAAGCTTCTTATTAAAATGGCAACTATTGGGATCCCTGGGTGGCGCAGCGGTTTGGCGCCGCCTGCCTTTGGCCCAGGGCGCGATCCTGGAGACCCGGGATCGAATCCCACATCGGGCTCCCGGTGCATGGAGCCTGCTTCTCCCTCTGCCTGTATCTCTGCCTCTCTCTCTCTCTCTGTAACTATCATAAATTTAAAAATAAAAAAAATAAAAAAAAATAAAATGGCAACTATCTTCTGGTACTTCTTCATTTGGAATTCCGTGGAATTCATGGAATTCAAATTCAATGAATTTCATTTATCAAAAATATAGTGACAGAGGCTCTTAAAGAATTTAGTACACTCCATAGTAAGAAATCTATTCTTAAAATTTGTTTATATTTATATTATATTAGTCAAGATTTTCATTTGCAGGTGTCAGAAACTCAGGTGACAGTAAGTGACTATCAGTTTCCTAAGGATGAGCATGTTGCTGAGGACAGGCCAGCCACTATAGTTTATCTTTCTGACTATATTAATTTCTTCTGATTATTTATAAAGTGCACTTGTTCCTTTCCCAAAAGTCCACCTAAGGTCATATCTACCTACTGCATCATAAGTACTCTCACTGGATTTCTTATCCGAGTCATTGTATCTGGTCATATCTGCACCTGCTCTATTCTATTGAAAACTCTTTGCAATTTATCTATGCAACTGCATATTTAACTATGAGAGAGAAAATACTTTTAGCAAGTAAAATGTATTGGCTTATCTCTCAGTTTTCCAAGGAAGGATCTACCTTCATGTAAAGCTGTATTCAGGGACTCAACTACTATAATCAGGAAGTTTTGTCCATATATCAAATCTGCATGATTTGAACAGAATTCAGCCTTCAAGTATATTCTCTCCAATGGATAGAAAGACAGTTCTAACAATCAGAGACAATCATGCAGAATATCATTACATCCCTTTGTTGTTCTCTCTCATATGTGTTTATTCCCACACATTCAATTTACAATAATATAATTATCCTATGTAGACTAGAAGAAGAACTTGCCATCTCTGCAACACAATCTAAATTGTTCCCCAAATACCTAATTCCAAGGTGATAATAAGTGTAACAAGGTAAGTCCAAGATACACTTCTAATTCCGTGGTGATCCCTCTTCAATATGCTATAAGCTATTGCCTAAATGAACAATTTAACTTGTGGTCTGCATTCAATATGCAAAGGTAGAAGAACAGTAGTTAATGGGGCAAAGGTATTTAATATTTTTATTGTACACCATATTCTTTGGGCCAGACTCAAGAAGGATTTCTTTCCTAGGTAGCGAAGGTCCTTTTAAAGATTTCTTCATATGTATAATTGAGGTTCAGTCTTCTTATCTTTGGTGCTCCATGAACTGACCTGAGATCAGCAGAGGGGTGGATTTCTCTTCAGGGAGCTATTTGGAGTTTTCTGTCTACTGCCTAAATGTCTTATTAAGGGGGTTTGGAGGATGCTTTAAGGACTGAATATTAATAATCACCCAATCACAAGGCTGCCTCTAGCAGTATATCTCTTGAAAACCACAAAAAAGCATATGGCCAGCTTTCCCCCTCCTCCCACCACTTTCTCAGAGGTTGTAAGTAAGTCAGAACTTGAGTAGAATTACAAATCTTGAATTTGGACACTGATGATAAGATCTCTGTCCTTTTGAAATAATTCTTTGTGTGTTGTATATGTCCAAAAGCCTCAGCATAATGTCTAAGTGGCTATAGGTTAAAGTAGTAAGACAGACCTAATATTTTTCCTAGTTCAATAATATAATAAATAGCATTTTAAATAGCATTTTGTGAATTAAACAGCATTTCCTTTGTTCAATTTGTGTCTCAATGTTGTATTACTGTTTCCCCTCCTCATGCTGAATTTTGCCTAAAATAAAGACAACCTACAGAATGGGAGAATATATTTGCAAATGACCTATCAGAAAAAGGGCTAGTATCCAAGATCTATAAAGAATTTATTAAACTCAACACCAAAGAAACAAACAATCCAATCATGAAATGGGCAAAAGACATGAAGAGAAATCTCACAGAGGAAGACATAGACATGGCCAACAAGCACATGAGAAAATGCTCTGCATCACTTGCCATCAGGGAAATACAAATCAAAACCACAATGAGATACCACCTCACACCAGTGAGAATGGGGAAAATTAAGAAGGCAGGAAACCACAAATGTTGGAGAGGATGTGGAGAAAGGGGAACCCTCCTGCACTGTTGGTGGGAATGTGAACTGGTGCAGCCACTCTGGAAAACTGTGTGGAGGTTCCTTAAAGAGCTAAAAATAGACCTGCCCTACGACCCAGCCATTGCACTGCTGGGGATTTACCCCAAAGATACAGATGCAGTGAAACGCTGGGACACCTGCACCCTGATGTTTCTAGCAGCAATGTCCACAATAGCCAAACTGTGGAAGGAGCCTCGGTGTCCATCGAAAGATGAATGGTTAAAGAAGATGTGGTGTATGTATACAATGGAATATTCCTCAGCCATTAGAAACGACAAATACCCACAATTTGCTTCGACGTGGATGGAACTGGAAGGTACTATGCGGAGTGAAATAAGTCAATTGGAGAAGGACAAACATTATATGGTCTCATTCATTTGGGGAATATAAAAAATAGTGAAAGGGAATAAAGGGGAAAGGAGAAAAAATGAGTGGGGAATATCAGAAAGGGAGACAGAACATGAGAGACTCCTAATTCTCAGAAATGAACTAGGGGTGGTAGAAAGGGAGTAGAGCAGGGGAGTGGGGTTGACTGGGTGACAGGCACTGAGGAGGGCACTTGATGGGATGAGCACTGGCAGTTATTCTCTATGTTGACAAATTGAACACCAATAAAAAATAAATTTAAAAATACAGATTCATGGTTTTGTGAAAATATGATTATCTTAAAAAAATAACAAACTTTAGCAATGATGTATGCATAACATGTACCATTTTTTTCAAAAAGGGACATAATCATATTGTTTCATTCTCTTCTTTAGAATGGGTTAGTCTAAAAAGAGGACTATAACTTCTCTGAAACATTTATCATGAATGAAAAGATATAGTCAAAAGTTCAAGACTAATTTTTCAACAAACTGCCTAAATTTAAATTCTTTGGATGCATAGTCTGAATTCTGATATAATGTTTCACAAATAACTACAAACTTGTCAACCTAAATTCATTTAGTTAGTTCAGTATTTTAGAATCCATTGGTTGTAACTTCCCATTTCTAAGTAATATTATTAATGTTGAACAGACCTTGCATGCAAATTAGAAAATATAAATAAATACCCATAAGCAAAATTTATTCACTCACATAGGTGTGCAAACTGAAGGTAGAGTACTTTCAGGCAAAGTGTTCCAAATTATATTATAGAAATGTTACTCCTTCTTTCTCTTCATATTTGTTTTATTCTTCAAATAGGCCTTTTTCACATGGTAGGCATAATAGACTCATTTGCTCCAAATCTAAATCCTCCTGTGGAAAGAATACTGCTTTTTTATTATATTTGCTATATATCAATCCCATGGAAGGATTCTGATTAGCCTAACCTATACCATATGCCCTTTCTTAACTCAATTTCTAAAGCCAAAAATAAAACTTTCTGAAAAATAAAACTTTCAACTAATGGGTTTGTTTGGTGAACACTCTCTCTCTCACTCACTTATATGCATACATGCGATTATAAACACACACACACACACACACACACACACACACACACAAGCCTGTGTAATAAGAAAGGGGGGATTGAGTGATTGATAATACCAGGATTTATAGAATAGAAGAGTAATAGTTAGCCACAGAAGTATGCTACCAGACAAAAGCAGTATGTGTTCACTAGAGCTGTTCTGTTCAAGATACTGCCTAAGGTACCTAGTGTCAGTTAGAGGGGTGAGAATGGCAGTGGGCCAGTAGAAAGAGATGTATGGCATATTTTTTCTTTGAGGCATATAAAAGCTGATAATTTAGTTAGAAAGCTATAGGATATTTACAATTAACTGTAATACAAAGTGAAACGTAGTAAGGCTTTCATGAAATATTTGTGGTCAACCTTTGAAGAGTAGGGGTTTGTTAGTGTTTCTCCTAGTTCCTTCTGGCTTGAGGCTAATGTTTCTGCAGTAGTCTGTGTATTAATTTCCTCTGTTGTAAATTTTCCCCCTTTGGCATACTTCTCTGTAGCTAATACTGCAATTCTTTTATTCCCTTAAATGACCACAAAAACAGGGAGGACAACATTAACTGATTGATTAGAGTAATAAATTTGAGTATTTATCATATAGGGCAGTACTTTGTACTATTTAAAATATTATCTCTTTAAATTCCTTTGCTGAGCTCCTGCCACTGGTTAACTTAAAATTCCATGGTTTCCTCTATTGTGAAATAGTGAAAATATTTAAGTAAGATCGTTCTGATGAACTCTGTCAGGCATGGTTTAGACAGAATAGAAGAGCTCTTATGACTACTATTAAAAAAAAGAGATTTTTTATGATATCTTAATGGCATCTTAAAGAAATATGGAAGTTGCTGGGTATGTGGAAGAAATGCTATAGCATCAGAGAAAGGTTGAATAGCCCAGAGGAAATCAATTCAACTTGCAAGAAAAATATGATAAGCAAAGCATGTCAACAACCCAAGTGAGACAAGTAGAACTCAGAAAAAGAGGTCTATGAGAAATAGTTACTGCTATAAAGTTAAAACATCTGTGACCTACACTCAAGTAGTTGGTAGTGATTCTTGGGATGCTGTTCACCAGCAGGGACAACAATTGCGAAGATAAATGAGATGAAAGGCAGAGAAGAGAGGATAAGCTTGGATTAGCTGGGTAAATTTGCATCTGTTCAACTTTTATCATTATAACATTTTGATAGTAGGGGCTACTCCTCACTTCTACCTTCCATTCATTACTCAAGGTCCTCTTACGGCACTCTACCTCTATAGGGGAGGGGACTGTGAGAAATGTAGTTCTCAGATCCAAGTATGCTGATTAGCAATAACCACTATAGTCTACCATTTTTCAATTTGTTGTTCAGACATGGCTCATTTACTAGGAATTTAAAGTGTCAAATGACATCATATAAAATATCTTCTCTTCCTAATAGAACTTTATTACACCTTCTATAACTAAACATGTGTTAACACTTTCGCAAAAGAAGCTATATAATCCATGTGTTACTTTAGCTCCTATTAGATAATGTTTATTCCTCCCCAATCTGATTCACTCTGCCTTTGATATCTGGCAACTGAATAGAGAGAATATTAATGTATTATATAATAAGATTGAGGGAGAAGTGATATACACATGCATACCAATATAGTCACATAAATACAAGGAAGACATGCAAATGTTACTGCCTTCATTTTTGTAATTTGTCATATTATGTTTTAATTTTTTGTTATTAAATGACAAATTACCTCAAATGTAGGGGCTTAAAAACAATGTTCATTTATATCTCACCATGCTGTCATTCAGATATTGGACATAGCACAACTGGATTCTCTGCATAGTGTTTCACAAGAACTAAAAACAAAATGTGAGCCAACATTCACTCCTTTCTGAAGCTCTGAGTCCTGTTCCAAACTTATAAGGCTAATGACAGCATTTTTCCCATGTGATTATACTACCAAGATCTCCACTTTCTTACTGTCCATTAGCTAGGGCATCAAGCTCAGTTCTTAGATGCTCCCTACACATCTCACTGACCTCACTTCTGTATAACACAGCACTTCACTTCTACAAAGTCAGAAGAATCTCTCTCAAGGAGGATCCCAGTTCCACTTTTAAGAGCTTTGGCACAACGGTTTAGCGCCTGCCTTTGGCCCAGGGCGCGATCCTGGAGACCCAGGATCGAATCCCACATCGGGCTCCCGGTGCATGGAGCCTGCTTCTCCCTCTGCCTGTGTCTCAGCCTCTCTCTCTCTCACTGTGTGCCTATCATAAATAAATAAAAATTAAAAAAAAAAAAAAAGAAAAAAAAAGAGCTTTCTCTGATTAAGTCAGGATCATCTGAATAATCTTTTTAGATTAACACAAACACAACTGAATGGAACCTTAGTTACATCTAAAAGTCTTCGCATGTTTGTAATATAATGTAATTATAGGACTGAAATCTATCATATTCGCAGTGTTTCTCATGCTCAAAGGAGAAGGCAGGGAGTGGACCATGTTGCTATGTTAAAATGATGCCTACTATATATGGTGATAGCTTCTATTTATAACTTCTATTGTCTATTAGACAATATTGTCTATTGTCTATTATATTCCCTTTGCCTTCAGCAAGCATTTCAGATAGTTGTGATTTCTTCACTGCTGGGATGACCCAAACTTTTGTTGAAGGTTAATTCTTTGTGTTTACCTGATTGAGCCAGGATGCCTATTTGTTGGGTTAAACATTATTTCTGTTTGTATCTGTGAGAGTGTTTTTAGAAGAGATTAACATTTAAATTGGTGGAATGAGTAAAGCCAATTGCTCTCCTTAATGTAACTGGACATCAATCCATTAAGGATGCAAATAAAGCAAACGACCTGTCATCTGCAAGCTGGAGACCCAGGAAAGCCATACTTCTGGAGGTGAAAAATAAGTTTATGGCCTTGACTATGGTGATGCTTTAAAAATAGACATTTGTGTCCAGACACATCAAGTTGTATAAAATAAATATGTGCACCTTTTGGATGTCAATCATACTTCCATAGAGTGGTTAAAAAACAAATGCAGTCTACGTAAAAAGGCCTAAGAACTAGAAGCACTGGTGGTATAAGTCCCAGCACTAGGGCAGGAGAATACTTATGTTTCAGCTCAAAGAGTCAGGGTAAAGAGTGAGAATTCAAACTTTCTCTATTCTTTTGTTTTATTTGCATCAGGTCTTCTGATGTGTTCACTATGAACAGCTGATTGAGGAAGAAAAATTTTAGTCTGATTTACTAAGGGTTCTACATAATTCCTGGTATCACCCCAAAACAGACAGAAGTAGTTTATAATGCTGTCCCGGGTTTGTATTACAGTGCTGAAGAGAAATCCTCCCAGCAGACAGAATTTAAGACAGTACATATGGCTACAGGCTTGGGGAAAAAATAAAGTGAAAACTGGTCCTGAGGGCCTCTTTAAGAGATGCGTGGATAGCCTTCTTAGAATGATTATGGTATGAAGGCAATGGAAGATGATGAGGATAGATTTTTTTTTTTTTATTCATTGTTTAAATTCAATTTAGTTAACATATACTGTATTATTAGTTTCAGGAGTAAAACTTAGTGATTCATCAGTTGCATATAACATCCACTGTTCATTACATCATGCGCCCTTTAAGGCTCATCACCCAATTACCCCTTCCACCCACCTCCCCTCCAGCAATCCTTAGTTTGTTCCCTAGAGTTCAGCTTCTCATGGTTTGCCCCCTCTTTATCTTCATCTTATTTTACTTTTCCTTCCCTTCCCCTATGTTCATCTATTTTCTTCTTAAATTACACATATGAATGAAATAATGTGGTATTTTTCCTCTCTGACTTATTTCACTTAGCATAATACTCTCTAGTTCTATCCACATTGTTGCAAATGGTAAAATTACATTCTTTTTAATGGATGAGTAATATTCCATCATTAAGAAGGATTAGCATCTCCTATAAAGACCACATGATTGGTCATAGTTTTTTCAGGAAAATGAAAATTCATCTACTCAAACAAGAAAGGGGCACTGTTTCTACCTGCAAAAGGGTCTCAGGAAAGATTCAGAGTTTAAAATTTTCATCTCTATATGTATCTGCCCATATGTCCCCAACTCAATTTTCCAGAGCCCCATTCTTACCAAACATTGCCCTGACTTTAACATAAAATAAATTGCAATGTTGTAATCCAATTTGTCTTATAACCCTGCTAGTAAAGTGCATTTATGTACAGCTTCAGACCTGTCAACTCACAAAACTGTCAACTCTATCTAATATCTCCCCTAGCCATATTTGAACCATACCTAGAGAGGAAGCTATGAAGATCTCTGACACAATTGTACCAACACTAGGCAAAACGCAAGTCATCAGAATAATAAGCTTCCAACATTATCTATTCCAAACTGACATGGTATGATTCTAGAACTGAACATATGACCAATATGTTATTTTGGTTCTCTTACCAAAAAAATAATAAGGAAACAAAGAAATAAATATTCTAAGCTTCAAAATATAAAGCACTGGAAAAGTAATTGTATGTGGTTTTCAATCCTATTCATAGAGAAATAATAGAAAAATTATCAAAATACTTTTATAGAATTTGTTACTTTATATGTAAGTCGTTAAGGCTTTCGTGCCTCCCACTCAATATCCCCTCCACCACCTCCAACACATATACATACCACAAAGATAATAAACCAAATCATGGCTGTAATATTTTACTGTTTGAGATGCACGTATGTTTGAGATGCACGAATATGATATTTGTGCTAAAGTGAAGAACATGTGAATGTAACTACTCAAGAATATTTTGTTACTTTTTAAAAACAGCTAATAAGTCTTCATCAAATAAATTATATTTTCTAGAATTGCTCTTGAATAAATTGACACTTGTGGAAAATACATATATTACCCAAATTAAAGCATACTTAACCATTTGTATTTTCTATGTTTTACTAATTTGGTAAACAGTACAAATATATTTTTCAATTGTCATTTTTTATTATATAACTATCAACTTTCCACCTACTAGTAGAATGTTTTAACACCTAAAACAAGTGTATCTTAAGGATATAATATATGTGTGAGGGAAGTCTCAGTGTTTTCTTATTTAGGGAATGTCTTTTTTTTTTTTTTTTTTTTTTTAGGGAATGTCTTTATGCATCATTTAAATAATTATGTTGGAATTGATTAATGAATTTCATCAAAAAACTTTCATCAAAAAAAATTTGCCATTTGGAACAAGATGCAAATACCTTGAGGGTATTATGCTAAGCAAAATAAGCCAGAGAAAGACAAATACTATATGATTTTAAACACATGTGGAATCTAAAAAATTTTTTAAAAAGTAAACAAACCAAATTAAACAAAAACAAACTCATAGAAACAGAGAATAGATTGGTGGTTACCAGAAGGAAAGGGGGTTAGGGGAGTAGACAAAAATGGATATAGTGGGTCAACTGTATGATCAGATGGATGGTGACTAGACTTGTGGTGGTGATAACTTTATAATGTATATAAATGTTGAATTATAAAGCTGTATACCAGAAAGGGAGACAGAACATGAGAGATTCCTAACTCTGGGAAATGAACTAGGGGTGGTAGAAAGGGAGGTGGGCAGGGGGTGGGGGTGACTGGGTGACGGGAACTGAGGGGGGCACTTGATGGGATGAGCACTGGGTGTTATTCTATATGTTGGCAAATTGAACACCAATAAAAATAAATTTATAAGATTGTATTTATTTATTCGTGAGAATACACAGTGAGGAGAGAGAGAGAGAGAGAGAGAGAGAGAGAGAGAGGGGCAGAGACACAGGCAAAGGGAGAAGCAGGCTCCATGCAGGGAGCCGGATGTGGGACTCGATGCCGGGTCTCCAGGATCACGCCCTGGGCTGCAGGCGGCGCTAAACCGCTGAGCCACTGGGGCTGCCTAAAAAATAAATTTATAAAAAAATAAAGCTGTATACCCAAATTATATAGCTAAAAAATAAATAAAATTTAGTATGTTCTAAAAAATAATAATAAAATAATGCATGAGATTTGAAAAATCTCTCCATAATTATTTTAAAAAACGAATGTTTCCAATGTACTTTGGGAATATATTATCAGTTTCTATCTTGTTTCCGATTTTAATTCTCTATGGGTATGATTAGAAAGTTGCAAAGTAGTACTAAGTGATAGGATGTTCTAGCGATATAACACCATCTACCTACTGAGACCTGAATGGGTCCTCAAATTCCTAATAATAAATGTTAATAGGAACAATGGTTTGGATTTGCTCAATATCATTGTTATATTAAGCTGCTATGTTTTTTGTTGTTGTTGTTGTTTTTTAAGATTCTATTTATTTATGATAGTCATGGAGAGATACAGAGAGAGAGAGGCACAGACACAGGCAGAGGGAGAAGCAGGCTCTATGCAGGGAGCCCGATGTGGGATTCGATCTTGGGTCTCCAAGATTGAGCCCTGGGCCAAAGGCAGGCGCCAAACCGCTGCGCCACCCAGGGATCCCATCCCTTAAGCTGTTATGTTTTAATATTTAGATTTCTTTTAAAAAGTTGAATAATAGGCAAGTTGTTAAATCATATACACCAGTGAGATTAGAAACAAACTACCAATTTTACACAGTTGAAAGCTGAAATTTTTCTCCTTGTATATCAAACATTTGTAAATGATATTCTTAGTAAAGTTACAAGAACAATTTTATTATGATTGAAATGACAGAGTAAATAATTCTGTTTTCCAAAATTTTCTTCAGGCAAATTCTTGAGATATATAATGTCAAAATAAATAGTCATAGAAAAATTTGGAATTTCAAGAAATGAATCCTGTGTCTTTCATTCTTTCTTTTTCTAAAGCTGAGCCTTTGACACTACTCTTGAAAATGGCTTACAGGTTTTACTTTTTTTTTTTTTTTCATTATATCGTACAGCCTTTTCTGAAATTTATCTATGCCATTGAATGAAAACAAGAAAGTAAAAGAACCAGTCAACTGTATGGTTATGGTTCCAACCCTAATTCCAAATTGGATGCTCTACACAGAAAAATGTCAAATGGGTCTCCATAAGCCATGTGGACACCATTAATCAGGGACCTTTTGTTATTCACTGATTTCCATAGCTTTTTTCACTATCAGGCTTAAATTTATTGCAGGCTGCATCCCTAGAGAATTTTTTTCTGTTCTCTTACTCCTTTTTTTTTTTTTTTTTTTTTTTTTTTATTTTATTTATGATAGTCACAGAGAGAGAGAGAGAGAGAGAGAGGCAGAGACACAGGCAGAGGGAGAAGCAGGCTCCATGCACCGGGAGCCCGATGTGGGATTCGATCCCGGGTCTCCAGGATCGCGCCCTGGGCCAAAGACAGGCGCCAAACCGCTGCGCCACCCAGGGATCCCTCTCTTACTCCTTTTTAAAGCAAACATTTCCTCTGTAAAGATATTTTATTTTCATTTCTAAGGTAACAATTCATCCACATCACATCCTTTTTATGTGAGTATGGTACATAGTCCTATGAATAATTAGAGTACATTTTTTTCTGAAAAAAAAAGAAAAAAATAAGATAAACTGATTATCTGTATTATGGAAGTTTATAGTTTTCTAAAATCTGTGTTGACATGGCAATGATATGTTTGAATATTTTTAAAGAAATAGTATTCCACACTTACCTTATTTAAGACATTGTAGTGAATAAAGCTAGATCTTATGGTTATATGCTATATATTTGCAACTTACTGGGGGTCTTTTATATACATTTTATACTCATAACACAACTCTATAGAAGGATTTATTTATCATGTTATGCTTTATATAACAAAATTTGCTAAAGCTTAAGAAATTTATTAATGATTTATAGATACCAATTCTCACATACGCATTAAAAGCTGTAAGTTAATGATTTTGTCACTACCTACTAGTATGGAAACAAGTACATTTATCACAGAGGACAAATTTAGGGATTGTACAAACAAAATATTTCAGATTATGGTACTAATTGAGAAAAAGCATATTTTATATAATGCTTTAATTCTCCATAAGAACAAACCTAAAGGTTTCATTTGTCATGTTCCCCACATAACTCAATAAACTATACAAAAGAAAGCTTACAAATAGCAGGCATGTTTAAATTTCCCATCATTCTTAATTAGGCCAACTATGCCAAACAGCCAACTAACTTCACTTCAGAAGCAAATAAAGATATTTCCTTTTCTTATTTTCTGCCATCAAAAATGATACTAAAAAAGAAAAAAAAAACCCACAAAAATGATACTATATTTTTTGGAAAATGAATAAATTACTTGCTAAGACTCCATGCCCAAAATCTTATATAGTGTCAAGAAGGAAGACCTTTCTCTGCCCTGTGGTCCTTTTAGGTGGACTTAAAATCAAATTGACATGAGGCAGATCATGCCCCTATACTTAAAGAGCATATATAGTAATATAAGGTGAGACAGAAAATAAAAAAAAAAACATGAATATGAATTTAAAAAAAAAAAAGGGGATCCCTGGGTGGTGCAGCGGTTTGGTGCCTGCCTTTGGCCCAGGGCGCGATCCTGGAGACTGGGGCTCGAATCCCACGTTGGGCTCCCGGTGCATGGAGCCTGCTTCTCCCTCTGCCTATGTCTCTGCCTCTCTCTCTCTCTCTCTCTCTCTCTCTGTGTGTGTGTGTGTGTGTGTGTGACTATCATAAATAAATAAAAATTAAAAAAACATGAATATGGTAATTGGGGATTCCATTATGTATTATGAAATAAGAAAAGTATGATAAAGAACACATAGCAGCGGTTAGTCTCCAAGCAAGACTAGTTTTGAATATAGTGGAATGGATTAAATGGCTTTGGTAGATACCTTAATTCACCCATTATTATCTGTATGTGGAACCCTCAACTGAGGAAGATTCTTAAAAGCTATCTAAGAAGGTGAAAGAAAAGAAAATTAAAAAGCAGACAAGTTTGAAAAAATTGTTGGTGTGGTATTTGTTGAAACCAGATATTGGCCATAACAATTCAATGCCTTCATTTTAAGGCACATCTTAAATTATATGCATAATTTAATTCCTTTCCTATTAATGAAGTACATAATTTCCTTAATAGATTAATGGATAAAACTACCTATAATACATATATACAATAAAATACTACTCAAGAATCAAAATAAATGCACTCTTGATTCATGTAACAACACAGATAAACCTTGAGTGCATTTTGTTAAGGTCTTCAGAAACCAAATAATAATAGATTAAATAAAAATTGAAGACAAAAAAAGGAAAATCTTCCTTATAAATTAATTCCAAATAATACATTTAGAAATATTAAGGGGAATAGCAAAAATTAGTACACTAGAAAATTCACAGGCAAAATCCACTGATAATTGCTAAAATTAGTGAGCAAAACTTTAATCAGAATGAAGATAGTTTTAGAACTACTAAATTTTTCCCCAAATAAATACTAATTACTGTTTTAATATATGCCTATAAATACTTTTATATTCTTCCTTCCAGGAAGTAGAGCTTAATTTCCCTTTTCTTGACTGTAGGCTGGACTTAATATCTTCCCTCTAACAAACACAATGTGAAAAAGAAATAATAGTAATTTTATAGTGTAGAAATCTGACAGACACTACAGTAACCAAGTGATCAACATTAAAATCACCATCATTAATCAGGTGGATATCATGTACCTCCTGAGATGAAAGCCACTTGACTTCTGGGGTATATCTCCCCCAAATTCATGACGCCAGTTTAATCATCAGGAAACTTTAAAGCTACATTCAGATACATTCTAAAAAGTACTTGAACAATATTGTACAAATGTGTCAAGATCAAGAAAAACAAATAAAAGTCTTAGAAAAAAATCTCAGAACTTGGGACACCTAGGTGACTCAGTAGGTTAAGCATCTGACTCTTGATTTTCTGCTCAGGGCATGATCTCAAGTTTGTGAGATATAGCTCTGTGCTGGGCATGGAGCCTGCTTAAGATTATTTTCCCTCTCCTTCTGCCCCTACTCCCCTTTCTTTCTCCCTCTCTCTCTCTCCCTCTCAAGGGAAAAAAAAAAGTCACAGAACAGAGGAGACTAAGGAAATATGATAATTAAATACAATATGGTATCCTAGATTGAATCCTTGAACACAAAAATGACATTTTGTGGGGAAACCGGTGAACTATGAATACAATATGTTATTTAGTTAATCATATTATAATAATGTTAGTTTTCTTTTGAAAAATATACTGTGATTATTTTCAATTATAACTTTAGTGGAAACTAGTGAAGAGTACATGTGAATGTTCTGTCTTTGCAACACTTATATAAATAAAAAAGTACACTAAAATAAAACCTTTTAAAATGCGTGTATATTGTTAGCTTTCCCATTGAACTGGCTAGACTAAGTAAAACGTGAAATTGTTGACCACATGACACAAATGACTTAGTCATAATTTTTAAGGACTACTAATTACACTTCACCAGTAATTTTAATTTCTAAATTTTGATATAATTGTTTTTCTAGGTAACTTTTATCAGGTTAAAGAAGTCCCTTTATATTCCTAATTTGTTAAGATTTTTTCATAAATTGTTGCTGAATATTGTTAAATAATTTTATAACTATTAAAATAACCACATATTTTACTTTTAATCTATTATGTAGTAAATAGCATAATGAAATGAATTCAACATGGTCATGATAAATTAATATTATTATTGAAGACATAACTCAATTTGATTGCTTAAATATTATATGTATATTTCTGAGTGACATTGGCCTTTAGCGTTTTTCTTGAATTGTAATTGTCTTATTTGTATAGGACTTGGAATCTAGCCATGCTCATCTATCATTGTGTAACAACTGTGAGAGAGATTGATGCTTTTACTCCTTCCATGTTAACTTACTCTGAAGATAGGCCCATAGTTGGAGGATGGGGTATATTTAATAAAAATTACAAGAAGCTTTTCTTTCTTCAGCAAGAATGCTATTTTTATGCACTAGTATTACTTGATATGAACACAGACACCACACAATTTCTCCTAGTTTCTATGTTATTCCTTCCCCTCCAAGTCCCCCCAGATCTCAATTTCCATCCTTGAAAATAAAAATAAAAGACTTTTCTAGTTTATAAAAGTTATGTTGATTAAATTTTTACTAAACTATAAACTTAAGGTGTTATATTTTGATATCAATATCTTCCCTTACAAAGGCTAAAATTTAAACAATTTAGTAGATAGGCTTCATATATACACATTACATGTAAATACATGTATATATACAAATATAGTTGCAGTCATTTTTTTAAAAGTTTGAGATTAAAGAAAATAAAATGGTGTAGGTTTGCTATCTCTTTAAAATTTTAACCAGAAATGTTTGTTCTATTAATCATGAAATTGTTTACAATTCAATCAAGATTTAACTTGTGTGTGGTAGGCAAAATAATAGCACCTCAAAGAATTTGTGAATATATTATGTTACATAGCAAAGAGAAATTGAGGTGGCAAATGGAACTATACTTGTTAATAGCTGATTTTAAGATAAGGAGATTATCCTGGATTGCCTGGGTGCACCCAAGGTAATAATCATTGTCTTTAAAAGTGGGAGAGAGGAGCAGAAGTAAGACTTAGAACAGCAGAAAGAGGTTTTACCAAAAACAAACAAACAAAACCAAAACAGTGTCAGAGGAATAGATGTGAGAAAGAAAGGCTGAATCATAGATGAGGGGATGGAGAGCCAAGGAATGACTGTAATTCTAGAAATTAAAAAGAGGAAGGATGTGACTCTTCCCCTAGAGTCTATAGGAATATACGGTGCTGACACGTGCCTAGCAAGACTTAGTCCAGATTTCTAACCTATAGAACCGTAATATAGTAAATAATGTAGACAATAAGTGTATTTTTTAACCACCAAATTTGTGGTAGTTTGTTACAAAAGCAATAAGAAATTATGTAATGTGCTAGTTATTCTTTTTTTCAATTAAAAAAAATGATGGAATCATCCTTGCACCTAGTACTGTATCATGAACATTACTTCTTCAATTAGTTTACGTAGAAGGGAACATTGATAGAAAATAATAGATGGGGCAGCCTGGGTGGCTCAGTGGTTTAGCGCTGCCTTCAGCCCAGGGCCTGATGATCTTGGAGACCGGGGATCGAGTCCCATGTCGGGCTCCCTGCACGAAGCCTGCTTCTCCCTCTGCCTGCGTCTCTGCCTCTCTCTCTCTCTCTCTCTCTCTGTCTCTGTCTCTCATGAATAAATAAATAAATAAAATCTTAAAAAAAAAAGAAAATATTAGATGATGGAAGTTCAGTAGTATAGAAAACTAACATGATGTTTAATGTACTATCTGGCAGTTTATATCAATTATTTGATTTAATTCCTCAGAAATTCTGGGAGGCAAATAAGCTATCAAACATGCAAAATAATTTAATTATGTATTTATAAATTATCCCTCTATGCTCAATTAAACTAATAATTTTGAGATTATAAGCTTAAACATACAGAGAGTAATAAATGTATCTTAACTAATTATTAGCATACATATTTAGAATGTCAACATTTTCTCAAAAAATAATAAGAAAAGCAAGGAGAGCCTCTTAATTTTATTGATATCCTCATGCCTTGGGTTGTCCAATTCAAAGCTGGAGCTTTAATTCTGTTTTGCTAGATTTTTGTTTCCCAATCAGATGATTGCACTAAACACACAATGTATACACATGATTGGTCATCCCCAACCCAGAAGTTGGGAATTAAGGCTTCAGTAGACTTAATCACTCACAACTTGAAAAATCAGATAACCATAAAGAAGTACAAAAACCTAGTATATGAGCTGACTTCGTTGCTGCGCTACCTATTTATAAAGCAAAAACCAAATTGGTACTCATGAAGAATATAAGTGTGCTTAAAATTTACCTAATTTAGGATATAAAATGGAGCAGCTGGAATAAAAACAAAAATATGGAACAAAATGAAGTTTTCCCTAAAGCTTCCAGATATATTTAATATCTTCTATAGGTACTTTTTTTTAATTTTTTTTTAATTTTTATTTATTTATGATAGTCAAAGAGAGAGAGAGAGAGAGAGGCAGAGACACAGGCAGAGGGAGAAGCAGGCTCCATGCACTGGGAGCCCGATGTGGGATTCGATCCCGGGTCTCCAGGATCGCGCCCTGGGCCAAAGGCAGGCGCCAAACCGCTGCGCCACCCAGGGATCCCTATAGGTACATTTTTTATTGGAGAAAGTATAATACTTATATTTTGTAAATATACAGACTATAAAATCAACCAGAGAGATTTAGCAATGGGAAGTCATATATAGGCAGGATTTTACTGCAAAGATAGTGTTTACTGTTATCCAGCATTGTACAAGATCAATTTTCTTACTTCAGAAGATATGATGTATTATTTAAAATACTATGTATTATGTTTATAATTTCTTTAAAAATTATAATTTATATTTTAGAGCATGAACATGAAGAGTAAAATCATTAGTTATAATACATCTTATTTGGTCTCTTCAACTCTGACATGTTACTAATATTGTAATATTTTAATCATTTTTATAAGATAAAGATTTTTCCTTTTATGTTTCCTAATTATCCCATACATACTTCTAGCTTCATCATACAGAATGAATTTGATATGATGTATGAAAGCTTTCTGCATATAAATGCATTGATTGGAGTTGTAAATAGAACTTGTTTGTTGCTCATCATAAAAAAAGTTTAGTTGCAATATGTTATTTTCATATATTATTATATTTAATTTTTATCACTTTAAAATGTTTATAGAACCATTGCCATGTAGTCATATAATGAGTAATTTCACATTTATTGCTTTTAAGTTGCAAAAGTCTAGAGGCATTATTTTTCCAGATAACAAAGAGAAATAACACTATTTATGTATTATATGCTATTCTATTATTTTTATTCTAGTATAATATAAATAAGAAGATATTACTAACATTATTAAAATTATAATAGCAGTTGAATAAAATATCATATTTTACTCCTGAAGAAAAATGAATGCATATAACTCACAAAGCTAATTTCACAGTTTTTGTGTTTTTCTTCATACCATCTTTAAACATGTGGGTGTGTATGTGTTTCTGTGCACATGTGTGTGTGTTTCTATGTATGTGTGTGAGAATTACCAGTTTTCTAAATCTTTAATTATGTAAGTGAAGGAAATTAGACCAGGTGTATTCATGTTACTTGTTTGACGTAACAATAGGCCAACGATTCTGATATTATGGTAGTAAAACTAATTTATCATAGCCAATATGTCCAAATCCCATTTATTTAAAAGGATTTTAAGAGGGCCCAAGAGATTAACTTATTGGTTATGAATTTTTAAAATAATTGTATATGTGGTAGCATATATACTTAAATATGTGAGTAATTTTCTCACTGTTTTTTAAAATCTCTATAGAAGATAAATGACAATTTAAGGGAAATAGTAAAAATAAAAATAGGGATGATAATAGCAGTATAATAGTAATGTATTTTTAATGTATGTGGAAGTAATACCTGTGACAACAATAGAAAAAGGCTAGGAGAGAAAAACAAAAGTTTACTTTGTAAGAGTTTTACAATATAGGTAAAGTAGTACAAAAATACATAGAGATGGACTACATAACAACAACATTCAGGGCTCAGTTACTATAAATATGCACTAAGGCATCAATAAAAATAAACAGTTAAAGTTAAGACAAAGGAGATAAAGAAAAATTATAAAAATAAAATAAAAACAAGTAGAAAAAGAGAAAAGGGTGAACACAGATGAAACCTATAGAGAGCAAATAGCCAGACAGTAGATTTAAATCTATCATTCAGTATGAATATACTAAAAAGTCCAATTAAAATCTGTGATTTGGATTAAAAAACTCAAGGTGAAAAATTGTACTTTCAGAGATCATTTCTATTATTTATTTATTTATTTATTTATTTATTTATTTATTTATTTATTTATTTTACTAGAGAAGTTTCTCTACTAAAAGTGCAGAGCACCAGTAAGGATATATCTTCTTAGGACTCTTTTTCACATTAATTAATTAAACAAGGTTACAGGATACAAAGTTATCAGTTCACACTCCCACCAACAATGCAAGAGGGTTCCCCTTCTCCACATCCTCTCCAATAGGATGTTGTTTCCTGTCTTGTTAATTTTCCCCATTCTCTCTGGTGTGAGGTGGTGTCTCATTGTAGTTTTGATTTGTATCTCCCTGATGGTAAGTGATGAGGAGCATTTTCTCTTGTGCTTGTTGGCCATGTGTATGTCTTCTACTTCTTTTTGTTTAAGATTATTTATTTATTTATTCATGTAAAACACAGAAAGGGAGAGAGAGAGAGGCAGAGACACAGGCAGAGGGAGAAGCAGGCACCATGCAGGAAGCCCGATGTGGGACTCGATCCCAGGTCTCCAGGATCACGCCCTGGGCTGAAGGCAGCACTAAACTGCTGAGCCACCGGGGCTGCCCTATCTGTATGTCTTCTTTGGTGAAATTTCTGTTCATGTCTTTTGCCCATTTATGATTGGATTATTTGTTTCTCTGCTGTTGAGTTTAAGCAGTTCTTTATAGATCATGGATACTAGCCCTTTATCTGATAGGTCATTTGCAAATATCTTCTCCCATTCTGTAGGTTGTCTTTTAGTTTTGTTGACTGTTTCTTTTACTGTGCAGAAGTTTTTATCTTGATGAAGTCCCAATAATTCATTTTTGCTTCTGTTTCCCTTGCCTTGATAGATGTATCTTGCAAGAAGTTGCTGTGGCCAAGTTCAAAAAGTGTGTTGTCTGTGTTCTCCTCTAAGATTTTGATGGAATCTTGTTTCACATTAGGATCTTTCATCCATTTTGAGTTTATCTCAAAATGGTGTATGGTGTAAGAGAATGGTCAAGTTTAATTCTTCTGCACATGGCAGTCCAATTTTCTCAGCACCATTTATTGAAGAAACTGTCCTTTTTCCAGTGGATAGTCTTTCCTGCTTTGTCGAATATTAGTTGACCATAGAGTTGAGGGCCCATTTCTGGATTCTCTATTCTGTTCCATTGATCTATGTGTCTGTGTTTTGTGCCACTACCACATTGTCTTGATGATCACAGTTTTGTAGTACAACCTGAAATTCAGCATTGTGGTGCCCCCGGCTCTGGTTTTCTTTTTTAATATTCCTCTGGCTATTTTGGGTCTTTTCTGATTCCATTCAAATCTTAAGATAATTTGTTCCAACTCTCAGAAGAAAGTCCATGGTATTTTGATAGGGATTGCATTAAATTGTAAATTTCCCTGGGTAGCATTGACATTTTCAAAATATTAATTTTTCCAATCCATGAGCATGGAATATATTTCCATCTCTTTATGTTTTCCTCAATTTCTTTCAAAATTTTTCTGCAGTTTTTTTTGGAAAGATCCTTTACCTCTTTGGTTAGGTTTATTCCAAAGTATCTTATATTTGGGGGATGCAATTGTCAATGGGATTGACTCCTTAATTTCTCTCTCTTCAATTTCATTGTTAGTGTATAGAAATGCCACTGATTTCTGGGCATTGATTTTTGTATCCTGCCACATTGCCGAATTACTGTATGAGTTCTAGCAATCTTGGGGTGGAGTCTTTTGGGTTTTCTATGTACAGTATCATGTCATCTGCGAAGAAGGATAGTTTGACTTCTTATTTGCCAATTTGAATGCCTTTTATTTCATTTTGTTGTCTGATTGCTGAGGCTAGGTAGGACTTCCAGTACTATGTTGAATAGCAGTGGTGAGAGTGGACATCCCTGTCATGTTCCTGATCTTAGGGGAAAGGCTCCCAGCGTTTCTCCATTGAGAATGATATTTGCTGTGGGCTTTTCCTAGATGGCTTTTAAGATGCTGAGGAATGTTCCCTCTATCCCTACACTCTGAAGAATATTGATCAAGAATGGATATTAAAAATAATGAAAGGGAATAAAGGGGAAAGGAGAAAATAGTGGGAAATATCAGTGAAGGTGACAGAACATGAGAGACACCTAACTCTGGGAAATGAATAAGGGCTGGTAGAAAGAGAGGTGGGTGGTGGGTTGGGGTGACTGGGTGACAGACACTGAGGGGACACTGGACGAGATGAGCACTGGGTGTTATGCTATATGTTGGCAAATCGAACTCCAATAAAAGAAATATATACAAAAAAACCCCCAAAAACCAAAGTTAATATATAAAAGGCAATTGCTTTTTTGTATACCAGCAATAAACAAGTAGAATTTGAGATTTAAAGCACAGCACCATTTACATGAACAGAAACAAAACAACAACCCCAAACCAAACCAAACCAAAAACCTGAAAAATCTAACAAATCTAAGAAAACATGCACAATACCTATATGAAGATTACTGCAAAATCTGATAAAGGAAATTGAAGAACTAAATAAATGAAGTTTTCCATGTTCATGGATAGAAAGACTCACTATTGACAAGATGCCAGTCCTTCTCTATTTGATCTATAGATTAAGTGAAATACTAGTTAAAAATCAGAAATTATTTTGTGAATATCAACAAACTAATTATAAAGTTCATATGGAAAGGCAAAAGATGCATAGTAGTCAACACAGTATTGAAAGACTGATACCACAAAATTTAAGACTTGTTACAAAGCTGTAATAATCTAGATAAGATGGTATCAGTGAAAGAATAAGAAAATATGTCAGTGGAAAGAACAGAGAGCCCAGAAATCAGCATACATAAAATAGTCAAGTAATTTTTGACAAGGGAGAAAAGGCAATACAATGGAACAAATATATTCTTTTCATCAAATGATATTGAATAAGTGGGTTTTCATATGCAAAAATATGAATCTAAACACAGACCTTGAACTCTTCACAACAATTAGATCAAAATATGTCACAGCTTGAATATAAAATACAGAACTATACAATTTTTAATAGATAACATAGGAGAAAACATAAATGACCTCTGGTATGACAGTTACTTTTTAGATACAACAGCAAAGGCACAGTTCATGAAAGAAAGAACTGGTAAATTGGATAATTTTATAAAGTGAAAAGTCAATAAAATTATTAAATATATTTCCAATTATCAAATATATAAAAAATGTTAAATATAACATACTATCATTTTTAATAGTGTCTAAAATATGAAACTCTTAGGCAAATATTTTGTAGAAGATGAGCAAGATCTGTATAATAAAAACTATAACCTTGGCTGCAACAAATTTAGATCTAAATAAATGGGATGATATATCCTGTTCACATATAAAAATACATAACATTGTTAAAATATCAGTTTTTCCTGGGAGTGTAGAGTCAATCAAAGTGCTAACTAACAACTCCCCTCTTTTGTGGAAATTGTCAAGGTAATTCTAAAATTAATTTCGGAATATAAAGGACCTAGAATAGCCAGAATGATTTTGAAAGACAAGACCAAAGTTGCAAATCATACCTTTTCTGATTTCAAGAGATAATATAAACTACAGTAATTAAGATCATGAAATACTGGTGTATGTAGTCATATAGGTCAATGTAACAAATTAGAGAAAATCTTGAAATAGGTTCAGAAATGTATGGGAAATTGATTTTGACAAAGGTGCTAACACAATTCAACCCGGAATGATATATTTTTTAGCAGCTAGCACTAGTACAACTGGGTAGCCATATTAAAAAAAATCCTGACCATTTACCTCATTTCACATAAAAATTAACATGAAATGGATCATAGCTTAAAATGTAATCGTTAACATGGTAATTTTTTAAATGTAGGATAAAATCTAAGTGATGAATTTGTTAAGGATTTCAGAAATTGTAAAAGAAAAAACCAGTAGGTTAAGCTTAAACAAAAAACCTCTTGGCTCTTCAAGGCAATTACAATAATGAAAAGAGTATTCATAGTCTAGGGAAAGATATTTATAAAACATATATCCAATAGAGGGGCCTTTAATCAGAATAGTGTTTTTCAAAACAATTTCCTGTATTTATCACAGTTTTTTATGATTGTGCTTTCCAAAATGATATTCATAATCACATGTGGCTAGTAAGCACATGAAGTGTGGTCAGTGCAATTAAGCAGCTAAATTTTAAATTGCATTTAATTTCAATTAGTTTAAATTTAAGTAGCTCTTATGTAGATAGTGATTACATAATAGAACAGGACAGATCTTGAATTTTTGAAGAACACTTATAAGTCAATAAGAAGATAAACAACTATATTTTAAACATGGGCGAGATACTTGAATAGACACAACACTAAAGAAGATGGCATGTAAGCACATGAAAAGATATTAAATGTTATTAGTTGCTAAAGGAAGTGAAACTTAAAACTACAGTAAAAACAAACAAACAAACATTACAATCTCTCTAGAATGACTAAAATTATAAAGACTGATAATGCCAAGTGTTTGTAAGGACATATAGTAATTCAATATCTTATACACTGTGATGAAAATTTAAAAACAATTTGGAAATATTTTGGAAGTTTCTTTTAAAACTCAAATACACTTCTGCGATATGGCCCAGCCATTCTTTTTCCAAGCATTTATCCATAAGAAATAAAGGCATAAGTCTGCACAAAGATTTAAATATAAAAGTTCATATCAGGGAGAGCCTGGATGGCTCAGTAGGTTAAGCATCTGACTCTTTGATTTTGGCTAATGTCATGATCTCAGGGTCATGAGATAAAGCCCCATGTCAGGTTCCATGCTCAGGATGGATCTGCTTGTCTCTCTCCCTCTGCTCCTTCCTTTAATATCTCTCTCTCTCTCTCTCTCTCTCTCTCATAAATAAATAAATAAATAAATAAATAAATAAATAAATAAATAAATATCTTTTTTTTAAAGTTCATACCAACCTTATTAATAATAGCCAAAATTGGATATAAGTCAAATGTCCATCAACTGGTGATTTAATAAATTGTGGCAAAACCATGCAATGCAATAATGCTTAGCTATTAAAAGCAAAACATGTCTGTTTTGTTAACACAACATGTACAATTATCAAAATAATATGTTGACTGAAAGAACTTTATCAACAAAGAGCACATACTGTATGATTCTATGCATATGCTTCTCAAAAATACAATTTAACCTATTGTGACATAAAATAGAGTGAAGGTTGCCTGGGTATGAAAAAGGGTTGGTACAGAGAGATGGATTACAAATGGATATGAGAACAATTGAGGGGACTATGAGCGTATTCTCTATATTAGTTTTAGTGCTAGATTCACAGTGATGTAGATATATATGTACATTTACACGTCAAAACACTTCAAGTTGAGAAAAAAAAAAAAAACTTCAAGTTGTACATTTACCTGTGTGTTCATAAATTAGACATAAGCAAAGATGCAAAATGCTTTATGCTCTAGTATGGAAGAAAAACAAACAAAAACAATTCAACAAAGAAATTATTAAAAAGAAATATAAATATTTTTGTAATTCAGAGTTGGCTGGAATTTTTTATATAGGACACAAAATACACTAAACTGAATCATATTTTTCTTTTTAAGAAATAACTTATTTTTAAAAAGATTTTAGTTTTTAATTTTTTAAAGAAATTGGTTCTTTTTTAAAGTTTATTTTTAATTATTTGAGAGAAAGAGCAGAGTGAGTGAAAGCATGACATGAGTGGGGGGGAGGGCAGAGAGAGAGAGGGAAGCAGACTCCCTGCTGAGCAGTGGGCCAGATATGGGGTTCAAAGCCAGGACCCTGGGATCATGACCAGAGTAGAGAGCAAATGCTTAACTGACTGAGCCATCCAGGTGCCCCAAGATTTTATTTATTCATTTATTCGAGGGAGAAAGAGAAAGAGTGGGGAGGGGCAGAGGAGGAGGGAGAAACAATCTGAAGCAGAGTCTGTACTGAGCACGGAGCCCACCATGGGGCTCGATCCCACCACAGGGATACATCATGACCTGAGTCAAAACCAAGAGTCAGACACTTAACTGACTGGGGCACCCACATGCCTCCAGAAATAATTAACTTCTATTTAACAATAAACACCATTGGGATGCCTGGGTGGCTCAGTGGTTGAGCGTTGTCTGCCTTTGGTTTAGGGCATGATCCTGGGATCGAGTCCCACATCAGGCTCCCTGCATGGAGCCTGCCTCTCCCTCTGCCTGTATCTCTGCCTCTCTCTGTGTGTCTTTCATGAATAAATAAATAAAATCTTTAAGATAGAGGAAAGTCGAGACAGAGTGAGAGAATGTATTTGAAATACATTAATTTTTAATATAAAGGATTTTATCTAGAATCTATAAATAATAGAAATCAATAGGAAAACAGACTAAAATTTAATAGGCATTTCACAGAAAAGGATATCTAAATTGCCACTAAACATATGAGAAGTTCCTCAAATTCATTTGTCTTCAAAGGCTTTTAAATGAAAACCATAATGTGATAACCCTTACACTAGAGAATGATTACATGGAATAACAAAAAATAAAATTGAACATAAGAAGTTTTATAAGGCTGTAAAGACAATTTCACAGTCATAACTACTGGATGATCTATAAATTCTGTGAATCATTTTTGAAAACTGACAGTTTTCTACCGCAGTTGAACAGATGTATAACTTTGACCCATCAATTCTAAATTCAGATATATATTCAAGAATTATGTGCATCTATGTTCACAAAAACATATGAATAAGAATATACATAGAAGCACTATTGGTATATTAATAAAATAGAACACTATACAGAAGCAAAAAATGAATCAACTAGCCAAACACAAAAACATAGATGAGTTTTACAAACAAATAACAAGGCAAAGATGCCAGGCACAAAAGAGTATATGTGCTCTATAATATTATTTATAAAGTTTAAAAGAGTTACATTATTTATATTATCACAAATTAGGAGATTAAGTTTGTTAGGAAGTTGACTTAGTTTTGATAGTATTAAGAGAGAGGCATTTGATGAGTTAGTTATTGTTTCGTGTTTTGAATTTGGCATTTTTACTCTATGAGAATTTGGTACATTTATTTCATAAAATGTCATCCGTGTTATACCATGCATAAATAGTAGTTATAGTAGTATGAATAATTTCACAATGCATTCAGGATTTTTCCTGTGAGTTGTATATCACAACAGTCTTATTAAATATTGTAAGTATTTTTCTTGTGAATACATTAGTTATGTTATAAACTTCTAGTTTGAATTTAAAATATCATAATTATAAAAAATAAAATTATGTATTATATTATCCATATACATTTCTCTTTCACAAATAACTTAGTCATTAAACATATATCCATCTATTATAAAATTTTATTTGATTGTTAAAGAATAATTACCTGGGGATGTATTTTTAATGAATTTTTTCTTATTTGCATCTGCTTTACTGTTTGCCTTCTGTTAATTCCCATATTTTGTAGGCTTTTTTATTTGCCCATTTTAAATTTATATTTTGGCATAAAAACATGTTCTTTTTGAAATAATTCATACATACTAAGTACTGAAAACCAAATAATTAAACATCTTAAGAATTCTTTTTATAACATCCCAAAATAGTGACTGATAGGAGACTGTATACAATCACAATTGTAAGTCATTTGATAAACTTCATAAATGGAAGTAGAATTTATATATACAGTTTGGTTTAAATTATTGATAAGGTAATATACTAATACAATAAATATTATAGTAATAATGAGTTTTTTATTCTTTTTCCTCCTTTTAATTAAATCTGAATGGATTTTTTATAATAAAAGAAAAATTAAGGAAACCTAGGGATGGCTTACTCCTCTTCATTTAGCTGCAAATTATAGCTATGTGGCAATCTCAGGTTAACCTCAAAGTGACCACATGAAGATAAGAATTATACAACCATGGGATGCCTGGATGTTTTCCTCAGTTAAGCCCCCTACTCTTGGTTTCAGCTCAGGTCATGATTTCAGGATCCGAAGATCCAGGCCTGCATCAGGCTCCACATTTAGTTAAGAGTCTGCTGGAGATTCTCTCTTACTCTCCTTATCCCTTTGCTCCATACCTCACTTGAGCTATATGTCTCTTTCTAAAACAAACAACAAACAAAATCTTAAAATAAGAGAATTATACAACCATCAATTGCTGTTATATTTCCACCTCATTGACCATTTAAATTTAGTCGTGATATGTCAAAAAGAATCATGGAAAATATGTCATACCACTTATATGGAAAGAAAATATCTATATTATCTTATTAAAGATGTATTATCTCCATGGCATCTCTTGGTGTCATTTTCATGGTTGGCATTGTTATGAGTATAGAACACAGGATTTTCTCAGTCTTTTCCTTTGCTTTCAATGAGAAATATGATTTTTATGTATGCTATTGTAAGCTGGCTGTAATAATTAGCTCTAATTACAGGTCAACTTGGGCAAATTCCATTACCAGTAATTCATATAAAGCAGATAGGAAGAAATCATTACAGTTTATTTAGCACTAAGATCATTCATTTCCAGAGTACACAAAATGAATAAGAACATGTACTTAGATGAAATCATGTTGGTTTATCATTTTTCAATTAGTTTTTTTCTTGAATATATTGTGGCAGTTGAAAAACAACACTTTACTTGAAACTCCTTTGCAAAATTCCTGAGGTTCTTATTCTCAATATTGTTTTTAGATTGTAAAAGCTGCATTGTAATTTTTTTCATGATTTTTGTCATTATAAATGTAGACTTATATTTTAGCAAATATAAATCTAAATTATTTTAATGATTACTTTTTGTACCTTAGTATCAATATTGACATTAATTTTGGATTTCTCTTTCTCTTTGGATTTCTTTTTTCTCTTTTTCTCATGTGTGTTATAAATTAACTCTAGGTAATGTTTTATAATATTGTCAAAGTATGCAACCTTGATACACAATTGCTTCAGTCATAGGCACTATCTAAATCCTGGGGCAATTCGAAAGAGTAAAATGTAGGAAAAGTGCATTTCTGATTTAGTCCTGCAGAGACTGCCCTTATTTGATTTATTTATGTTTAGAAAGTTTCTGTTATCAAGCCAATTAAAAAGAAATATGAAACATTTCACAAATTGCATGTCACCCTTGTGCAGAGGCCATGCTAATCTTCTCTGTACTGTTCCAATTTTAGTATATGTGCTGCGTAAGTGAGCAGTGTGTGGCAATTTTTTTTATAAAGAAGAGAAAAATAATTGTGAAATTTTCATTATTGCTTACTCAGAGATCACATAAGAATTCCTGTCTGATTTGAGCTCCCTATATATTGTAAAGCAAACACCAACTTTATCCTAGTTAAGTGACTAAAACTATGTATATTAGAGTGTCATATATTTCAAATGCAGAAGTGTAAACTTAAACTTCCTCTTAAACAAGTAATCATTCATCAGTTATATGGTCCAAAAATGTCAATATATTCTAGGATATATACAGATTTTATAATCAGATACATTGGTGACAGGGTAGCAGGGTGAAAATGCATATTCTGAAAGGTTTTGGTGTAATAGTGAGACAATATTTACAGCAAAAATTAAATGCATTTAAAATTGCAGTTTTTAAAAAAAATTCAAGAGTCTTGCTTCCTGCCTCATTCTATGCATGTATTAACAAATGTACAAAATAATAAAACACCCGAAAAAGTTATTCCCACCTCCCCCCCCCAAAACAAAAACAAAACCAAAAACTGCTAGCAAGCTTTTCCAGTAAAAGTCTAGATAGGATGTTTGACTTTGCCAGCCACATGGTTTCTCATCATTAGAGTGAGAAGTATCCACAGTCAATATGTAAACAGATGAGCATGATTGTATTTCAGTAAAACTTCATTTAAATAGTAATATGTCATAGTCAGGTCTAGCTCTTCAGTTGTAGTTTGTTGACTTCTTCATCTAGTACTCTAAGGTGTAGTGAAATGGTCCAACCAAACTTATACTGAAAATTTTAATATACCTGCAATATTATCTTATGATGTATAGCTACACTTCCTACCCATCCCAATTCCACCCTCAAATTCAAAATCTATGCCATTATTAATATTTATTTAGAACTCTATTGCTTTGTTTTTAGTTGGGGAATATACCATAAATAGTGAAACTGCTTGAAAATATGTTTCACTTTCTATAATATTATCAAATGTAATCTAAATTAATCTAAAATAAAATAATTCCACATAAATTTTGTATTATTAATCTGAGTGCATTATGGATACACCTTATGAGTTTTAAAGACTGACAAAGAACCCAGCTTAGAATCTATGGATTTAATGCTCAGATTTCTCCTTACTACTGCGTTCTTATAAGTTCAATTGGGTTAATGATGTCTATTTCCCCTACCTTGTAGAATTTTTGCAATAATAAAATTTGATAATATGTTTAGAATTGTTTTTTAAATATAAAATATATTGCCATAGGGAATTACTATATATTATTTATTTGTTTTTATTTCCAGCATATTAGTTTTAGGAGTTATTTGATAAGATAAACAATATTTAACATAATGCAAACTATTTCTTTCTTTCTTTTTTAAAATTTTTATTTATTTGAAAGGCACTGGGGGCAGTGTGGGGGAGGCAGACAGAGTCCCAAACAGACTGCCCTGAGCACAGAGCCCCAAGCAGGTCTCCATCTCCTGTCCCTGAGATCACATGCTGAGCCAGAACCAGGAGTCCAAAGCTCATCTGACTGTGACATTCAGGTTCCCCAATGAAAACTATTTCTTAAAGTCATGTTTATGGTTATCTGCTATTAGAAAAGAAGATATCAATCCTATTAATTAGGAGTTTTTCTGTGCTAAATAATGTTATAGTATTATACAGTTGTAGCCAAATTATGGGAACAGCCTAAGTGTCCATCCACTGATGAATGGATAAAGGTAATGTGAATTTCATCTCTTGATTAGATAAAGAAGAGTGAGCTTTTCACTCTGATTTTTGGTTTTGTCAAAATCCCCATTTCTACCTTAAAAGTAATTTCATGCAGTATTATATTATCTTCTATATATTATATACTATACATATATATTATATTATACTGCACTTTTTTCAAAAATTTTTTATCTTCCCAAGAAGACAACCAATTTTATTCTTTAAATAATCTTCACATAAATGTTAGTATTTTCTTTTTGTTTTTTGTTTGCTTGCATTTGTTTTGTATATCCTGATCCATTCCATTATATTCAACTGTTTGTGATATTTAATATTAACTCATGACTCATATTGTTTGTATTTGATTTGCTTACACAATTTGTGTGTTTTGTCATTTAAGTTGTGGATTTTATTCACTTGTTATTTAATTAATCAAATGTTTTAGTTCACTGTCTATAGATTTGAATATTTTATCTAATTATATTTTCTGTAACAATTACTCAAAAATATCATTTTATTTCATCATAAATTTCTTTAATAATCATTAAATAATTCTATTGCAAAAAAAGGGAAGTGAAAGTTATATATATAAGACAAATATAATAAGATTTAGATAGTAACTATACTTTGACTTACAATATATAATACATTTTGAGTATCTTAATGCAGTTTTATATGTTACCAAGACAACCAATCCTATAATCCTAAGTAAATTGTTGTAACTGATTAAAAAAACACCAACAAAGAAAAAACAAAAACTTACTTCTGAGCTGGATTCTTGGAGACGATTGGTCAGACAGTTCCAGGCTCTGATGGACAGACAGATCCTTAGGGAAAAACTGCTCTCAGTCTGAAGTTTCCCTAGCAGCCTCAGGGATCTGTCCTTTACTTTCTTTCTCTCTCTCTTTCTTTCTTTCTTTCTTTCTTTCTTTCTTTCTTTCTTTCTTTCTTTCTTTCTCTCTCTCTCTTTCTTTCTTTCTTTCTTTCTTTCTTTCTTTCTTTCTTTCTTCTTTCTTCTTTCTTTTCTTCTTTCTTTCTTTTCTTTCTTCTCTTTTTTTTCTTTATTCCTTCCTTCCCTCCTTTCTGTTTTCTTTTAAAGTTGGCCCCAAGCCCATTGTGGAGCCCAGTGTGGGGCTTGAACTCATACCCTGAGATCAGGACCTGAGCTGAGATCAAGAAGAGTCAGATGCTTAACCAACTGAGCTACCCAGGCTCCCCACCAATAATTTCGTTTTGGACTTATGCTCTTAAATCCAACTACAATTTCCTAACTCTCTGAATATGAATATAAAGGAAACATTCTTTATATTGGGTAAACCTATGTTTTTTTGTTGTTGTTGTTGTTTAAATAAATTTAATATTTCTTTAAAAGATAAAACATCCACGAAGAGTCATAATCAAATAGAAAATATTACCATTATATGAGCCATCACCTATGTCCATCAGAAGAAACAGAATTTTTAATTCATAAATAATCTTACCTGGGACATGGATATGAGATTAAGAGATGGCCTATTAGTGCCACTTCTGTCCTCTCTCTTTATTTTCAAAACACTTTCAAAAGTAGGTATGCTTTAAGTTTTTAAAAATACTGTACCTATTTTTCACAGTGCATAATTTTGTGTAAATTTTGGGTAAATTATCTAAATCATAAAAAATAAAGCAAAAGGTTGGGTGATGGAATTACAATATTATATAGGGGGTAAGGCCTACCAAAGTATTTTCTAGGGGAATATATTTATTTGATTCACTGTTTACTATTGATTGTAGCTCCCAGACTTAATGAAGTTACAGGTTAACATAGTTTGTCAGATTAAAATGAAGATAATTTATGTCTAGTAGAAAAGATAACTCTAATTGTTGAGGATTATGGCTCTGTAGGATATTTGTCAGTTTTGAAATTAATCCAACAATCTTATATTAACTTGTCATTATTAAACTTTTTATAAATATTCTTTGAATCAATATTAACATCTTACTTTTATCTTTATTAACTATTTCCTTATGTATAGAACATTTGAGAAGTGGCATTTTATATTTTAAAATATATAAATTATATTTTAAATATAAGATTGTATTTTAGCAATTTTGGCAGTTCAACCAAGAAGCCAACATGACTAATGTGGCAAATCCACTCAAACTAATCAAACTATGTTGTTTGCCTAATTAATCTGAATCTGTTAAACACCTTAAATTTGTTAACTGATAAAATAAGCTAAGGGTATACCCATGTAATATTTATGAATATAAAAATCATGAATTTCCAATAAACTATACTGAATTTTACTTTTATAAGAAAATGTACAGCAGTAATTATTTCCTATTTTGTAAACTTGAACATCATTTATATAATTTACATATCAAAATTTTGGAATGATATTGTATCAGGTTAATTAATGGATAACCATTGGCTTGCTAAATAATTTCTAAGTAAAATAAAACATATAATATTGATTACTAAGCACAATTTTAATGTTACTTATTTTATTTCTTATTTTTATGCTATATTTAGGGTCACATTTACATGTTAATTTTTGCAAATGTGAAATGCTAAAGAAGAATTTTGAATAGTTGTAAAAATCACATTGTTTTTATTGATGAGCTTTGCTTTCTGCTAAAATTATCACTCAGTTTCTAAGTAAATATAAGTTACTTTGTTAATATTACAATTACTTTATTATAATTACAATCTTTTGGATTAGTATATGATATGTAATTGGATAAATTTTTGCTGTTTTCTAGAAAAAGCAAAATCATTTTGTACTGAAATAAAGTGTAAGTTTGTTCCAGATTTAAAAGAGTATAATGACAGACAAATTCTGAGTTTGTCTAGCAATTTATGGAGGGAGATTTTAAATTTTGAAAATCATACTTTAAGAAACATTTAGGTAGTCTAAAGTAATTGCAAAGACTGTCTTTAACATAACTCAGAACTCAACCTGAAACAGCTTGGTTTTAGCTTTACTTCCTTAAATTACAAGCTTTAGCACTAGTTCCTTAAAGTGGAGCACTTTCACAGAAAAAATCTAGTTTCACCAGGATATATTAAGAGAAGTTTATAGGGATCCCTGGGTGGCGCAGTGGTTTGGCGCCTGCCTTTGGCCCAGGGCGCGATCCTGGAGACCCGGGATCAAATCCCACGTCAGGCTCCCACTGCATGGAGCCTGCTTCTCCCTCTGCCTGTGTCTCTGCCCCTCTCTCTCTCTCTACGTCAGGCTCCCACTGCATGGAGCCTGCTTCTCCCTCTGCCTCTGTCTCTGCCTCTCTCTCTGTATGACTATCAAAAATAAATTAAAAAAAAAAAAATGAAGTACCTGGCTCTGGTGATCACTAGGGCTTCAGCCCTTTAAAGAAAAAAAAAAAAAAAAAAAAAGAGAAGTTTATATAACTGAAGAAGAAAAAAAATGAAGAAACAAATATTTGGAGACAAAAGCACCTATCCAAATTATTATTATTTTTTATTATGATTAATATTTTTTTAATTTTTAAAGTTTTTTGGTGTTCGATTTGCCAACATATAGAATAACACCCAGTACTCATCCCATTAATCCCTACATCAGGGCCCGTCACCCAGTCACCACCACCGCCTGCTGACCTCCCTTTCTACCACCCCTAGTTCGTTTCTCACAGTTAGGAGTCTCTCAGGTTCTGTCTCCCTTTCTGATATTTCCCACTCATTTTTTCTCCTTTCCCCTTTATTCCCTTTCACTATTTTTTTTATATTCCCCAAATGAATGAGACCATATAATGTTTGTCCTTCTCCGATTGAATTACTTCACTCAGCATAATACCCTCCAGTTCCATCCACGTCGAAGCAAATGGTGGGTTTTTGTCGTTTCTAATGGCTGAGTAATATTCCATTGTATACACAGACCACATCTTTTTTATCCATTCATCTTTCGATGGACACCGAGGCTCCTTCCGCAGTTTGGCTATTGTGGACATTGCTGCTAGAAACATCGGGGTGCAGGTGTCCCGGCGTTTCATTGCATCTGTATCTTTGGGGTAAACCCCCAGCAGTGCAATTGCTGGGTCCTAGGGCAGGTCTATTTTTAACTCTTTGAGGAACCTCCACACAGTTTTCCAGAGAGGCTGCAACAGCTCACATTCACATCAACAGTGCAAGAGGGTTCCCCTTTATCCACATCCTCTCCAACATTTGTGGTTTCTTGCCTTGTTAATTTTTCCCCATTCTCCCTGGTGTGAGGTGGTATCTCATTGTGGTTTTGATTTGTATTTCCCTGATGGCCAGTGATGTGGAGCATTTTCTCATATGCTTGTTGGCCGTGTCTATGTCTTCCTCTGTGAGATTTCTGTTCATGTCTTTTGCCCATTTCATGATTGGATTGTTTGTTTCTTTGATGTTGAGTTTCATAAGTTCTTTATAGATCTTGGAAACTAGCCCTTTAGCTGATACGTCATTTGAAAATATCTCCTCCCATTCTGTAGGTTGTCTTTTAGTTTTGTTGACTGTATCCTTTGCTGTGCAAAAGCTTCTTATCTTGGTGAAGTCCCAATAGTTCATTTTTGCTTTTGTTTCTCTGGCCTTCATGAATGTATCTTGCAAGAAATTACTGTGGCCGAGTTCAAAAAGGTGTTGTGTGTGTTCTCCTCTATGATTTTGATGGAATCTTGTCTCACATTTAGATCTTTCATCCATTTTGAGTTTCTCTTTGTGTATGGTGCAAGGGAGTGGTCTAGTTTCATTCTTGTGCATGTGGATGTCCAATATTCCCAGCACCATTTATTGAAGAGATTGTCTTTCTTCCAGTGGATAGTGTTTCCTCCTTTGTCGAATATTAGTTGACCATAAAGTTGAGGGTCCACTTCTGGATTCTCTATTCTGTTCCATTGATTTATGTGTCTGTCTTTGTGCCAGTACCACACTGTCTTGATGACCACAGCTTTGTAGTACAACCTGAAATCTGGCATTGTGATGCCCCCAGCTATGGTTTTATTTTTTTAAAATTCCCCTGGCTATTAGGGGTCTTTTCTGATTCTACACAAATCTTAAGATAATTTGTTACAACTCTCTGAAGAAGGTCCATGGTATTTTAATAGGGATTGCATTAAACGTGTAAATTGCCCTGGGTAACATTGACATTTTCACAATATTAATTCTGCCAATCCATGAGCATGGAATATTTTCCCATCTTTTTGTGTCTTCCTCTATTTCTTTCAGGAGTGTTCTGTAGTTTTTAGGGTATAGGTCCTTTAACTCTTTGGTTAGGTTTATTCCTAGGGATCTTATGCTTTTGGGTGCAATTGTAAATGGGATTGACTCCTTGATTTCTCTTTCTTCAGTCTCATTGTTAGTGTAGAGAAATGCCACTGACATCTGGGCATTGATTTTGTATCCTGCCACACTGCCAAATTGCTGTATCTGTTCTAGCAATCTTGGGGTGGAGTCTTTTGGGTTTCCTATGTATAGTATCATGTCATCTGCAAAGAGGAAGAGTTTGACTTCTTCTTTGCCAATTTGAATGCCTTTTTATTTCTTTTGGTTGCCTGGTTGCTGAGGCGAGGACTTCCAGTACTATGTTGAAGAGCAGTGGTGAGAGTGAACATCCTGGTCTTGTTCCTGATCTTAGGGGAAACGCTCCCAGTGCTTCCCCATTGAGAATGATATTTGCTGTGGGCTATTTGTAGATGGCTTTTAAGATGCTGAGGAATGTTCCCTCTATCCCTACACTCTGAAGAGTTTTGATCGGGTATGGATGCTGTATTTTGTCAAATGCTTTCTCTGCATCTATTGAGAGGATCCTATGGTTCTTGTGTTTTCTCTTGTTGATAGGATCTATTACATTGATTGTTTTAAGAGTGTTGAACCAGCCTTGCATCCTTGGAATAAATCCCACTTGGTCATGGTGAATAATCTTCTTAATGTACTCTTGGATCCTATTGGCTAGTATCTTGTTGAGAATTTTTGCATCTGTGTTCATCAGGGATATTGGTCTATAATTCTCCTTTTTGGTGGGGTCTTTCTCTGGTTTTGGAATTAAGGTGATGCTGGCCTCATAAAATGAGTTTGGAAGTACTCCATCTCTTTGTATCTTCCTGATCAGCTTTAGTAGAATAGGTATGGTTTCTTCTTTAAATGTTTGATAGAATTCCCCTGGGAAGCCATCTGGCCCTAGACTTTTGAGCCTTGGGAGGTTTTTGATGACTGCTTCAATTTCCTCCCTGGTTATTGGCCTGTTCAGGTTTTCTATTTCTTCCAGTTCCAGTTTTGGTAGTTTGTGGTTTTCAGAAATGTGTCCATTTCTTCTAGATTGCCTAATTTATTGGCGTATAGCTGTTCATAATATGTTTTTAAAATAATTTGTAATTTCTTGGTGTTGGTGGTGATCTCTCCTTTCTCATTCATGCATTTATTAATTTGAGTCTTTTCTCTCTTCTTTTTAATAAGGCTGACTAATGGTTTATCTATCTTATTAATTATTTCAAAGAACCAACTCCTGGTTCTGTTGATCTGTTCCACAGTTCTTCTGGTCTCGATTTCGTTGAGTTCTGCTCGAATCTTTATTAACTCTCTTCTTCTGCTAGGTGTGGGGTCCATTTACTGTTTTTTCTCTAGCTCCTTTATGTGTAAGGTGAGCTTTTGTATTTGATTTCTTTCCAGTTTTTGAATGGATGCTTGTATTGTGATGTATTTCCCCCTCAGGACTGCTTTTGCTGCATCCCAAGGATTTTGAACTGTTGTATCTTCATTCTTATTAGTTTCCATGAATCTTTTTAATTTTTCTCTAATTTCCTGACCCTTTCATCTTTTAGCAGGATGGTCCTTAACCTCCACATGTTTGAAGTCCTTCCAAACTTCTTCTTGTGATTTAGTTCTAATTTCAAAGCATTATGGTCTGAGTATCTGCAGGGGATGATCCCAATCTTTTGGTATCAGTTAATACCTGATTTGTGACCCAGTATGTGGTCTATTCTGGAGAAAGTTCCATGTGCATTTGAGAAGAATGTGTATTCAGTTGCGTTTGGATGTAAAGTTCTGTAGATATCTGTGAAATCCATCTGGTCCAGTGTATCATTTAAAGCTCTTGTTTCTTTGGAGATGTTGTGCTTAGAAGACCTATCGATGGTAGAAAGTGCTACATTGAAGTCACCAGTGTAAGTGTATTATTATCTAAGTATGTCTTAACTTTGGTTATTAAATGATTGATATATTTGGCAGCTCCCACATTCCGGGCATATATAAGGATGATTAACAGTCCTCTTGTTGGATAGTGTCCCTCTTCATCTCTCACTACAGTCTTCAGGATAAAATTTAGTTTATGTGATATAAGGATGGCTACCCCTGCTTTCTTTTGAGGACTATTTGAATAGTACATGGTTCTCCAACCTTTTATTTTCAGGCTGTAGGTGTCCTTGTGTCTAAAATGAGTCTCTTGTCGATAGCAAATAGATGTGTCTTGTTTTTTTATCCAGTCTGAAACCGTGAGCCTTTTGATGGTGTCATTAAGCCCATTCACATTCAGAGTTGTTATTGAAAGATATGAATTTAGTGTCATCATGATACCTATTCAGTCTCTGTTTTTGTGGATTGTTTCCTTGGACTTCCTGTATTACAGAATCCCCCTTAATTTTTCTTGCAGAGCTGGCTTCGTGGTCACATATTTTTTGTTTCTGCCTGTCTTGGAAGCTCTTTATCTCTCCTTCTCTTCTGAATGAGAGCCTTGCTGAATAAAGTATCCTTAGCTGCATGTTCTTCTCATTTAGGACCCTGAATATATCCTGCCAGCCCTTCCTGCCTGCCACATCTCTGTGGAGAGTTCTGCTGTTACCCTAATATGTCTCCCCATAAAAGTTAGAGATTTCTTGTCCCTTGCTGCTTTAAGGATCTTCTCTTTATCTTTGGAATTTGCAAGCTTCACTATTAAATATTGAGGTGTTGAGCAGTTTTTGTTGATTTTAGCGGGGGGTGGGATCTCTCTAGTTCTTGGATCTGAATGCCTGTTTCCCTTCCCAAGTTACGAAAGTTTTCAGCTCTTATTTGTTCAAATACATATTCTGGACCTCTGTCCCTTTCGGTGCCCTCGGGAACCCCAATTAAATGTAGATTTTTCTTCCTGAGCTGTCATTTATTTCCCTTTATCTATCCTCATGATCTTTTCATTGTTTTTCTCTTTTTTCCTCAGTTTCCCTCTTTGCCAACTTGTCTTCTATGTCACTCACTCGTTCTTCCACCTCATTAACCCTCGTCGTTAGGACTTCTAGTTTGGATTGCATCTCATTCAATTGATTTTAAATTTCTGCCTGATTAGATCTAAAATCTGTAGTCATGAGGTCTCTTGAATCCTTTATGCTTTTTTCTATAGCCACCAGGAGCTGTATAATAGTGCTTCTGAATTGGCTTTCTGACATTGAATTGTAATCCAGATTTTGTAACTCTGTGGGAGAGAGGACTGTTTCTGATTCTTTCTTTTGAGGTGAGGTTTTCCTTCTAGTCATTTTGCTCAGTGAAGAGTGGCCAAAAACAAGTTGTATTGGGAACAGGAGAAAAAGAGAGAAGAGAAAAAAGAAAAAAAGAAAGAAAAGAAGAAGAAGAAGAAGAAGAAGAAGAAGAAGAAGAAGAAGAAGAAGAAGAAGAAGAAGAAAAACGACTAGAGAAGAAAAGAAAAAAGGGGGGGGGAGGAAACAGAAAACAAAAAACATGGGGGAGTATCCTCTGATTCCCTACACTGTAAATCCCTCGACTTCCCCTGGAAGTTTCCCATGCTGCTTGGTCAATAATTTGTTTTTCCCCTGTCCATCTAGCTGGTTTTCTGGGGGAGGGGCCTGCTGTGCTGATTCTCAGGTGTTAGCACTTGGGGGAGCTGCTCTGCCCCTGCCTGGTGCAGGGCTCGGTGGGGGTTGTTCACCCCGTGAGGCCCCGGGAGGAAGCCACAGTGGCGGGGGCAGCTCTGGGACCCTGGAGTCAGCTCCCGCAGTAGCTCCGGGGCTCTCTGTCTGCAGGGCCTGGGGGCTCCCGGGCGGGGCCGCTGATCTGCTCAGTTCCAGGCAGGAGCGTCCTTGCTGACCTGGGCCCTCCCGGCCTCTGCCTGTCCCGGGGGAGGCCGGGTCCTGGGCTGTGTCCCGGCGCCCTGTGCTCCGGGGCCTGCGCTGTTGGATTCGCGCTCCCGCCCCGCAGCCGCCTCCGCGGAGCCGCCGCCCGAGCCCCTCCGAGCTGCTCCGGGCCCCAGCATGTTCTCTCTCTCTCAAATAAGTCAATAAATCTTTTTTGAAAAGGGCAACAAATCTGAACATACAGTTCTTGAAAGAAGACATACAGTTAACCAGCAGACTTATGAAAAAATGATCCACATCACTAGTCATCAGGGAGATAGAAACCAAAAGCACAGGGAGATTTCACCTCATCTGTCAGAATGCCTAAAATCAAAGAGACAAGAAATAACAAGTGTTCGTGAGGATGTGGAGAAAAAGGAACTCTTGTGTACTGTTAGTAAAAATGTAAATTTGTACACCCATTGTGGATAAAAGTATAGCGTTTACTCAAATAATTTAAAAAATTGAAAAATTGAAATAATTCTATTACTGGGTATTTACCCAAAGAATAATAAAACACTAATTCAAAAAGATATATGCACCCTTAGGTTTATCACAGCATTATTTACAATAGCTGAAATATGGAAGCAACTAAGCGTCCATCATTTGATGTATGGATTAGGAAGAGATGGTATACATATACAATGGAATATTATTCAGCCATAAAGAGATAAGACTGTGCCATTTTAGATATAGATAGACCTAGAAGATATTATTCTAACTGAAATAAGTCAGACTGAGAAAGACAAATGCCATATGAGTTCCTTCAAACATGGAATCTAAGAAACAAAACAAATGAATAAACAAAAAGCAAATCAGACCTATGAGTACGGAGACCAAACTGATGTTTGCCAGAGGGATGGGGGTGGGATGATGGGCAAAATGGGTGAAGAATCACATTTTATTCATAGACATACAGATTAGAAGTAAATGATCCCAAAGCATACATCATGGGAACACTACTTGTAAGGAAACTTACATGACTATGTTAGAATCATAGCAAGTAAACTGCAGAAAGAGGAATATAAGCAGAGAGAAAGACTATCTGTAATAATAAAATTATCAATTCATCAAGGTAAGAAATGATATATGACATGATCTTGTACCAGAAAACAGTTTCAGAATAAGTGAAGCAAACAAAAGACTGAACTGAAGGTAGAAGCAAACGAGTCCAGAATTATAGTTTCAAATTTCAACCTTCTTTTCTCAATAATAGGTAGTACAATTAGGCAGAAAATCAATGAGGATAGTACTAGTATAATAAAATTGAACAGTCTAAGTGTCACCTATAGCTCTCTACTCAAAAACAGCAATATACATTTTTTTCTAAGCGCTCATATAGTGTTCATTGAGACTGGCCACATGTCAGATTACGAAATATCTTAAAAGATTGAAAATAACTGACATTTTACAGAATATATTTCTTAAACACACAAAGTTAGACAAATAACAAGAATAAAACTTTGAAAATTTCCCAATATACATATATATGTAAATAAATATCTAAATTAAAAAACTGAACACATGCGTAAGTAATGTATGATTCAAAAAATAAATAGGAAAGAAAATTTGATGGCATTTTAACAAAGATATAATGAAAACACAGCATGTCAAAATGTGTTGTATGACTAAAAAATACTAAGAAAAAAATGTATAGCTTTAACTGCTGATATTCAAAGATAAAAAGACACTCAATAATGATTTACATTTCTACCTTCAAAAGCTAGAAAATAAAACAAATTAAATTCAAAGTAGAGGGCAGCCCGGGTGGCTCAGCAGTTTAGTGCTGCCTTCAGCCCAGGGCGTGATCCTGGAGACCAGGGATCAAGTTGCATGTTGGGCTCCCTGCATGGAGCCTGCTCCTCCCTCTGCCTGTGTCTCTGCCCCTCTCTCTCTGTGTGTCTCTCATAAATAAATAAATAAAATCTTTAAAAAATTTCAAAGTAGAAAGAAAATAATAATAAATATGAAGGGAAACTCACAAAATAAAAACTAATAAATAGTAGAGGAAAAGCAATCAAATCAAGCTGATTCTTCTTAAGGAATATGTATGTTTAAGCATAAGATGCTATGTTTATGTTTATGCTATGTTTATGTTACATATGTACTTACATGTATATATTTATATATTTGATATTTATTATTAAAACAGATGTAAATATATATCTAAATAAATAAAACGTTTGCATATGTACATGAAACTGAAAACACTAAATGTTAATACATAAAAATGAATAAACAAAATATAATAAACTCATATAAAGGTATATCACTCAACAATAAGATGTGAACATATTTGTTTATTTTTAGATCAATTAAAATATTATTCTTAAAGAACTCAGCTATCCATAATACACACACACACACACACACACACACACATACACATATATGTCTATATATTTATCCCATGTATATAAATTCTAGAAAATAAAATGAATTGATAGTGAAAGAAGACAGATTAAAGGACATCTATTGCTGGGATAAGTAGGCTATTATATAGGTGCACAAAGAAACCTTTTGGGATGATGGAAGTATTCCACATCTTTACTGGGGTTATGGCTACACAGGTATATATGTTTGTCAAAACTTAAAGACTGTGAAATTAGATTGTGCACATCTGATTATATGTAAATTATTTCCCAATAAAATGGATTGGTATAAACAAACTTTTATGTATCAAGTAGTGCGCTTGGCTTTTCCTATATACTATATTATTTAATCTCAATGTAACTTTCCAAGTGGGTATTATTAGTATCCCTTTAAAGAAGAAAGCTGATTCCCAGAAATGTTAATAAATAGCCCTAGCTTTTCATTTTATATCATTTTGATGTCCAGGATTCCAATTCAGACAGATGGAGAATATTATGGAATCTTTTTGTTACTTCTGTCTGTTAATTTTTGGTAGAAATTGTGAAACAAATCTAAAATATCTACTGATAACCAAAATGGACACTGATGCACTATAGAATACCAAGAGATCCTTTGCTATAGCAATTATTAAAGCAAAGAATATTTTTTTTATATTTGTTACTTTAGATTTCTTTCATCTATCTCCAGTGATAAAACTCAGACTGGATATTATTGTTGCTGTTGTTGTTGTTATAATAATAATGATAATAACATAATAATATAATAACAATACTATATTATTATGTAATAGTACTATTTCACTATGTAGTAATATTACATAACAATACTATATTATTATTATTATTTATTATTAAAGTTTGGAGAAACTTTAGAAAGAATAAATTAAATGTGATAAAAATGGGTCAAGGAAAAACATAAGAAAGAACTGGCATCAGTTTAGGGTTTATAGTTCGGTTTTCTTGGGATACTTCTGAAGTCTAGCTTAGTTTACAGCTAGAAATTCAGTGGGAAACTTCAAATAATAACTTTAAATAATTGCAGATACCAATTTTTGAAGCCTTACAATGTGCCAGTCATGTGTATATATTGCCATTCAAATCTTTATAATTGTATGTGAATTATAAATATCTTATTTATAATTGCAAAAACAACTTTAAAAACCTTGACTGATTTGCTCACAATAATACAGATATTATAGAGTGTAGTTGGAATTTAAACTGGTGTCTGTCTTAGAGCTTGAGCTGTCATTTATTAGTGAAACCTCCACAGTAGATCATAGGTAGAAGCCTTAAGTTAGAATATAAATGTGTGTTTCTCTAGAGATTCTCCTGTTTCATGTCTTTTGACAAACTGAATGTGGCTGTCACTGATTGATACTGCAAGTATCAAGTATTTCTATAGCTGGAAAATGTAATTTACTTCAGAGTAGACTCTATCTGCTTGACACATCATTGTAGCTCCAACACTTAGTACAATTCTTGTACATCTAGACTACTTGGAAATTATGTTAGGTGATGATCCCTGGACCAAAAGTATAAATTTGTTTCCTTACCACTTATAGAGTTGAGAGCCCTACTTTGGTTTAAAAGAGTGAATCCACAGAAATTGAAAAGATCTTTAGACAACATATATGTCCCAGTATTCTTTCCAGGCAAATGTTCTAATGATTTAAGCCATTCTTAAAAGACAGATTGTCCTCTTGAATATATATACAGACAAATTACTTTCTTAGATTATATTTGGTTAACAAAAGTGTTTCAAGGCCAAATTAATATAGTGTTTGCAATAATTTTTGGACAATCACAAAACAAAGCATAAATGACATATGCAAAAATTTAAGAAAAAATAAAATGCAGTTGTGGTTCCTGCCATATTATCATCTAACAATGTCAAACCATATCTTGCAAAATGAAATTTGGGAGAGTGCAATAAGATACAAGTCATTCCAGGTCCTGAACTTTGGCTACTAAGTGTATTCCTGTAGTTGCCATTGCCAAAATGTAAAAAACAAAACAATAACAAATTAAAAACAAAAAGCTGTGAAAAAATCACTTTGTACCAAATATTAACTTCTACTTTCTGGGTACATACAGGCAATTTCAATTCTATTACACTTATTTAAAGACTGAAGTTGGGCAGCCTGGGTGGCTCAGCGTTTTAGCGCCACCTTCAGCCCAGGGCCTGATCCTGGAGACCCAGGATTGAGTCCCACATCAGGCTCCCTGTATGGAGCCTGCTTCTCCCTCTACCTGTGTTTCTGCCTCTCTGTCTCTCTCTCATGAATAAATAAATAAAATCTTAAAAAAAAAAACTGAAGTCATTTTGAATGTTATGCTATAACAACATTGAACAGGCTAAATAATTTTTTTTAGGGCCAAATTTAAAAACTTAGTTCCAGAAAGAAAGCTATTCATATCATTTGAATGTTATTCTATCAACACTTATTTTCTGAACATCATACCTTTTGAAAGGGTAATTAAATTTTCAAGAAAGTCAGAGTCTATAACTAAAGAAATCAACAACTATAGACAGAGGAGTGCCCAAAACCAAAGAGCAGGTCTTATTTGTGAAGAAGGGGGTTAGGTTCCTGTCCAGCATGTTCAAAATCCTACCATGGAGGAAAGTACTCACTGTCCCCATCTCTTTGCATGTCTAGGTAACACTCAACAAACTGATGGCCAGATGTCTGCATCTGCAACTTATACACTCATATATGCAAACATAGTGAGTTTGAGTAAGTCCTATGACCTAAGCTTAGTAATGCTTATAGGTTATATCTGAATATGACCTAAGCTTAGTAATGTTATAGGTTATATCTGAAACCAATCTTGAGCAAATTGCCAGGAAGAAAAAGTATACTTCAACATAGAGAGTTTGACTCAAGACATTTAAATTTTGATTAAATAGTAAACACAAAAGCATAATAATCAATTTAGTAAAGTCTAGGTTATAACTGAATTGGTTCTGCTGTTAAGTAATGTGTAATCATGAGAAAGCATAATTTCCTCTCTAGGATATGATCTTGCCATTTGTAAAATAAGTAAGAAAGAGTAAGATTTCTTTGAAATCTATACTTCAATGATTTATGTGTTATTTGTGCTCAGTCTCTGGATGAGTGGTGACGTGGTTCATGTGATGTCATGAAACAATACATACAGCATCATTTCTCTTTAGTTTAAGGGGAAATCTAAGTTTTATTCTTTTTTTATTCTAATTTTTTGGGGTGGAGGTTGAGTAGGGGTTTGCTTTTCTCTAGGAAGGAGGAGTAAAAAAATTGTGGTATCAGGATCTGTGTCACAATAAACTTCTGAAGTCAGAAACCATTGGATGAAATCTCTGAATTTCAATTTCCAAGCTTTGGAAAGGTAGAGAGAGGTAGGGGACAGAGGAGGAGGGAGAGGAAGAAAATTCTAAAGAGACTCTGCACTGAGTGCACAGCCCAGACATGGAAACCGGGCTTGAGGCTTGATCTCACAACCCCAAGATCATGACTTGAGCAGAAACTAAGTGTCTGACAACCTACTGACCTAACCACCCAGGTACCCTTTCCAGGTCTTAGTAGATAGAATTGACTACTTAAGAATGAAAGAAAAAATTATAAAAACAGAGTAATGTATGGAAAATTATATGAGTGAATTCCAAATTCCTTCCTAGTCCAGAGTTTTTCTATCATCTCAATAAAACTAAGATAAAATATGTTAACATCTGAGAATGTGGAAAAAAGTTAATATATTACACTGTGGATAAAATAATTAAAATGAAAATGAGTATACTGAAATTGGAAGATATAATTAAACAGAAATTATGCTATAACAACATTGAAAAGGCTAAATATTTTTTTAGGGCCAAATTTAAAAGAATTAGGACATTAAAGAAGCATGAAGTAAAGCTTGTCTTAATTACCAAACGTTTTTAGAAAAACACATGCATACATGGAGATCTCTTGAATATTTATATATTCTAAGAAAACAACACAATCTGTTGTTTATGTAACAGAGAAGCTGAGGAGAAATTGAAGGTACACACATGAGAACATTTACCCTTAGAAGAAAATAACCATTTACTAGTTGGGGAAACACATGTGCTCAGCTAGTTGCTGACTTTCCAGTCCCGTCACCCACAAGAGGAGGAAGAACCTGAGGGAAAACAGGCCGCGTATATGTGGCCCAATGTCAAATTAGCAGAGTGGTTTCTTTGGAATAACAAGGATTTCTAGTTTTGGAGTCTTATATTTGAAGTTTAAGTGTTTTATGTAAGGTGATGGAGGAAAGTCTAACAATATTTTATCAAGAACCATTTATTCATCTTTTTTGGATATTCCTGGGATAATTTTTAAGTTCACTTCGATGATTCCATTCCCTAAATTTTACCATGCCATCCCACATGCGTGAAATCACCAGTTAATTCTACATAGTTACTCTAAATTAGGTTCTGTATTAGTGGGGCACCTGGGTGGCTCAGTTGGTTAAGTATTTGCCTTCAGTTCAGGTCATGATCCCCGGGTCCTGGGATGGAGCACTGTGTGGGTTCCCTGCTCAGTGGGGAATCTGCCTCTCCCTCTCCCTCTGCCCTTCCCCTGCTCATTCTCTCTCTCTCTCTCTCTCTCAAATAAACAAATAAAATCTTAAAAAATTAGCAATTATTTTATTTACTTTGGAGTTTTTAGTATTAAACTTGATTAAATTGTGCCACTGCTTTTTAATACTTTTCATTCCAAGGAATGAGCAAACTGTTTTAGCTTTCTGAAGACCCAAATTTAATTTGTGAATAAATAAATCCACAAAATAGTTTACAATTTTTATTATGGTTGTACTAAAACATATATATAAAACATGAATGAATAAATCTATTAGATTATAAAAGTAATAAAATAAAAATCCATGTATTCATAATCAAGCTTAATATATAAAACATTACAATAACTGTGAGCATCACAAAGTACCTATTATTAAATGTATGTCTTCCATAAAGACAAAATTGTACTGAATTTTGATTTTATCCCTTTAAAAATAATGTTACCATATGTGAATAATACTTTTATTTTGAGGGGTTTTATACTTCACAATAAAAAAAAAACTTTTGGAAGATAAAATGTATCAATTTAAACACTAGTGTTATCTTCATGATGCATTAAATAATATAGCATGAATCACACTACTCTTTTACTGTTTGAATTCTTAGTCATCCTGGTGATAAAATAAATTCAATATAAATCATGATATGATGAATATAGAAACAACAGATATATCACTAATTTTCCAACCTTCTTTTATTTTCAAAACTAAATGATTTTGTGTTAACTTTTTTCCATTCTTATTTTTCATTATTTAACGACATATATTTCTGATTGAACATATAGCTGATTTTCAGAGACTGCATGTATGTGTGTAAAATAAAAATATATTTTCTTTTACATTACTAAAGAATATTGAATTCCGGATTTTTTTTTAAGATTTTATTTATTCATTCATGAGAGACACAGAAAGAGAGGCAGAGACACAGGCAGAGGGATAAGGAGGATCCATGCAGGGAGCCCAATGTGGGACTCGATCCCAGGACCCCCAGGATCACGACCTGAGCTGAAGGTAGAAGCTCAACTGCTGAGCCACCCAGGAATTCAAGGGGTCCCTTGAATTCCATAGCTAATTCATTGTTTCTTTTTAGTGGAAAAATGTCTTTTAATCATTAAGAAGAAGCAATATTCTTAGAGCCGATAGCAAACACACACACACACATAATCTTTTTACACTTTCGAAAGCTGAAGTACATTCATCAAATGATAGTTGTTATACATTTTTTATTAGTTATGGTATGAGAGTTTTTATAAAAGTCTATGTGTGCCACTTTTTAACATATTATCTCATAGCTTCCAACCTGCTCTTCTGTAAGGTGTTTTATGATACTAGAGCAGGGACTTGGCAAAACACATTTCTCTTGTGCTGGCTGGATTCCTGTTAGATTCTGGCAGCTGTGGAGCTGTAGGAAAGATTAGTAGGATTGAGGAGGGAAACAGACCTGTTCCTTTCTGTTAGCTCCCTGGTTCTGAAACCTTCACAGAAGCGATAACTGTGCACCAAGGCAGTAGCTGTTCGTTTCAGTAACAGCAGTTCATTTCAATTTCCAGGGTTTGTTAGTTGATGTTTTTGTTTTTATTTTTATTTTCAGACTAGCAGAACAGCCCCATTGTGCTCCTTACGTTACCAGCATTAGCCAGATAGTACCTCCTCAAAAATCCATGCCTGAGCTCTAGTTTTTCTTCCAACCAACCAAGATATTAGTTTAGCAAGTGAGAGAACCTGTTCTTCAGAGGTCACGGTTCTAGTGCTGGGGGCCCTGCTCCAAGGTCCTTTGTTCCCTTTATTCTCCCAGTTGCTTCATGCAATTACTGTCTCTCTGATAATTCACTGCTCTAATTTTGTTGCTAATACATGTTTAGACAATATTTTTGTTTTTTAGAGAGGAAGAGAGAGAGGGGTGCAGGCAGAGGCTAAGGGGAAGGGAGAGAGAGAGAGAGAGAGAGAGAGAGAGAGAAGCAGGCTCCACCCCCAGCACAGTACCTCTGTGGGGCTCCATCTCAGGACCTTGAGATCATGATCTGAGCCAAAATCAAGAGTCCTGTGAGAGTCCTCACCCAGGAGTCCCTAGACATTTTTTAGTAATAGGCTCTACTTGTTAAAAAATTTCTGTGTGGTTTTCATTTCTCTGGAGTTGGCCTTGACTGATACACCATGGTTGAATTTCCTTAAGAATAATCTTCTAAATTAAGATATTTGTCTTTCACAGTAATATGGCTTCAGAGAATTTGATTCTATTCAACTGATGCCAGTATAAAAACATTATTATGGTTGTTCCTGTTCAAAAACAAGTTTCTCTGTTCCTTTAAGCTTTGAAATCTATTGAATGAAAAATCAAAATGATATCAAGGCTGAAACTTTGACAGGATGGTTGGGCTTCTCAATTCTAATATAAAATATGGCACAATGTATAAGGAATATAAAAGATCATAATCCATGTCTAAATACTGATTTAAGTTAGCAGGATTTTATTTTGGAATACAGTTATTTTTAATAGATGATACAAAATGAAACAAAAACAGCACCTCTTCTTCTTTTCACTTCTCTATATCTTGTGGGTAAACCTGTGGACTGTTTTAGAAAGAGATCTTATTTGTACTCTGCCTCCTTAATACATGTTAAATTAGCAGATTCAGAAACATTGAAAAGGCCAGTAGCATTAGTATTTTTCTAAGACTATAAACCACTAAAAAGGGAGAATATGGAAAAGTAAATAAATTTTAAGCCAGCAAAGGCTGATGCAACACTTTAAAAAATGGTATTATTTAAGTGATATGAGTTCTTAAGCCTTACATCTCAGCATATCATAATGACACAACAACATTTTCTTAACTAATAAGCAAAGATTGATAGAATCCATTTACCTTCTGGAATGTGCAAACATGCACACACAAATATACACATTTTTGACATTATCTGACCAAAGTGAAATGTATAACCCAACTATTCGACCCTTAGGGTTTTTCCTATAAAACCTCATCTTCCAATGTGTATACACAGTGTGCCTGAAGTAGTATTTATAATAGCCTCAAAATAGAGATAGCCTTAACATCTAGTGGAAGTAGTGGAAGTGATACAGGTGTTATAGTATATTAGTACAGTGGAAAACTATTCAGGAAGACACAAAAGAGAACATACGATATGAATTCATTTATGTAAATCCTCAAAGCTTGGCACAATTTTATACTGTTTAATTATAAAGAAACAAAACAAGGGATCCCTGGGTGGCGCAGCGGTTTGGCGCCTGCCTTTGGCCCAGGGCGCGATCCTGGAGACCCGGGATCGAATCCCATGTCGGGCTCCCGGTGCATGGAGCCTGCTTCTCCCTCTGCCTGTGTCTCTGCTTCTCTCTCTCTCTCTCTGTATGACTCTCATAAATAAAAAAAATAAAAAAATAAATAAAAAAATAAAAAAAAGAAACAAAACAAAAATTCTGCCCAAATAGAGTTTTTATAGTTCTTTATAATTATTCAATGTGTATTTATTTTATATATTATTAACATAGATACTATTTTCAAAATATTAACATATATAAATTGATTTACAATTTAAAATTTTATTCCAATGTCCAATACAAGTAAGAGGTTTAAATTTCAAGTTAATCTTAAAAAACTTCCACTTTTTATTTTTGTTTTTATTTTATTTTCAATTTTATTAAAATATAATTTATATGCAGTTAGACACAAATTTCAAGCTTACAGTTGGAAGAATTATGGCAAATATGTACATGCCTGTAACTATATGCATGTAAAATATGTCATCCCTATAACTTTTATCCAGAAATAGACAATTCCATCACACTAATTTTTTTTTTTGCGTCTTTGCAATCATATCTCTCTATGCACACACTGTCCCAGGTAAACATTGATCTAATTTCTGTCATTAGAGATGAATATAAATTTAATTATATAGTACATACTCTTTTATGCCTGGCTTCTTTCTTTAGGCATGTTTGTGAGATATATCTCGGCTGTGTAATGTGTTAGTATCTTTTAGGTCGCTAAGTAGATTAATTTTTGGAAGGCAAGGGATAAGCAATTTGTCTGCTTCTGTTGTGACAAGTTTTAATAAGTCATAAATTGGGACATAATATTTGCATGTATATATGATAAAGTTCTTTTATCAGAGAAAAAGCTACTTACACTTCCACACCTCCTTAATAAAAAACAATACCAAGTATTCTCCAAGATCTAGTGTTAGTAAAATTTTCATCAGAGTATAAGATGGTACAATCACATTAGAAAGAGTGTGGCAGTTTCTAAAACAGTTAAATCTACACTTTCTATGTACTCCAGGAATTTCATTCCTAGATACTACAAAAGACAAATATTTTTTGAAAAATTTTCAATGTAGCTTTGTTTGTAGTAGGCCCAAACTGAAGAAAATTCCCAAGACTCCAGAAGCCACAAATTGTTCATTCCTATGGGATAAGTCACTAACTCAGAACTCAGTCCCAAAATTCTAGTAGAATGATTCCAGAGTATGCACTCTGAACCATTTTCAATATTTTAATTTATTCCCAATAATTCTGGTATTTTTCCCAGCTTCTCTGACTAGAGCATGTTTCCTTAACTCAACAACTTTTACTTAACAAACCACATTTTGGTAAGTCCTGCCCATGGACCACACACACACACACACACACACACACACACACACACACAGACACGTGGACACATTGAATTGAAAATTTACTCAGTTATATTAGCAAAAACATGGATATTATTGGCTTAAGGAGAATAAAGAAATCAAGAATAATAACTTCTGTCTGCTTTCTGGTGCTTAAATGGGAGAACTCAGGTAGGTTATAGAGAGAAGTTTAACTCTTCTATTCTGTCATATGAGAAAAAGCTCTGAGACAAAATCCAGGGTAAGGTGGTTGTCATAGAATGGTGCCTTGCCATTTCAATACAGAAACCATGACAGTCACAGTTCCAATCCTATTTTGCTAGGATTTCAGGAGTGCTTACACTAGAGGAAGACTTCCTAAATCAAACATCATTTAAGGATAATGAATAAAAACAAATGAAAATAGGCATGGATATAATGGGGACATTTTACTACAGTTTACAAACTATATAAAACAACCATGATTAGAATGACAATGACATATTAAAATACAAAATTATTTCGTATTTCATCACTAGTCTTTGTGACTCAACTTTTTTTTTTAATGTATTGGCTTTTATTATAACATGGAAAAATACTATGTATTTGTTAGGTTCAGGTTTGAAAGATGGTAGATGTTATATTTTCCAAATAATCAAGAAGTTTTGTTAAAATTGTATTATTTATTAGTAGACTTTGTGCATATACTTATATGTATGGCTTTGGTATGTTCTTTATAATGACTTTCTTTCCTATATTATTTTGCAGTGTCTATTACAGGGAAGGAATGAAGATAACAGAAGGTAAAAGAGATTTTTAATCTGGTCATTAATCAGTGATCCCATCTCTTTTGACTTCAAAGCCATGCTAACGTTTAAAAATGATTTCATTATATGAGATTATATTTTATCAGGATGCTTTTGGCATCATCACTGAAAAAGATCATAGTCATTAGCTGATATAATAATTAGCCACATTACAAATTTATAGCCTCACTCATCTATGGGGAGTTTAAGGGACTAACAGGGCTGAGAAAAGTTCAAATTCTCACTTCTGAGAGGCTCTATAGAGCCTCAACGTTACTTTTAGTTTTCCATAGCTTTTCATTTCACAAATGCTGCAGCAATCCAGAGAAGTAATAATGTATGGGAAAAGATTTAAAATTAAACTTAGAGGCAGCATTCTGAATGCATTTAGCATTTGTAATATGATAAGTCCTCATAGTAGAGCCTAAATCAGGAATGATGCTGAATGTGTAAACAATGTGTGTTGATTAAGTATATGACAAGAAACATGTAAATCCTATAATCTTTATATTGAAATATTAACATTAAAATATTTCATACTTTCAATCCATAAACTTCTATCTTTGGAAATATAGACTCTGATGTCTATAAATTTTTGTGGAATTATATTACTTTAATTGAAGCTTTGAGATAGACACATGACAAACAGAAAGAGAGCTTTGGGTTCCCAGATGAGGTAGTCAATCCTCCTAAATTCTCTGGTATCCATGGGCTATAGATTTATTTCATGTATATTTAATTATACTAATTTATAAAAAGCCTAGTATAATATTCATGATAAACTGTTGCTTACACTTATTCAAATACATTTGAACGTGTTGTCTTATTGATAAATACCTGGGCACTTCCAAGTATCCATGATAATAGGGAGGGATACAGATAACCAAATATCTATTTTGATTTGAATTGATTGCATGAAATATTTCATACTGCATCTATATTCTACTGCTTATATTTGGATCAGGACGTTATTTGTTAATTATAGAATTAGATCATGGATAAATTGTGACAGGGAGAAATGGATGTTAAATAAGTTAGTGAAAGAAAGCAAATCTGAAGCTAACTATTTGCTGAAAAAAGTCCACACACACAAAAACAAAATCTTATGGTTATAAGTGCTATAACCATATTAATATTAATAATAGAAATAATTAATAATATTAATTATTAATAATAATATATTAACAATTATAGTATATTGATAATAATATATTAATAATAGATATATAATAATAATTATGATACATTAACAATAATATATTAATAATAATAATAATAGAAATAATTGATATGATCACTTACTGAATGCTAAGCACATTGTATGAATTATCTTATTTTTCAGCAATTGCATGAAATACATATCTGGGTGTGTGTATGTGTACACATTTCCATTTATACATAAGGAAAGATTACAAATGTTCCATAAACAGCCAAAGTTACATAGACTGTAAATGGCAAGACCAAGATATAAATTCTCACTGTAGAATTCAAGCTCAACCATGACAATTTTTTACCATGCAGTCTTTTATTCATTGTATGTGAGTCTTTTTGAAGTATAATGTTTTAGGAATATATGTGGCTCGAGGTAATAAATGATAAAGTTATAAAGAGATAAGTGATACATTCTACTCTGAAGAGCCATTTAAATAAGTCCACATAGAGTTAAAATATAATAAGCAGAGTTAAAATCACATCATGAACTAATATTCGTGCAGGTATCCACATGTGAAGTAAGTTTAATTTAGGTATTTAACAACCAGTTGTGGTGTAAATCTACAGTGGCTGAGTACTAGCATCTGCTCCCTCCTATAGCAGCACAGTAGCAGGGAAGCCATGGCAGGTAAATAAGTTCAGTGCTGGCTTTATCTTACGTGTAATAAAAGGGATACAAAGCAGAGAACATAAGTGGGATTTAATTAGAAACTAGAGGAAGACAGGAGGCCTGCGACAAGAATAAATCAATATTTTGATCATGGGACCTTCCAGAGCCTTTGCTGTTATTATAATAGGAAAGTGGCACAAGCAATTGCCTTCAGAGGCTTTTACAAGCTGTGATACACTCTTTGGTCCTGGCTCATAGAAGAACTTTTGACGTCCTGTTGCAGCAGTGCAATCTTTCTGCCCATTAAAATGGGAAAAATAAAATGATTCCCCTACTGTGGCTTTTCTTAGAAACACCCTCTACATTCTGTAGACATGTGGACATTATATATAAAATGGCTTAGAGGAAGGAGCATAGTAAAATATAGATGTACTGAAAGCAGTAGGAGGTTGAAATCTGTAAGGCATCTTTCATGTTTGAATCATTTGGAAGTGTTTTTGATTAAATGAACTATAGAGCTATATATAGCTTTTAACATAGGGATACATTTAAATATATTTTTATAAACAAACTTTTCTGTATAGTTCAATTAAACTGTTTTCTACTTTAATAAATTGGTGATTATTACTAATTGCCGAAAACTAGAAATAAAGAAAAGCTGGGTTTGTGACCAGGGTAGATATCTGTAATTATCTTTGAAATTATTGATGCCCTTTTACATTAGATTTTCCTCCTTCCCATAAAATGATCATGAAGTAGGGAAGCTTGGTTGGCTCAGCAGTTCAGCATTTTCCTGGGGTCCTGGGATCAAGTCCGTCATCTGACTCTGCATGGAGCCTGCTTCTCCCTCTGCCTGTGTCTCTGCCTCTCTCTGTGTGTCTCTCATGAATAAATAAATAAAATCTTAAAAAAAAAATCATGAAGTAAATGCCACTTTCATTTCAGACCCATTTGTAGGCAGATGTCATTAATTTTCACAGAAACTATCACTATCATGTTACTATTCTGATTTTTCTGTTATTGCAAGTGTGCTGTGATTACTTTGGTCTGAAAAATGTAGCTATAAAATTTACGCTTTCTAACTAGGCTGTACTTTCTCTGTGACACAATGTCCTGCTCCTTCAGGACCAGTCACTGAGCTAAGAACAAGTTACATCACATACATTAAACACATATTCTGTTCGTATTGGTGTGTGAAGTCATCAGTAGTCATGAAATAATTATTTCCTCAGGTATTAAGAATCTTCATTGAGTTAGTGTTTTCAAATACATTGTTTTCCTACTAGTGAAATTTTCATTAATATCCAAGTCTCTGTCAATGGTACTTTTTGCAGTCAAACAATCACAGAGCCAACTAAAAAATGAATTTCCAGATATTAGGAAACTAAATTATGATAAATAGTTTTGTACATTAGATATGATACTAAACACGTAGTGAAACTGATGTGTCATTTTGGAAAGTGCATCTTACATGTGTCCAGTAAGAAGGAACAGATATGTGTTAATAATCTTTCCCAGAGTATCTTCGTCCTGCTTAGCCTTGACCTCTTTGCCATACCCATACACGAGACATTCTGTTCTCACCATGCTATTCTCAAATATTACTACTAAATAATAAGTATTTAGGGACTGTTCTTTTTTTTTCTTTTTGTTTCTTTTTTGTGTCTTTTTTTTCTTTTTATTTATTTATTTTTTTTGAGGGGGAGAGAGATGGAGAGAGCACAGAGGGGTGGTGAGAAGCTGAGAGAGAGAGAAAGAATCAAGCAGTCTCCAGGCCCCAGTGCAGAGCCTGATGTGAGGCTCAGTCTTACAACCCTGAGATCATGACATGGGCTGAAATCAAGAATCTGATGTTTAACTGACTGACCCAGGTACCTCTTTAGGAACTATTCTTGGATGTGATTTACCCTTCCAATTTCTTTATTTTATTTCTGCATTGTGTATTGCGACCTTGCCTTCCTTATCTAATCATAATTTCTTTTTTCACAAAGAATTTATCTAAAAACAAACAAAAGAATAAAAAACACATAATAAAGGACAACAATAACAGTTGTCAATAAAAATAGTTTCTCTCATCTACAGGGTCAGGCATTGTTTATGTAATGTTTTATGTACATTCTATAGTTTAATCATCAAGAGATAGGTACTGTTACCATGCCTATTGGGAAATGAGGAAGAAGTCTATTGAAAGGCTATTTGATTTCTCAAGTTATCAAAAATGAAAAGTGGCAGAGCCCTAATTTGTACTTTAGGCTGACCACATTCTAAAGAAAATGCTATTAACAAAATAGCCAAAATGCCTCCTCTCATTTATTCTGCTCCAGTTCCTAGGGAAGGATTTGTTCCTATTCCTAACCAAACAAGTCGGTTTTGCCATATTAAGGAGACCACTCAACCATTTCCTCCTTTCCCCTTTATTCCCAAAGCATCAATTTTCTTCAGTTATCCCCACCTTCATATCCAGAAGGGGGATTCTAATAAATCCAAGCCAATGAATGCATATTTCCAGACATGTGATTGGTCTAGATTTGGTCCCCTAACCAATCTAGACCAAAATGGGCCAATCTTTTGATAGGGAAGAATTTTTGCTGCTATTGTTTTGTTTTGTTGCGTACTTAAGAGAATGCTATTTCTCTCTCCTGAAGGTGATAAAAGAAAGTGTGCCCTCCAATTGTTATAAGCAGACGTTTTTTTTGGTTTTTTGTTTTTGTTTTTTTTCTGCTACACTAACCAGCAATAGAATGAAATCAACACAGACAACTGTAGAATAGAGAGAAAGAGAAACTTAACTCTGATGATAGAATTTGGTCTGATGAAAGAATCTTGGTCCACTAATTATAACAAGCTGGACCCCACTATACTCCTTTTTCTTCCCATTGTTTTCGCCAATCTCTCCAAAATATTTTACCTTTAACATAACTCTGAGAGTCAAAAATAGCATTTTTGATAGAATAATACAATCGAAAACCCAATATAATTCCTGTATGGTGAGTCAAAGTTTCTCATAAAATAATAACATTTCATATTTGTAATGACCCCTTCGTATGTAGGCTGAATGAGGTAAGATTGTCAGCAGCAAGAAGATGAAAATAAGGTAAGATATAAACCTTATTTTCTCATGCAAAACCCTAAACTTACAGAACACAATAGTTGTTTTAATCTCAGGTAAACCTATAGCTCTGACATTATCTTTTATTTATTTTTTAAATTTTTAAAAAAGATTTTGTCTTTAAGAGTAATCTCTACAACCAACATGGGGCTTGAATTCAACAACCCAGAGATCAAGAATTACATGCTCCACTGCCTGAGCCAGCCAGCACCCCTGAAATGATCTTTTAATGAAATTTCAGAAAATCAAACCAGTCAACAGATTTTTGTCCCTCCTAGCAAAAGATAACTAATTGATACCTGTGAAAACTGTTGGGCAATGAAAATTTCAAACTCCCTTTGGCTTCTTTTTAGAGGGGTGGGCCCTTCAGCAGTAGCTCAGCAACAACACTCAGCATCTCTTCCCAGTTTAACCTGGGTCCACTGGCATGTGCCATTGGCAACCTTTATGGAAATACTGTTTCCAGGGGAGTGGATAGATTATATATGATAATTATATATATATTATATATATATGGTAATATATGATTTTATATATGATTATATGTGTGTGTATATATGATGTCTGTATTTAGATCAGAGACAACAAGAGTTCAGATGCTATGCTAAAGTGGTACATTTTATCACTCTGCTTCATAGCTTATTTTTAAACTACTTTGATTTGGGGATTTTCGGACTTTGTACTCAAAGGCATCCTACCTGATACCATGATGAAACAATGTTAGCTTGAACATAAAATACTTTCTTATTCCTTGTACATTTTAATCACTGGCCTGTTATTTTGTACTGCTTTTAGTTCCTCCAGATTTTGTGTTTCTCCTCTTTTTTTCCTGTTTAGATATCCCGCATGTATTACACTCACAAATTCCTCTACGTTTGGTATTATCACTCTTTGCCCAATGTCTGCTGCACTTCTTCTTATGATCTTACCCAAACTCTGGCTCCTCAGGGCTGCTTTAAACTCCACTGATCCTTAAATGTGATGTAGCTATCCCCAATCTGGCTGTTGCTAGCACAACCAAAGATAGCCCTCATAGGTCTCCCTATCACAAGTATCACAAAATATTTCACACATTTGGGAAGTTAAATAATAACTTTTTAAAAGGATATGATTTCCAGAAGATATAATGCCTTATAGAGTTGCCATTCTTTTATCACCTTAGGTATATGGGGGTATTATGTTTATGATCACAAATTAGCAGAAGGGCCAAATGGGAGTACAGATAGTGGCTACTTATGTATTTTTAGAATTACATTAGGGATAAAAAAAAGATGTTTAATAAACAACTTAGCAATGTATACTTAATTTTGACTAATTTGCTTCTCCCCATAAAACAAGAGCTTTATATTTAAGGTACTAATTTTAGAAATGCTATCTATAGTAGCAATTTTTGATATTTTGATGCTTCACTTCTCAAATCTTTTTGGCTTCTTGTACTATTCAAATTTCCTTTTCTTCCTAAATAGTGTGCAGTATCTTTTTGTAAGATCAATAGATTGCTATAATTTGTTTTTGTTATAAATTCTTAAGCTATCCCTTCATTATGGACTATTTCCCTATTACTTTATTATAATTAATAATTAAATCCATAAATGACCCCCTTTTGAGTCTCACATTAAAAATATACTACATTAAAAACATAATAAGATAAACATTAAAATGGAATAAAATATTAAAAAGCTTAGCAAGCTGATATCAATAAACCACTATGACAGAACTCTCATCCAGGCTGCTGAGAAGGAAGGCAATGTGTAATTACATTTGGTGGTTCCTTCCTTTGAAAGGCAGTTGCTTCTGTTTAAATGGTTTCTGCTTTTGTAAGCTTCTGCTTTCTTGACTATTACTGGTTATTCTGTCATGTTGAGGAATGAATGGAAAAAAAAATTCTGGACTTTAAAATACTTGAGTGGAGTACTGGCTCCTAAAACAAAATAACATTAGTAAATGTACTTAACAACATTTTAATAACTAAATTGGCTGACTCTATGTCTGGTTTTATTTGACTAGATCTAATTTAACTGATGCCTTCAGCATAATTAATCAGATAATGCACTTCAGTGAATGCCATCTTTTCAAATCTTGATAATAAAGCTAAAGAGGCTGGTTTTGCTGCCATGGGTCTTGCTTGTTATTCACATGACCACCAAGTTTTGTTTTGTATAAAAATAATATGAGAATAAGTGCTATTTAAATTGATATCTGTCAAGTTTGAATTGATGAATGAGATAATATTTGAGACTTGCTCCTCTTTGCCAAAAAGACAAAGTCCAAAGAAAAAAATTCAGAAAATTATTGACTATCCTGTAAAGATGCCTAGAGAAAAAAAAACAGCATTTGAATTGTCTCTAAAAGTTACAAATACAATGTTTTAGATGTGGGAAAACAATTACACACTACAGAATGTAAGGATACATGTATTGGTAAATTTGTCCAATGGATTTATTTATATATTGTGAAAATTAAAATAGAAAAAAAAAACCACCACCAAGCTAATTCTAACATTAGATCACTTTTTTATATATGTAGCCCTAGTTAGATCACTTGTCTGCTTCCTCAGTCACTGTAGCAGTATGTCTGATTTCTTCACCCCTAAATCTCCTTTTTTATCATTAATGTTTTTCTTGAACTATTTATACTCTAGAAACACAAAAATTATAATCATACACCTATTTAATTACTAAATAAATTAATGTAACTGAAATAATTTATACATATATGAATACATAAATATACACATTTATTATATACAATATATATAATCTTCTGTCTCTTTGTTGTTAATAGGTATATCACAGGAAGACTGAACTGCAGGGAAAGCTGCAGGTAACTGGTGGAGTGAAATCTAGCATAAAGAATAGGAAGCCCAGCTTTGGGAAACATCTCTTAAAATAAAGTAAATGAGGAAGATTAAAAAAAAATGAATGGAAAGGTATTTCAATGTTGAGACTTTTTCAGTAAAGATGCATTTTTATTTCCTTATTATTTTGGAAAATCCCTTTACTTGTTCAGTAAAAATCTAGCCAAGTTAAATGCAAATATAGCCAAAAGAATTGGGATTAAAACTGTAGCCAGTTTTGTAAGAACTCATGAAACAATTTCCCAACTCATTTTCTCTTCTTAATCCCTTTAAATAAAATAATGCACATAATAATAAACTATATTATTGTACTTTGTAGTAAGTTTTTCTATGTACATTAATTTCATTTAATTTCCAAAACAACTTTGTGAGATAGGTTATTAAAACCAATTGTTAATATCTCAGAAATCAATATCTGAGAAAACAGACTCAGAGAGACTAGATACTGAGTAACAATTAGTTTTACATTACATCAACTTTGTGTGGTACACTGTGTAAAGGTGTTTATCATATGATCAGGCTAATGATCAGCCCTACTCCCACTGAGCAATTATTTTGCATTTAGGATACATATGCAAATGGTGAAATTCATGAAAGGGGGATAAAAGGATTAATATGAAATTCAAGAAATTAATTTATTAAGTAGGAACGAAGGAAAACAATGAGGTGAAGAAGGAAAACTAAATGAAGTATATATATAATCTTCTGCCAGTGAAAGTAGTGCATTTTTCATAGCATCAAATCCGCCCTTTTGACTTTGTGTCATTGTTGTCATGGATTTTACCCTGATTTACCACCTGTTCATAGGAATACACACTGGGCTGTTCCTTCACTTTTCTTCTAATGTCATGCATTCATGCCTACGCAATAGTGTAGGACCAGTCGTTCCTATCCTTACTTTCCTTTGAAACATCAAATACTTCTTTTCTACTGGATCTTCTTCTCTCTTACAAATTTTGGCCTATCCTGGCTCTTGGTCTTTTGTCCACCTATATCCCTTGTCTGCCTTTACTTGTTTCAAAATCTCATCCAATTTCATGACTTCAAATATTAACCAGAGAATGACATCTCACAATTTGCCTCTAACCTAATCCCCTCACCTGAAGTCCATACTTAAATATCTAACAACCTAGTTCTAATTATCACAAGTGTATCTTGTCCAAAATTGAACTTCTCCTCCACTCCTTCAAATTTCACACTCCCAAATTTTGTTCTCTTCCCAATCACAATTAATCTCAGTTACTTAAAAAAAAAAAAAAAATCTCAGTTACTTAGTAACTAAGTAATTTCAGTAACTGACTCTCTGCATCAAACAAAATTTGGCCTTGGCTTCACTCTTTATTTCAAACTGTACATCCAACACATACCTAAATTACACTCCTTTTTATCTTCAACACATATCTGAGAGCAAGCCAAATTTTTTTTAATCTATGCCACAACCAATCTAATTTGAACTTTCATTGATTTTTAGCCCAGATAATCACAGAGGCCTTCACTAGTCTAACAAAGTTTACCCTTGCCAACTTTCCCTCCATTTGTTTCTAAAAATATGAGAGTGGCCATATTAAAATATGTGTCAAACCAGGTGATTTGTCAGATCATTCTTCAAAGGCTATACATATGATTCAGAAGAGAAACCACATTCCTTATAGGTCCTTACAAATAAGGTCACTATATAATCTTTTTTAAAAAAATATTTTATTTATTTATTCATGAGAAACACAGAAAGAGAGGAAGAGACACAGGCAGAGGGAGAAGCAGGCTCCATGCAGGGAGCCAGACCCAGGACTCAATCCCGAGACTCCAGGATCACACCCCTAGGCGAAGGCAAACACTCAACTACTGAGCCATCCAGGTGCCCCGGTCACTGTATAATCTATCATCAAACAGATACACATTCAAAAATGAATAGGAGCTCTAGTAATAATTCCACTAGCCAACAGATGAGAACTAAAATTCTCTTGGACAAACTTGGACATATGGTCACCCTGCTCTAAAGGTCTTATACAATCTGGTCCCCTACAACCTTTTAGCTTCATGTCCTCCTATGAACCTTCCTCATCATTCTGCTACAGCCATACTGCCTCCTTGCATTTTCTCCAAAATGCAGGGGTACTTGCACATTTTTACTGGTTGTTCTCTTTGCCTAAAACACACATCTCCAAGTTATCCACATGACTCATTCCTTATCTATTTCAGATCTTTTCTTAAATGTCATCTTTTATGACAGCTCTCAGACTAAGCTGTTTAAGATATCAACTTAATTATACATCCTCATTGCTGCTTTGCTTCTTCCATAGCATTTATCACTATTTGATAAACTGTATATTTTATTTATTTACTATCCTCCCCCAGACTATAAGATCCATTTTGAGAGGTATTTTTTGTGTTGATAACTTTTTTTAAATCTAATCTATTTGGCATTGTGTTTTATAAGGTGCTGGTTATTAGACTTTAAACTTTGAATAAGCTCGCCTGGATTTTGTTATATGTCTCCCAAATCACACATCTGAAAATTCTTATGTACAAATTTATGAGGTTTGGCAAATATCCTCAATTCCTGCTTAACTGAACATGATTAACTTCGCTGCCAACTCATGGATGTATTTAAAAAGATGTTACATTAACAAAATTGTCAGAATATTTCATTGTTATAAGTGAGAAGATTGAGGGAAGGGAAAATGTCAATGCATGTATTTAGTCCAACATGTCATCAGGAAGTGACATTTTCTAGATAGGATTTTAGAAGTGACCAAATATAATAAATGATTGCTTAAAATCATTGCTTAAAATGATTGCTTAAAATCCTCATCATGTTTCACATTTGTCCAGGTTCTCCAGTTTTTAGACTAAAAACCACTTTTTAAAAATTCTTTCAGATTATTTATTAAAATCCTCATCATGTTTCACATTTGTCCAGGTTCTCCAGTTTTTAGACTAAAAACCACTATGTTAACCACTTAACATCAATTATTGGTGATACTTTCTAAGAAAACTGTACTGTTTTCCTGTGGTTCTTGAAAGCTGAAAAACTTGTTTATATCAGTAAATAAATTTTTTTATACCAGAAATATGTCTCATAATGGTCCACATTGGTGGATGGCAGCATACAAAGTCTTACTTTCTATATATTCATAATTACTTTTGAATGTGTTTTTCCATCTACATATTTTCCTAAAATAGTATTGTATAATAGTTTGGCCTAGAAGGGAAGAATAATTATTCTTGTCTATAACATGTTTTAAAAAGATGTGTTATGACGTTCCATTATTAATGTGTTAAATTCTTTAAAAATCAGCTGTCTCTAGTCTCAATGTCTAAGAAAGATGACAAATATTCTTGGGCAAACTTCTAAAATACTCAACTGTCAGCACCATTTGCTATTTTCTACTGCAATGCGCAGTTAAAGACATCCCCCTCAGGAATTGCTATTCCTTATTTTATGGTTTAATAAAAAAAAATACATTTATCTTCTTTATATTCTTTATATTCAAATTTTGCCTAAATCCTCATATGTATATATATATTTATATCCATGCTAATTTATAATAGATTGCCCGTGCTTTATTCATCTCAGATATCTAAGCATTTTGTGAACATCAAATGTTTCTTGATGCTGTATTATTTGATAGAAGGAGTGGCAATTTTGTTTTAAAATAACTGAGCTGTTTTCATTGCCTCTCAATTCATAAGCTATGTAGTTTTTGAAAAATAAACTTTCCTTTCTCTATCTTGATCTAGACCTCTGGAAATGAGAAGTATACTTATGATCTTAAATATTTGAACTCAGTAGGACTTGTGCAAGAAAAGAGGGACTTTGTTAGTGGGATGAAATCCTTTAAGACATTTCATAAACCTTAAGAGTGGGAGTGTCTCTGAGATTCTAAATGCACTGAAATAAAATCCTGAAGTACCACGAAGAGGCCAACAAGAGGCCAATAAACTTTATGTCATATATGTTTCACTCTGTCTTTTTCTTCAACTCTAGAATGTCTGTTGACTTAACAAGTTCACAAGAGTAGAAAAATGCTCATTTAAAAAAAAAAGTCAAGTTTCAATTGTATTAATCCACAAATATATTTGAACTTAGACTAAAATGTCCTTGCTTCAGTTTCAAATTCACAGTTGATAGACAATTATTGACCCATTTTTCTGTGAATGATCACCCCTGGGCCAATGTCTTAGGGTCAGAGAATCCACATCAAATTGTACAAACAGGAGTAGTAGCTTTGGCTGCAATCAAATGGATAGAGTGGAATTAGATGACAAGAGCTATTAAGTAAAGGAGGTTGCCTTTTTAAAAGGTTTTTTTTTGGTATAGTCAGTATATTACTAAGAGAAAAGAAAATATCAGGTACAATCTCTGGCTATTAGTTGATACTTATATTTGCTTGTACAAGCATTTTAATTCCAGTGAAGTGGTTCTCTTGTGCCATCCTGCTAAAATTATATAATAGTTCCCTTAGCAGTTTTATAGATCTAGGAAACCAAGTATTGGCATAAATGACTTAAGAATGCTCAGAAATCAGACATTACTAAATATTATAAGAACAGAAATCAAGACTATAGTAGATATGATACAGTGGTTGAGAAGACCATACTTGTGAGCACATTTGAAAAGCTCATTTGAATGCAGAGAATACTTAATTATTTAGAGATGTGTTTGATTGGAGGCTGGAAGACCTTTAATATTAAGGAGATGCAGAGAAAGAGAAATACCACTTTGTAAGTAATATTGTTATAAATGCATTCAGATTTATGAGAGTAGTTTGACTTTCAGGTAAGTTTGGCCAAGAGTACATATCAACATAGTAGCAATTATTATGATATAGAGATTCAGCTCTCATTTTTGTAGGCAGTCAGCTAAACTTCATTTCACAAATCCTCTTGCTTCAAGCTGGAAATCATGTGGCTATGTTCTGGACAAGGATGGAAATGACACAAGAAACATCTAATGCTATTCATAGAATGTACTATAAGTCATTATCTTCTTGGTATGTCTAGGTCTTTGAGGGTCTACAAGTCAGCAGGGATAGAAAGTACAAGAAATCTCTTCCTAGTTCCCTGCTTATAGCAGCTATCCAAGGAAGTTGCTCAACAAGAATATTCTAGCCAGTGTAAAAAAATAAACTTTTATTGTGTTAGGCCACTGAAATTTGAGTTGCTTGTTTCCACACTAATGGTCATCCTGGTTATAATAGAAGGAAAGTAATGTAAAGTAGATTAAAACTCCCGGATATGAGAAAAGATGAAGAGATGGAAAATATGAGCAAAAGTAAAACACAATTAGAAAACCAAAACGGATCTAAAATCTGACCAAAAAGAGTTTTCAGATGGAGAAAGAAAAGAATAGAAAATGAATCATCAAAATAATAATAATAGTAGCCCATGAAAAGCTAAATGCGTATATGAAAGACACTTGTCAGGTCACATTACCATGTTTCATGACACTGAAAATTAAGAACTTAAAAGTATCCAGAGAGAATAAACATTTCTCTTGGAGAAGAATTAACTTAGCAGAGGATAAATTAGTTGGCACGCATGCTTTCTCAAGTTTTTACCAAAGTAAAAATGAAAGAAACCTTCAAAGAGAAGATCTAGCAACCAAAGCCTGTTGCTTAGGATACCTGAATCTAAGAAGTGGTTAATACCAGATGTAGAGAGGTTCACTCATTTTAGGCAGGATGATGGGTAACTGAAGTAAGAAGACCATTAAAAAAAAAAAAAGGACCTTATATTATCTGATATGCTTAAGTACTTTTAAAAAAATGGTAATGACACTGGAACATTTGGTAAAACTGTTACAAAAAGAAAATTAGGAATATATGTTGCAAAAAGAAAATTATGAATATAAAAACTGAGTTGTTAATTATTGGGAAAAATGTACAAAAATAAGTGTTCACAATATATTCTTCAACTAAGAAGAAAATGTTATTGCATAGTCATAATAATATAAATGTTGATTATCAGTTTACCAAAGTACGACATAACTTGTGTTGCAAAGAACAAACTGTATGTCTGTTTGGGAGGGGATGTGTGTGTGTCTATATTATGCAGAGGACATTGAAATGAGTCACTTCTTACTAGATATGTCTCCAGAGGCAAGGGGAACAAAAGCAAAAATGAACTATTGGAACTTCATCAAGATAGAAAGCTTCCACACAGTGAAGAAAACAACAAAACTAAAAGGCAGCCTACAGAATGGGAGAAGATATTTGCAAATGCCATCTGATAAAGGGTTAGTATCCAAAATCTATGAATAATTTATTAAACTCAACACCCCAAAACAAATAATCCAATTAAGAAATGGACAGAAGATATGAATAGACATTTCCAAAGAAGACATCCAGAAGGCCAATATGCACATGAATAGATGCTCCACATCATTCATCATCAGGGAAATAGAAATCAAAACCATGAAGAAAGAAAAAAGAAAAAGAAAAAAAAACATGAAGAAATATCATCTCATACCTGTCAGTATGGCTAAAAAAACTCCTTAAGAAATAACAAATGTTGGTGAGGATGTGGAGAAAGGGGAATCCTCTTACATTATTGGTGGGAATGCAAATGGTGCAGCCACTCTGGACAACAGTATGGAGGTTCCTTAAAAGTTAAAAAATAGATCTACCATATAACCCAGCAATTGCACTATTAGGTACTTAACAAAAGATACAAAAATAAAACTGATTATGCATCCTGATATTTATAGCAACATTATCAACAATAGCCAAATTATGTGAAGAGCCCAAATGGCCATTGAATAAATAATGTATAAAGAAGATGTGGTGTGTGTGTGTGTGTGTGTGTATGTGTGTGTGTGTATACACACACACATGCCATATAGATGTGGTATGTATATATATGTGTGTGTATATATATATTTATACACATATAGAGAGAGGGAAAGAGAGAGAGAGAAATATTACTTAGCCATCAAAAGGAATGAAATCTTGTCATTTACAATGACATGAATGGAGTTAGACTGTATTATGCTAAGCAAAATAAGTCAGAGAAAGACAAATACCATATGATTTCACTCATATGTGAAATTTAAGAAACAAAACAGATGATCATAGAGGAAGGGAAAAAAGAGAAAAGCAAACCATGAGAGATTCTTAACTATAGGGAACAAACTGAGGGTTGCTGGAGGGGGGTGACTGTGGATGGGCTAAATGGGTGATGGATATTAATGAGGACATTCATTATGATGAGCACTGGGTGTAAAAGGTAAGTGATGAATCAGTAAACTCTACTCCTGAAACCAATATTACACAAACTAGAATTTAAATAAAAACTTGTGGGCAGTCAGGTGGCTCAGCAGTTTAGTGCTGCCTTCAGCCCAGGGTGTGATCCTTGAAACCCAGGATCGAGTCCCACATTGGGCTCTTTGCATGGAGCCTGCTTCTCCCTTTGCCTGTGTCTCTGCCTCTTTCTCTGTGTGTCTCTCATGAATAAATAAATAAAATCTTTAAAAAAATAAAAAAGAAAAATTTGAAAAGAAAAAAATTAAAGAATTAATTAATTTAAAAAATAAAGTGAGCCAACACCCTCAATTACCATACATAATAAGAAGTCATTGACTAATGCCTAAAATCTAAATTCAAAACCAAAACAGGTATGCAAATAACAGAAAAATAAAAGTAAATGCATGAAAGTATATCTATAAAGTTAGAAAGGGTTATACCTAGGGAATAAATTTGCATACTGGGCAAGAGTGAGACAAAGGACTGTTACCTTTCATATTAACACTACTCTATTTTATGCTTATCAATATTTTAATCCATTTTTGAATGAATAAACTATATCTAGATTTATATGATGTGCATAGATATAGGCTGGATTAATGTTTATTTTTAAATTTCAGTTATATGATAAATATGCTTTCAATATATATAAACAACCCTAATTTAAAGTATCCATCTAGTCATTTGAATGCTGGAACTGTAGGGAGTGTATATTTTGTTAAAAGGAATGCAGTCCTTTTATCTTCATTCTTTTAGTGATCATATCCAGACATAGTTAGCCATAATTATTCCTCAGATAGTTTTTCACTTAGGAAGTCATTAATTTTTTTCTGAAATGTTCCAGGTTACTGGTTATTAATCAAACTTTTTCAATCAATTCAATAATAATAGGCTTTAATTAGCTCTCTGTTCTGTGGGAAGTAACAAGACTTCATCAGAGGGGTAAGAAAAGACAAACTGCAGCATATAGATCTGTCTAAAGATTTAAAAATCCAGGTGGGTAGGATTAAATCAATGGATTTACCACCTGAACTGAATAAATGAACTATTTATTTTAAGCAGCAAAGATTTATTTTATATTTCCTCTCCTATTAATACCCCACTTTTCAATAAAAGTTAATATAATGGGAAAAAGTACAAAAATTATCCAGTACTCTATACCCTCTCAAAACAACTATTAACATTTTGGCATATTTCCCTCCTTTCATTGTTAAAGCTTAAACATAGAATTACATTGTGACACAATTTTCTCATAATTTTTATTTTTTTCACTTAACATGTCATAAGAAATTATTTTTGTGATCATAATTTTTGTGTCATTTTTAAAATTACAAGATATTTCATTACATCAGTTATACCTATAACATATTTTACAATTTACAATTGTACTTAATGTACATTTATTCTTTGGTACCATATGTAATGTTGCATTGGATATCTTTGAGTATATCAACATATTTTGAGATACCTCATAGAACAAAATTGTAAGATATGGAATTAGTTCATTTTTAAAATGATAATTGATATATACTTTCCTGAATTTGTATATCTAATTATTAATAGTATTCTGGTAAGAATGCTTTGATAGTGTCAACTGGAAGAACATGAGACCCTTCATCAATAGATACTACTTTCCCATATATTATTAGTTCAATTGTATCCCCCCCAAAAGATATGTTAAAGACCTAATCCCTAGTACTTCAAAATGTGATATTATTTAGAAATAGAGTTGTTGAAGATGCAAATAAAAATGGAATCACACAGGACAAGGATGGGTGCTCAACCCAATATCACTGGTGTCCTTATAAACAGAGAGGAGGAGAAATAGACACTTAAGGGGAGAATGTGACATAACAATGAAGGCACAGGGGATTGAAATTATGCAGCTACAAAACAAGAAACACCAAGGATTGTGCGCAAACCATCAGAAATTAGAAAGAGGCAAGGAAGAATTCTCCCACATAGGTTTTAGAAAGATTGCCTTGTTGATATCTTAATTTTTGACTTTTAACCTCCAGAACTGAGACAGTAAATTTCTGCTGTTTTGTGACATCTAGTTTCTGGTAGATTGTAATGGTAGTCCTGGGAAAATAATATACCGCACAAACAGCATGTTCCCACATATACTCACACTCTACCTACCAAAACTTCTCCTATCATTTTCCTGATCACAGATACTTTTCTGTTTATATTACTAATTCAAGTAGATCCTTTCATTTCAATCCTGGAGCTGACCTGCCTCTGGTCACCTAAGACCCTGCTCAAGTAAATGTTTAGCTTGCTTCAAAACCTCTAGTGTTTGTTTGGTCTTTTTTTTTTTTTTTTTTTGCTTTTGTTTTTGTTTGTTTGGTCTTTTTTTTTTTTTTTTTTTGCTTTTGTTTTTGTTTTTACTGGCTTATTTATTCTTAGGGCATCAAGTCTTCTTTTGTTTTCTGATTTTCTAAAAGAGATCCCAATATTTCTCTTTTTACTGATCTCTTCATTCAACCTCTTCATATTTAATTACCTCTCACCTTTGAATATCTTTTCTCACTTCCCCAAAAGTCTATTTTAAATTTATTTAAATATTCATTAAATCAACCTTCAAAAAACTCCTCACATTTGTAGTTTTAGTATTGTTGCCTCCTCTAACAAAAAGAGAAAAAAAATATTTAAATAAACTTAGGATATAGGAGTTCTAGAATGTTTATTATGAAAAGGGATCTTTTTATATGTGAAAGGAAAATATCTTGCAGCTATTGGGAATGAGTACTGAGTTTACTCATGAGTTATAGTCTGGATAAACATGTTATTTACATTTGAAGTCTTCACTTTTTTTCCAACTGAGATGTTTAAAAATGAATTTTAATAACAAACTGCCACGTTATTCATTTTAGTTGATTTAGAGCAATGTTTAGAGAACTGAGAAAGTTAATTAAAATAACTTGTTGTATTTGTCATCCAGGCATATAAATTTTGTAGTAGTTTAATAATTTCTCTTGCTCAAAACTTAAACTAAGCTGTTAGTTTGCTCTCGTTTAAGGGTTGTACAAGGCAGAAGGAGAAGACATCCCCTCCATAAATTATAGTAGATCACAAAGTCCTCACTTAAAATCTAAGTACATAGTGTTTTAGAAACATGTCTTTTCAAGACCAGCATCGTAGCCTCTTTTCCTTTAAAGATTTTATTTTTAAGTAATTTCTACACCTAGTGTGGGGCTCAAACTCACAATCCTGAGAGCTAGAGTCACAGGCTCCATTGACTGAGCCAGCCAGGTACCCCGAGCTTCTTTTCTAACAGTATTACCATTCCTACATTCCATGGATATAAAAGCTATGAGATCTCACTGCTGTTATGTATAGTTTTTCTCAAAGTTAAGGCATTCATTTGGAAATATTTATATAGAGATGTGATATATTCACTTCAAGAAGTTTTTTTTTCCCCTGAAAACAATGTAACAATGTAGTAAATAAAGATTTAGATCTTTCTTTCTCCAAATAGATTCCAGAAAAATGATAAAGCTTCTCTCTCTCTCTCTCTCTCTGGAGGGGAGGATGTATCCAGAATGTTTCCTAATTTTGGGGTCATTCTTCTGAAATGCATTTCATGCATGTACAGATAAAATCTGTCCCTTACCATGTTATGCTGTCAAGATCGGGGCTTGGGGAACTGGTGCTAGCAGTTGCTCTAGCTGCTGATTTTGCATTGAAAAATAAAATGTCGGGCAGCCCGGGTGGCTCAGCGTTAACACCCCATTCAGCCCAGGGCATGATCCTGGAGACCTGGGATCGAGTCGCACGTTGGGCTCCCTGCATGGAGCCTGCTTCTCCCTCTGCCTGTGTCTCTGTCTCTCTCTCTCTCTCTGTTACTCTCATGAATAAATAAATAATAATGAATAAATAAATAAAAACTTAAAAAAATGAAAAAGAAAATGTCTTTGTGACTCAGGGGCAGGCACTCTTTAAACCTATGCGCACACACACACAACATATAAATACAGTGTATGTTTATATATGCAGTATGTAGATATAGATATGGATGTAGAGATAGAGTTAATAGATATAGACTTATACACACATAGCTCCAGGATAACTTGTTAGCTCATAATTTTGAATAGGAACCCGTACCCTCCTGTTACATTGCAGTACGATGCAGGTTTAAATTTGCTTTAGATAGATTTGTAATATGGAGTGTACATTAAATCATAGTATTCTATAATGACAAATTTCCTGATTTTGAAAATGTGCTGTTATGTTAGAGACTGCCCTGGTTCTTACAAAATATATACTGAAGCATTAAGAACAAAAGGGGTATGATATCTGGAATTTACCTCCCATGGTTCGGAAAAAAAAGTCAAAAGGGAGAAATTTGTAAAGTAAATGCAGCAAATGTTCACAAGCTGTGAAACTGGGTGAAAGGTATAACGAAACCCCCCTGAAGACCACCAGAAATGCCTGTTGATCAGTTATAGCTACTCCTACTGTAAGGAAAAACCTTACTGTGACCATCTTAGAGTCTCAAAGTGAGTGAATAGAGTGGATAAAAAGATATGTCTTGCCTGATGGGAAGCTGACTGGGATTGCAGAGATTGATAATGAAATGCCATTGGATTGGTGAACACAGCAAAAAGAAAGTCTTGATATAGTTCTTGACGAACAAGCTATTAGTCTTGATAAGTAATCTGTTTCTTTGGTTCAGTCTTATCTCCTTGGAGTAGATACATCCTGGAGAAGCATCAAAGACATTTTTGCTTGGTAACAGTATTACCATGGGGACAGGAAATTTTGTAGGTTTTAGTCTTCATTTTGTAAGTTTTTAAATAAATTTTAATCATAGAAGAATCCAAATTTGTAAACAGTCTCAGCTGTCTATATAGTCATTGGAGTAAAATATTAGCTAATCATAAAGACTGTCTAAAAATAGGAAATGAATAATTAAATAGATAAACATGATTAAATTAAAGGTCTCTATGAGTTTAGTCACCATAATTTCATAGTAATACAATACCAAAGTAGAACAATGTCTTAACTACATTTCCTTGTTGGTTAAATCAGATTACTGAGCAAAGAAGTCAGCAATCTCTATGAATGTATAAACAGTTTCTTTAGTCTTATGCAGAAGTCAGAGATCAGGTATGAGTTCTGCCATAAACATTGCAGAAATACATGTACTTTTATCTAAAAATATATTGTATGTAAGCAATGTAGAAGGCTCCTAAAAGCCTGTGTCCAACAGGTGGTTGTTACTAATTATGCTATAGTCGTTTGACCCAAATATTTATAGTCACTGTTGTACAACACATGGCTATGAGAAACTTGCCAAGAATGTTAGTGATCATGAATCCTCATGTTGTGGTATTTTCCACTTTTCACAATATTTTTAAATGTATGTATTTGCTATGTGAAAATGCTAAAGGATATCAAAATGTGTAACAAGATTCAGTGTTACCCTTTTAAGTTTTAAAGATTCTTGGTATTTTCCTGACACGTTTCTAGAAATGTGTAAGTTTCATACTGAGAGCACAATAACCTCAAAAAATGAAAGAACAACATTCCATTTTCAAACATTCTTAAAACACAACTATATCACAGTTTATACTTTTTTATACACTTACATTGTTTATATGTGAATATTTATATATTGGCACACACATCAATATATATGGAATATAAGAATATATCAAAATGCATACTCAATGTATCAATGCCTTCAAAATTAAGAAACAAAGCAACCAATTATTCCTAACCTATTATAAATATTCACATATATGTTATATATATATATATATGCTCTCTCTCCATATAAAGATTATGTATATATTTTTATATAAAATTTTAATACATGTATAGAAATAATACATATGTGTATATATATATATGTATGCATACTCATACACACACAGCCATAGGCTTATTTGAAAAGCAAATTTCTCAGGCTTTTTTTTTTTTTTCAGGCTTATTTTTTAATGTCACCTTCTGCTCTTTAACATGTTCACTTCCTTAGAAGCATAAGTATCAATTCTCAGCTACTAAAATATTGTCTAACATTATAGGGAAAACAAGGAAAAGTGTTGCATAAAAGAGGTACAATCAAGCTTCCTTTGGATGGGTATGGTTAGTAGAGCTTCATTTGCATTTTTCAAAATCACATTTGCACATTTTCCTTGGGCATGATTCTGTGGTGACACGTTGGTATCACACATTTTATAGCATGATCACAGAAATAGATCTATGAATAATTGAGCTAAGCCGAACCATAATATAATATATTCATAAGTAGCATACCTGCACTTATAAATATCTGGTTTTTTTTTCGAATTTTTTATGTTAAATTTATAAAATAACAGTAATATTAAAGATTATCCTTAGGTTTCCTCATTATTTATGAGTTTTTGGGTAGCTTTTTTCTTCATAATCTTCACTGATGGTATTTGACTTTTATACCATACAGTTCTAATTATTTTCTTAAAATAGTTTGTAGTAAGTTATATTTTAACTAATCCACTTTTGACTGGAGAAACAAATTTCAGGTTATCCACTATATGAATTGAGACATTAATATCATTTTTTAAATTTATTTTAGTGAGGGAGCATGAACAGGGGAGGAGAACGGAGGAGTGAGAGAGCCTCTCCAACAGACTCCATACTGAGTGTAGAGTCCAACAACAAGACTTGACCTTATGACCCTGAGATCATGAGCTGAGCTGAAACCAAGGATCTGATGCTTAATTAACTGAGCTACCTAGTTGCTCCTAGACATATTATTTAATTCTGTGATGCTTTATTAATTAATTATCTTTGTCTTAAAATGAGTTTTCCTGTGAGCAGCATAGTAGATTTGTAGTTAAGAGAAAAGTGGCAGAGACAGGGCTTGAATTTTTCTTTCATGAACTGCCGCTATGACTGTTTATTAGTATTCCTGTGCCTCAGTTTCCTCCTCTAAAAAATATGACCTATTTTATAATTTGTATGAAAATTATGAGTTAATATATATTAAACATATATATAATAAACATCAGCAATTAATTAACCAGCATGTATTAAAGAGAGTAACACTATACTATATTCCTCAGAGAGTCAAAACAGGCACTCTGATATATTGTTTATAGGAATCAAATTTTAAAATGTAAAAAATCTTAGCTACTCTATTTATAGGGATTTATCTCATAAAACTATTCACACAAGTATGCAAAAATAAATATCTAAAACTGCATTACTGACAATATTGAATTATTGGAAAATAACTAAATTTTCATAATATAAAATTGTTTTAAAATGTCACCAGTCCTGTGGCTAAATAACTTGTGGTTGATGTAAAGATGACAAGGAAAAAGTCTACATCAATTTTGTGAATGAGGGAAAATAAAGAATCGTGTGGCCTCTTGTAGTAAATATTGGTATCTTTATTTTTTTAAAGAATTTTGATTATTTATTCTAGAGAGAGAAAAGGAGGGGGAGACAGCACACACAGGGAGAGAGAATCCCAAGCAGATTCACTTCTGAGTATGGAGCCTTACTTGGGACTTAATCTAATTGACTCTGAGATCATGACCTCAGGCCAAATCAAGAGTTAGACTTTGAGTGAGCCATCCAGGTGTCCCAATATTGCTGTGTTTGAACGCAGCATATAGTCCATATAGAAAAATACCTATCACATTAGCATACTCTATTCCAAAGATTTAATAGTAGTTTTCTTTGTCAGTACAGGAAGCTATGATTTCTGTTTTATATATGTCTGTATTATTTGATGTTTCATAACAAATATTTATTACTTTTGTGATAAGAATAACATTTGATGTTGAAATAAGTGCAGAAAAACCATGATAAGTAATATGGCAATAACAGTTTGGGAACTTAAAATCACCATTACTCTAATGAAAAATTAACATGTTTATTTTTATAAATTACTTTTGTCTGTATCATCAAATACAGCAAATCTAACTACTCCACTGCTTCCAAAGATACCTTCATTATATTCAAAATTGTGGGTCTGTGCATGCTGTTAACCCTGCCAGCACTTTTATTCATTTTCTTTCTTTCTTTTTTTTCTTCATTTTCTATTTAAAGTCTGCCTAATCTTTTCACCACACATATTTTAGAAATCTTTATTAACCAGCTTAATCCACAACTCTGGAATTTTCTTATCTACTTTTCAATTTGTCTAACATATCTTTTAAAATGTCATATACTATTGCTATTATTATATGATCACTATTTAAAAAAAGCATTCCTTCTTTCATTCACTCATTTATATATCTATTCTTCCTAACATGATGATTACCTTCTTGAGGTGTGCTTCTTTAAATTTATTTGTTTGTCTCCTTACAAAATCTCCTATAACTATATCTGCATACTTAGTTGATTGATTGACAGAGTAATTATAGTTTGGGTAGGATAATGACCATCTTTGCCAATATTTACAGATTTAAGTATATTATTCCCAAACACAAAGGGATAAAAAAGTGCATATTCAAATTTCCTGTTGCCTGAAGAATAATGAAATCTGAGTCTATAGGGAAAAACACTTAAAAGGCATTTTCACAGAATGCTTCTAGCAACATAAATTTTATCTGTGATCCTGAGATGTCCATAATACCCAAGGAGTCAGAGGAAACCTTTTTTAAGTTTATTTTTTAATTTATTTTTTATTGATGTTCAATTTGCCAACATATAGAATAACACTCAGTGCTCATCCCATCAAGTGCCCCCCTCAGTGCTCATCACCCAGTCACCCCCGCCCCCCCGACTTCCCTTTCTACCACCCCTAGTTCGTTTCCCAGAGTTAGGAGTCTCTCATGTTCTGTCTCCCTTTCTGGCATTTCCCACTCATGATGTGGATGGAACTGGAGGGTATTATGCTGAGTGAAATAAGTCAATCGGAGAAGGACAAACATTATATGGTCTCATTCATTTGGGGAATATAAAAAAATAGTGAAAGGGAATAAAGGAGAAAGGAAAAAAATGAGTGGTTTATGGTCTTATCTTTTTCATACAGAAGTTCTTGGAAAACACAAGTAAGTCATGTTGATATAGGTCATCTACATTCTTATATAATTCATGTTTGAAGAGTCATGAATACACATCAGGACTTCAGTGGTGGTTCTACATATGTTTTTGTGAATATTTTTATGTTGGGATGTTTAATTGGACAATAGGTGGTAAATAACATTTAAAACTCTGAAGAATACACATTTAAACACTGAAATGTAGATAAATTCCAATAAAAAGTTAATATAAATGTTTTTAGTGTCCTTCAAAGAAGGAGCCAAGATATCCTTAACTAAATCAAAGCTATAGACTCTATTCTCAATCCAAAAAAATGACAGAATGCCACACAGGAATAATAGCCAAATATTCAATTTTGATGATTATGTTTGTTTCCTGGATATTAACAATGTTAAAAAGTTCAGATGTAAGCAAAGATAGAAGTACAATATTCTTCCTTTAAAATAAACAACCTTGGGGATCCCTGGGTGGCTCAGTGGTTTGGTGCCTGCCTTTGGCCCAGGACGTGATCCTGGAATCCTGGGATGGAGTCCCACATCAGGCTCCCTGCGTGGAGCCTGCTTCTCCCTCTGCCTGTGTCTTTGCCCCTCTCTCTCTCTCTTTCTGTGTCTATCATGAATAAATAAATAAAATCTTTAAAAAATAAAATAAAATAAACAACCTTAAGTGATTCATATTATGTCTAGGGAAGCTCTGTTTTGAAATAATGCTTTCTTGGTTTCACAAACTCTTTGAGTGAAAATTTCTATGAGCCTACAGACATTGTGTATCTAGGTTGTCAATCTTGAAATGCTTGCTTTTTTCCTCTCTGCTTGTCTCCTGGAAAGCCTAATACAAAGAGGCTTGGGAACAGAAATAGGTCATCCAAAAGTCACGTTAGGTTTTTATGGCTTCAAATCTCAAGTTAAGACCTGTATTTTTTCTCACAAAAATCAAATTATATGGGGATCACTTTTTCTGAGATGCAGAAACAATGGGTCAAAATGAACCTTGAAATGTTTTTGATAATTAGGAAAATTCTGGGGGGGGGTGGTGGTGGTAGTATTGAAAAGCTAATGCTAAATCACAACATTCCCATTCATATTTTAGTTCTCAGCAAGTTATTGGTTACCAGAACTTAGTTAAGTAGCATGTGATTATTTCAGAAAAGCAGGAAACTCATTGTCTGAAGTGGCCAATGAGACTAGGAAAATTCCATAATTGTTTCTTAGTAAACACTACAGAAAAATTGTAAATGACTGTTAATCTCTCACAAATGAAGATTTTATTTCTTAGAGATAAATTTGTACTTAAAGAACTTAGTTTTAACTAAATTGTAACTCTTCTTTGGAAATAGTATCTCCTTTCAAAGTTAGAACATTAAATAGAGAAATGGAATTGTGCTTAAGTCTTATCTTTATAATATAGCTAAAGTTATCAGCCTATTTATTGGATAATTGTAATCTCACAAGGAAGTTTATGTTTATGATTATGGATATGTGATGAGTAAGAAAGGCTTTAGTAAATCTTTGGAGCATAGCTCTTTAGGCATGTTGCTCATTGTCCTAGAAAAAAAAAAAAACAAATAGATATTGATTGTCTTGATCCAATGGCTCACTAAAGAAAATGTAACACATAAATATAATAATTGAATAAGTGTATAAAATTCAAGATGGAAGTGTAAGAAGATCCTGAGGTCACCTTTTCCCATTGACACAACAAATATATAATTACAATGGGATAATTCCCTCTGAAGGGGACCTAAAAACTAGATAAATAAAACTTCCACAAGAGACAGCGCTAAGATGGGTAAAAGATGGAGACATGTGGTCACACTGAGGGAAACAAAACAAAACAAAACAAAACACCCCAGGCAAGGCTGTCCATGGTTAGGAGGGATCTCAAATGTATGGAAAATTTCCCTGAGGAACAAAAGATTCAAGCTCCACATTCAGGCATCCCAATCCTTAAATTATGCATCAAAATACATGGCTTTGAAAACAAGAAATATGTCCAGAAAAGCTATAGAGCTGTAAGGAAAGGAAAATCTGCTCTTAAAAGGCTCAAGTACAGACTCACTCAACCTGGAAACAAGAGGAAAAACATCATATTGAAAAATACATGAGCTACAGGTAAAGGAGACCCACTTAGTAATCTTGAAGCACCTGCCAGAGAGACAGGAAGTAGCTGGGTCTTTCCCCAGGAAGAGACACTGACAGTAGCCATTTTTACTATTTATTTAGTCATGTTGATCATGGAACTAGTGAGTGCCATTTTGGAATCCTCCTTCTAGACTGTTAATGCAAGAGAGTGGGCATGACTGAAAGCCCCACAAAACCCTGCATGATAGGCTGGGCCTCACAGCCCATGGTGGGATAACCCCACCTAATAGCTACCACAATTGTCACAGTAGGGTTTCATGGTCAGTTGTGCCAGGGGCAAGCCTCCTGCAACCAGTGAAGTTGTGGGCCATTTCTTTTCCACCAGAACACCAACAGCAGTCATTACTGGGCTTCACACCTAGCTAGGTTGGCAGCCAGCCACATGAGAAGGGCACATGTAGCTCACACCGAAGGCAACATAGAGTAACTGGCTCTGAGGGTCAACAGATTGTGCTTCTTGGCTCCACAGGGGCCATTCCAATATGAGACCATTCTTTCAAGACTGGGAAATGCAGCTGAATATGCAATACATAGGAACAAACACAGAGAATTAAGTAAAATGAGGACAGATGAATATGTTACAAAGGAAAGAAGAAGACAAACTCTTAAAAAAAAGAACTAAACCAAATGGAGATAAGCAATTTACCACAGAAAAAAATTAAAGTATTCATCAAGATATTTATTGAATTCAAGAGAATGAATGAACAAAGTGAGAAATTCAGCAAAAATAAAATATTAAAAAGCATCAATTAGCATCTAAGAAGACAATAACAGAAATGAAAAAATACACTACAGACAAAAAACAGCACTTTAGATGATACAGATGAACAAATCAGGAATCTTGAAGACAAGGTAAGTGAAAATTACCCAAATTAAATAGAAAAACAAAACAAACACATGAAATTTTTTAGAAATAAGGAAGGTTTAAGGGTCCTCTTTGATAACAGAAAGCATACTAACATTCATATTACAGTGGTGACAGAAGGAGAAGAGAGAGTTAAAGAGGAAGAAAACTTATTTGAAAAAAAAAAATAGCTGAAAACGTCCCTAACTTGGGAAAAGAAACAGACAACCAGGTCCAGGAAACACAGAAAGTCTCAAACAAATGAACTCCAAGGTCCATGCAGAGACACATTATAATTAAAATGTGAAAAACTAAAGATAAAAGGAGACTATTAAGAACAGCAAGAGAAAAGCAACCTGTTACATATAAGAGAACTGAACACTATAAACTGATTTTTGCCAGAAACTTTGTAGGCTGGAAAAGAGGGGCAGAACAGATTCAAATTGCTGAAAGGAAAAAAAAAAAAAAAACATACAAACAAAAATACTCTACCGAGCAAGGTGAGCATTCAGAATTGGAGGGGATATAAAGAATTCCCAGACAAAAAAAGCTAAAGAATTCATCATTACTGAACCAGCTTTCATAAAATATTAAGAGATTTCTGTAAGAAGAAAAGAAAAGCCCATAACAAGAAATAAGAAAATATACGAAAGAAAAAATACCTCATTGATAAAGGCAACATACTGTAGAGGTAGTGGTCAATTGTTTATAAAGCTAGTATGAAGATTAAAGACAAAAGTAGTAAAACCAACTAAATTGACAATAATTAGTTAAGGGATACACACAAAGATGTAAAATATGACATCAAAGCATAAAGCATGGGGGATGGGAATAAAAATGTAATGCTTTTCAGAATTTCTTTGAGCTTAAGTAACCTCCAACTTAAAATGGTCTACTGTATACATAAGTTCTTCTATATGAAGTTTATGGCAACCAAAAATCATTATCTTAGAAAGTAGGAGAGGGACATCCTCCAAACTCAGAAAGCACTTTGAGACCAGAAAATGAAGCAGGGAACTCAATATAATTTGCAAATTTATTTAGGGAGCCTGGAACACTAGCCACAAAGGAGGTCATCGTGCAGCTATGAACAAGATAGAGGGCCAAATATGGAGTTAGTATTGTCAGCACCCCCATATTCCACCTGCAACACCTTTATGGACCTTTCAGTCTTTACACTCCATTTTTTCAAATGACCCTACAATCAGATATCAAGAGATGACTTGCATTACTATGCCACAGCAGCAATATAAGCAGCAACATGAGATTAATAAAACTAAAACAAAAAGAAAATACTTAGAACTATAGTTCAGAAATCCACAAGGAGGTGAACCATATAATGAAGGTATCAGCAAAACAGATCTTTTCACAGACCCAGAAGTGAAAGCAATTGTGATTTTTAGCATAAATGGTGGCCCATGAAGATGACACTTCCTGAGGCAATAGGGAGGGACATCACTAACTTGAGGTTAGGGGTGAAAAGACAAATGTTTTGCAAGCAATAGACATAAGAAATCTACATTTAACAATGACACAGTAGCTGTTTGGTCCCCATGAGCTGATACCACTCCTGGATTTTCATCATTCCTAATTCTTGATGGATAGGGACAACTCCAGTCACCTTCTGCTGAAAAGGGATATAAATCAGAATTTGAGGAATGAAATTGCATTGTCTCGAACTGCAGATATTCATCGGTACCACGTTGAGCACCTTTAAATGGCCATTATTTTGAAACTCTCATGCATAGTCTCAGAAAGCATCTTATTCCATATTTCCTAACAAGATAAACTAGGTCAATTCAGTTAAACAATTGTCTCATGTCAGGATATGGTCCTACAGATAGTCTTTCAAAGTCAGCCCTACACTGTGCAAGCAGTCAGGTAGAAAATTAGCCAGACATTCAAGGAAATCAGAATTCAGGATCTAGCCCAGTTTTAAAGGTAATGGAACTGGAGGGTATTACCCTAGGCAAAATAAGTCACTCAGAGGAAGACAAATATCATATGATTTCACTCATATCTGGAGTTTAAGAAACAGAGGATCATAGGAGAAGGGAGGGAAAAATAAAGTAAGACAAAATTAGAGAGGGAGACATACTATAAGAGACTCTTAACTATAGGAAACAAACTGAGAGTTGCTGGAGGGGAGGGGTGGGAGGATGGGGTAACTGGGTGATGGGCATTAAGGAAGGCGTGTGAAATAATGAGCACTGGATATTATATGCAACTGATGAATTACTAAGCTCTACATTTGAAACTAATGATACACTACATGTTAACTAATTGAATTTAAATAAGTTATATAAAAATAAATAAAATACAGGTAAACACCATTTAATCAAGGATGATTAATCAGAACTAGAATCTAACACCCATGAAGATGTGTTACTAAAACATAACTTTTAAAAATTACCCTAATTCATTAAAAATAGCAAATTAATGCTAAGTTGTTTGTAACAAATTTAGCCTAATTACATAAGTACAGAAGGAATAATCACTGGCCATATAGGTTCTTTTAAATCTGCTTTGCTGGAACATTTCATTAGGAATTTCAGTTTGAACTTTTAACACCCTTTCAAGGGTAAGAGCCAAGAAAATAATTGCTATTAGACTGACCTGCAATATTTATAAATTTGGATTACTTATACTCTTTTCAAGATCTTCTAAATATCTTGAGACTCCTGAGCCTGTGAGGAAATGACCATCCTTATACACCTGGTAATATTCTTAGGAACCCTACAACCTGGGTTCCCAGATAAGCCAAGGAGTTCATCATTACTCTGAAACTAATAATACAGTATATGTTAATTAAATTAAATGTAAATAAAAATTTTAATAAAAATGACTACAATATAAGCACCCCCCCAAAAAAAAACAAAACAAAAACAAAAACTTGCAACATTCAGGCCTGAGATCAAACATTGCCCACTGCAAGGAGACCACTGACCTGAAAGATAGAGCACAGCCAAACACAACAACAAAGCATGCACACACACTAGAGACACTCCTTGAAGTACCAGGCTCTGGGCACTGCATGACCTTTTCTTCCTAAGGTCAATACTTGCAGGAGCAAGACATAACTCTTTTCTAACACAGGGGAAAAGGCAGGGATAGACAAAATGGTAAGACAGAGGAATTTATCCCAAATGAAAGAACAATATAAAGCGAAGGCCAGAGATCTAATTGAAACAGATATAAGTAACATGTCTGCTGAAGAATTTAGAGCAATGATCATTAGGATAATCACTGGGCTTGAGAAAAGAATAGAAGACATTGGAGACCCTTACTGAAGATATATAAAAAATTTATAAAACAAAAAAAGAATTACAGTACCTTTTTGGCTCAGTCAGTTAAGTATATGATTTCAGCTCCTTATGATCTTGGGGTCCTGAAATCAAGCCGTGTGTCAGTCTCCATGCTCAGCAAGGAGTCTGCTTATCCCTATTTCTCACCCTCTACCCAATATCTTGCTCTCTTTCTCTCTCAAATTAAAAAAAAAAAAAGAATCAATCAGAGATGAAGAATGCAACAACAAGATTGGAAAGAGTCTCGATGCAATGAACAGCAGCTAGAAGAAGTAGAGGAATTAATTAGTGACCAAGAAGACCAAGTGATGGAAAATAAAGAAGCCGAACAAAAGAGAGAAAGAATAATTATGGAAAAAGAGAATAGATTTAGGGAACTCAGGGACTCCATCAAACATAACTTTCATATTAAGGAACTCCCAGAAGAAGAGAGAGAAAAGAGGGGAAAACATTTATTTGAAGAATTAGTAGCCAAAAAATCCCTAATTTGGAGAAGGAAACAGACATCCAGATCTAGAAGACGCAGAGAACTCCCATCAAAATCAATAAAAACAGGCCAACACCAAGACATATTGTAGTTAAATTTGCAAAATATAGTGATAAATTAAAAACTTTAAAAGCAGTAAGACAAAAGAAGTCCTTATTTTATAAGAGCTTATCCATAAAGTTAGCTAGAGATTTCTAAGAAGAAACTTTCAAACCAGAAGGGAAAGGAATCATACATTCAAAATGCTGAATGGGAAAAATCTGCAGCAAAGGTTACTTTATTCACCAAGGCTATCATTTGGAACAAAAGGAGAGATGAACTTCCTAGGCAAACAAACACTAAAGGAGTTTGTGACCACTAAGTCAGCCCTGCAAAAAACATGAAAGGAGTCTCTATGAGTGGAAAGGAGTGATGAAAAGGGACAAAGACAAAAAAAAGATCAGAGAAATTTCCAGAAGCAATGACAAAACAAGCTATAAAATGGCACTAAATACATATCTATCAATATTACCTTGAATGCAAATGGACTAAATGCCCTAAAAAAACCCACTTAGGCTGTCAAAGTGGATAAATAAACAAGATTCATCTATATGTTGCCTAGGAGAGACATATTTTAGACCTAATGACACCTAAAGTTTGCAAGTGAAGAGATGGAGAAATACTTACCATGGAAATGTAAGCTAATTAAAAAACCACAGTAGCAGTACTTATATAAGACTTTAAAACAAAGATTATAACAAGAGACAATGAAGGGCACTATACCATAATAGAAGGGGACTATGTACTAAGTATATGTAACAATTGTAAATGTTTATGCATACAGCATGGGAGCACCTAAATATATAAAACAATTAATAACAAACATGAAGGAACAATTGATAATGACACAGTAATAGTAGACAATGTTAACACCCCACTTACATCAATGGACAGATCATTCAAACAGAAAATAAATAAAGAAACAATGACTTTGAAATACACATTGAACCAGATATAATTAACAGATAGTATTCAGAATATTCCAAACTAAAAGAGTAGAATACACATTCTTTTCAAGTGCACATGGAATACTTTCCAGAATAGGCCACATATTAGGTCACAAAACAGGTCTCACAACATACAAAAAGATTGAAATCATACCACACATCTTTTCTTACCGCAATGTAATGAAACTTGAATTCAACCACAAGAAACAATTTAGAAAGATCTCGAATAAATGGAAGCTAAATATCATGCTACTAAATAATGAATGGGTCAACCAGGAAATCAAGGAAGAAAAAAAAATTGGAAACAAATGAAAATGAAAACACAATGGCCCAAAGCCTTTGGGATGTAACAAAAAGCAGTCATTAAGACGGAAACATATAGCAATACAGACCTACCCCCAAATGCAAGAAAAGTCTCATATAAACAACCAAATCTTACACTTAGGAGCTAGAGAAAGAACAACAAAGCCTAAAGCCAGTGGAAGGAAGGAAATAGTAAAGATTAGAGCAGAAATAAATGATATAGAAATTGAAAAAAAAATTGAACAGATTAATGAAACCAGGAGCTTGTTCGTTGAAAAAATTAATAAAGTTTATCAACTTCTATCCAGACTTAACAAAAATAAAAAAAGATTGGACTTAAATAAATAAAATCACAAATGATAGAGGAGAAATAAAAACTAACACCACAGAAATTAAGAAGAAAAAACAGGTAGAAGAGAATATTATGAAAAACTATATGCCAATAAATGGGACAACTTGGAAGAAATGAATAACTTCCTAGAAATGTATAAACTACCAATTGAAACAGGAAGAAATAGAAGACTTTAAAAGATCAATAACCAGGAAAGAAATTGAATCATGAATCAAAAACTCTCAACAAACAAAAGTCCAGAACCAGATAACTTCACAGGTGAATTCTGCCAAACATTTAAAGAATTAATACCTCTTTGTCTCAAACTATTTCAAGAAATAGAAGAGGAAAGAAAATTTCCAAATTCATTCTACAAGGCCAGCATTAACCTGATACTAAAACCAGATGCAGACTCCACTAAAAAAAAGAGAACAGGCCAATATTGCTGATGAACATGGATACAAAAATTTCTCAATAAAATACTGGCAAACTGAATCCAGCAACACATTAAAAACATCATTCACCATAATCAAGTGGGATTTCCTCCTCCCACTTGCATGTGTGGTTCAATATTTGCAAAGCAATAAATGTGGCACTCTACATTAATCAAAGAAAGAATATGAGCCATATGACTCTTTCAATAGACACAGAAAAATAATTTGACAAAGTATAACATCCATTGATGATAAAAACCCTCAACAAAGTAGGATACATACCTCAACATCTTATAATCTTATAAGCCATCTATGGAAAACTCTCAACTAACATTATTTTAAATGAGAGCTTTCCCTCTTAGTGAGGAATAAAATAGGAATGTCCACTCTCACCAGTGTTGTTTTTTTTTTTTTTAATTTTTATTTACTTATGATAGTCACAGAGAGAGAGAGAGAGGCAGAGACACAGGCAGAAGGAGAAGCAGGCTCCATGCACCGGGAGCCCGACGTGGGATTCGATCCCAGGTCTCCAGGATCGCGCCCTGGGCCAAAGGCAGGCACCAAACCGCTGCACCACCCAGGGATCCCTCACCAGTGTTGTTTAACATAGTACTGGAAGTCCTAGCCTCGGCTATCAGACAACAAAAAGAAATAAAATGCAGCCAAATTGACAAGGAAGAAGTCAATCTTAAACCTTTTGCAGATGACATGATATTCTATATAGGATACCTAAAAGACTCCACCAAAAACTGCTAGAACTGAAACATGAATTCAGTAAAGTTGCATGGATCAAAATCAATATACAGAACCTGTTTCATTTCTATATACCAATAAAGAAGCAGCAGAAAGAGAAATCAAGAAATCAGTGTCATTTACAACTGCACCAAAAACAAAAAGATACCTAGGAATAAACCTATACTTTGTAAACCATAATATACTGATAAAAGAAGACCCTGAATAGTCAAAGCAATCCTGAAAAAGAAAAACAAAGTTGGAGGCATCACAATTCTGGACTTCAAGCTATAGTACAAATCTGTAGTCATCAAGATAGTATGACCCAGGCCCAAAAACAGACATACGAATAGAACAGGATGAAAAATTCAGAAATGAACACAGAACTACACGGTCACTTAATCTTTGACAAAGCAGGAAAGAATATCCAATGGAAGAAAGACAGTATCTTCAACAAATGGTTTTGGGAAAACTGGACAGCAAAAGAATGAAATTAGACCATATTTTCTCACTATACCAAAAATAAATTCAAAATGGATGAAAGAAAGGTGAGACATGAAACAATATAAGTGCTATAGAAGAACACACAAAAAACCTCTTTGACATTGGCCAGAGCAATTTCTTTAGTTATGTCTCCTGTGACAAGGGAAACAATATATGGACATAAACTCAAAATGTGTTAACAATTTGAATATAAGACTTAAAATCATAGAGAAAAAAAGATCCTAAGACTGATTTGAAAGAACTTACTGCCTAGATTTTCTTCTATCTCATCACACAAAGACAACAAAACCAGATAAACAAATAGAATACATCGAACTAAAAAGATTTTCACAGTTAAAGAAACTATCAATAAAGTATAAAGGCAAATTACTGATGAGAGAAGGTATTTGCAAATGATATAATGAGTAAGAGTTTCACATTCAAAATATATAGGGAACTCATACAACATAATACCAATAAACAATCCAATTTAAAAAGTGGGCAGAGGAACTGAATGGATATTTCTTTTTCGAAGAAGACACAAATGGCCAACCAGCAAATAAAAAGATTTTCATATAACCATCAGAGAAGTGCAAATCAAAACCACAATAGGACATGTGATATAGATACAAATATAAATATAGATATATAATGTTTCATACATAATGAGATATTACTCTCATAGAAAAGAATAAAATCTTACAATTTGTGATAGACCTTGAAGGTATTATGATAAGTGAAATAAATCTGGCAAAGAAAGACAAATGCCACTGAATTTTTTTCTTTTGTGCCATCTAAAAAACAAAACAAGTGGTGCCAGTTAGGCATCTGTTTTTGGTCAGGTCATGGTCCCAAGGTCCTGGGATCCAGCCCCCCTCTCAGGCTCCTTGCTCAGCTGGGAGTCTGCTTCTCCCTTTACCCCTCCCACTGCTTGTGTGCTCTCTTTTTTTCTCTCACAAATAACAAATAAATAAACAAAAATATTAAAAAAAAAAAAGCAAAACAAAACAAACCAATAGATAAAACATAAATACAGAGAACAAACTGCCAACTGCCATGGGAAAGGGAAATGGGAGCATGGGAAAACAGGAATAGGAGATTAATAAATACAGCTTTCTAAATATAATATAAAACAAGCCAAAGAATGCCACCAGCTACGGAATAGGAAGGGGCCAGGAAGATTTTCTTCTAGTCCTCAGAGAAAGTATGGCTCTGCTGACACCTTGATTTTGGACTTCTGGCTTCCAGAATTGTAGAAGAATAAATTCCTGTGTTTTCAACCACTAAATCTGTGGTAATTATTACAATAACCTCATAAAATGAATCCCCGATACCTTGTCAGTATATAGAAATTCAAATGATTTTTTATAATGTTAGTATCCTATAACCTTGATCAATTTACTTAGAAATTCTAGTACTTTTAAAAATGAAATATTTATGATTTTTACATAAACCATTCTGTCATATATGTGTAAACACAGATTTAAACACAGTGTGGTACATCCATAGCATGTAATACTACTTAGTAATAGAATAAATCTCTAGAGAATTATGTTGAGTGAAAAACACCAATTCCAAAAAGTTAAATAATGTATGATTTTATTTATTTAAGATAGTGAAGTGACAAGAGTATAGAAATAGACAACAGATTAGTGATCAACAGAGATTAAGGAAAGATATTGGGTAGGAGTGAAGTGGATGTGGCTATGAAAGCAAAATATGAGAAACCCTTGTGTTGGTGGAAATGTTTTACTGTATTAACAACAAAGCTTGGTTGTGGTATTGTGCTATAGTATTGCACAATGTAACCCACTGGTAGAAAATGGATGAAGGGTACAAGGGTCCTCTCTGTATTACTTCTTACCAGACATGTAAATCTACAGTTATTTTGAAATAAAAATTTATTTTAAAAAAGTTCATTTAAATCTCCTACATTTTTGACCTTTCTAAAAATTTTTACTTCTACATATATGATAGACTCTTCAATGCATTGTTAATAGTTTTGCTTTATATAATCAAGTTATTAGCTTTGCTTTATGTTTTAAAACATAATATGTTATATTAAAGAGATGTTTTATATTTACTTTCATATTTATCCATTCTTGTGACCTTTATTTTCAATATATCAAAGTTGCTGACTGGAATCATTCAACTTCAGCTGAAGACTTTGTTTAATATTTTTCATATTGTGGGTTTGCTGGCAATGTATTTTCTCAACTTTTATCACAAAGTGAATACATTTTGCCTTCATATTTCTAAGATGTTTTCACTGGATATGGATTCTATGTTAACAGTTTTTTGTTTTTAATTTCAGCATTTTAACAGTCATTTTATTTTCTTCTGGCTTCTCTATTCAAATAGAAAATACAAGTGTCATTCATATATATATAGTTATATATATATAGAGAGAGATGTCTCTATATCTCCCCCTCTCTCTCTATATATATATTTCATACTATATATATATAGTATGAAACTATCTCTATTTGCAATATGTCTTTTTTCCCTAATTTTAAAAATAGATTTTCTCTTATCTTTGTTTTTATCATTTTGACTATGATGTACTTTTTGTTGTTGTATTTAAATTGCTTATTTATTTAATGGAGAAAATATATCCATATTCATCCATGGAAATATGGAAAATATATCCAAGTGTTGCTTTGAAATGCCTAATCTTCCATGAGTATAAAATGAAAATTGAAGCATTTAAATTAAGGCAGACATTTTATAGACTTTGAAGAAACTGGACTGAGTCCTTTATTTTTCCAAGGATGCTGTGAACTTGTTGAGCATAAGTTTTGTGTTTTAAACAACTTTACATTTTATAGAAAACATAAGCATCTACTTTTTAAATTTTGATTACACACCTATTATATATTTTTAATGTTTAAATTTAAATTTCAGTTAGTTAACATACAATGTAATATTAGTTTTAGGTGTACAACACAGTGATTCAGTACTTCCATACAGCACCCAGTGCTCATCAGAGCAAGTACATTCTTTAATCCCCACCAAATTAGGTGAATCTTAATTGCATTTTGCTAAGTGAAAGAAGCCAGATCAAAAAATTACTTACCGTATGAATTCTGAATGCATTCTTAATACATTTTGGAAAGGCAAAACCATAAGGATTGCTCTTGACTGAATGTTCATAACTCCCCAGAATTCTTATGTTGAAGCTTAATCCCCAAGGCAATGATACTTGAAGGTGGGACCTTTGGGAGGTAATTAGTTCATGAAAGCAGGGCCTTCATTAATGGGATTAGTGGCCTCATAAAGCACACACTTCAGAGAGCTTCGAGCCTTTTCCACCAAGTGAGGACATAGTGAAAAGACAGGAAGAAAAAAAAAAAGTTATTTAAGCTACTCAGTCTAAGGCATTTTTGATGTAGCGGACTAAATGGATTATGGGAGAATCTGAATTTATACCTAGCACTGTTGTACTAATTGTACTCATACCACTCTAACTTAATTGTAATATGTAGTTTTTTTAAAAGATTTTTATTTTATTTATTCATGAGAGACAGACAGAGAGAGAGAGAAAGAGAGAGAGAGAGAGGGAGGCAGAGACACAGGCAGAGGGCGAAGCAGGCTCCATGCAGGGATCCCGACGTTCAGACTCCATCCTGGGTCTGCAGGATCAGGCCCTGAGCTGAAGGCGGCGCTAAACTGCTGAACCACCCGGGCTGCCCTGTAATATGTAATTATAACAAATTTTGACACGTAATGGAGAGGTGTCTCCATCTAGTTTTTCTTAAAGTGATTCTGTCTATTCTTGTTCTTTTGAATTTCATTTAAATTTCATCAGTTTCAAGATCTCTATAATGTTACGTAATTTCTACTAGAATTGGTTTAATAAGAATTGTCCTCTTGAAAATACTGATTCCTCAAAACTACACACATTACATTTATACTTATGTATTTATGCTTCTTTTATGTACCTGAATATTATTTTATATTTATTTATTGTGTTGAATTAGAGGTCTCTAATTTGTTGTTTTTATGGTCAGAATTATTCCTACATATATTATGCTTTTATGATATTCATTTTTTCCTCTTCTATGTTGTTGCCCTATGTAAACATAAATTGATTTTTGAATGTTAAAATTTATCCAGTAAATATATCTAAAATATTAATAACAATTTATTTGAAAACCAGTTTAGATTGTCTATGAATCCTACATATTATCAGTGAATATTAATTTGTCTTAGTTTTCAATTCTAATACTATTCATTTCTTTTTTGTTCTTTACAATGCAGGCTAGATAATTCAATATAGTCTATAATAGAAGTTAATCAAGCAAACTTACTTGGTTCGTTACTCTTAGAAATAGGCCTCTAACATTTTATTGTTCAATACGGATGATTTATGAATATCGTTTTCAGTAGGCACTTTTTAAAAATCAAATTAAGGAAGTTTTATTTTATTTTGAGTTTTCTGTGGGCTTTCATCAGTAAAGATTGGTTATTTTTTAAATCAAATACTCCTGTATCTATTAAAATACTCATACATTCATCTTTAATGTATTGGTATAATTAAGCTTTTTTTAACTAAGTAAACTTCTATTCCTGTTATAAAATCAAATTGATGACTAATGCTCTTATTTTGCTTAATTTGTACTGTTAACATATTGTTTAGGGATTATGCATATATATATCATTAAAAGAGATTGCTCTATAGATTTTAAGTCTGAGAATTTTTGTCTATTAAATAGAACACATTTTTATGATGTATGTGTTTATACTTATATAATTATTTTTCCAACTTAAATCTCTCAGCTTACGTGCTTTCAAGTTACTCCAACTATTCTATGATTTTCCTCTACTTTCCATGAGTTTTTTATTTCTTATTTTATTTCATTTCTAGTAATTTATTGTTGTATAGATCAATTTTTCTTTTATTTTAATGGCCTCTCTAGAAATTACAATGTACTGTCATAAAATTGTTACCTACATTTTTCTCCTAGACAATATAAGAACTTTAGGTATTGCAACTTCAAATATCTTTTATCACCTATTGTCACCATTTCAATTCAACATTATATTGGAGTACCTAGCAAATTCAATAAGGCAATCAAGAGAAATTAAATATTTTATATGAAGTAAAACTGTCTCTCTTTACAGACACATGATCTGATAAACATTTCCATTACATTTACAAAAAGCCAATGGAATTGATAAGTGAGTTCATTTTTTAAAAATATTTTTTTATTTATTCATTTGAGAGGTAGAGAGACAGAGAGCACAGGTAGGTGGATGGGCAGAGGGAGAGAGAGAAGCAGACTCCCTCCTGAGCAAGGATCCTGGCCTGGAGCTCAATCCCAGAACCTGGATGGATATCATGGCCTGAGTGGAAGGCAGATAGATGCTTAACCATCTGAGCCAACCTGGCAGTAAGTGAGTTTAATGAGGTTGCAGGATCAACATAAAAAATGAGTGACATTTTTATTTATCAGAAATGATAAAATTAGTAAGTTAATAGCACTACCTCTTATAGAAAAAATAGAAAACATTTAGAGACTCTTTTTAATAATATACAGGCAAAACTTAAAACTATAAAACCTAGTTAAGAAAAATTAAAAATGTAAGTAAGTGATATGCACCACTCACAAATAGACTAATTGTTGTTATAATGTTAATAGTCCTCAAGTTAACTTATAGATTCAAGAAAATTTCAATCAAAATCCTGATAGACTTTTGTACAAAGGGCCAAATAGATTCTAAAGTTTACCTGGAAGTGCAAAAGACCTGAAGAGCCAAATAAGTTTAAAAAAGAAAAACAAAGTTAAGTGTTTATTTTACCTTCCTGTAACACTTAACTATAAAACTACAATGATCAGTGTGGTAATGTATTGTCATAAATATAAATATATGCATTTATGGAAAATAATATAAAGTATAAATAAAACATATAGTCAATTGATTTTTAGCAAACATATCAATGTCATAATAGGAAAATATTTTTCAACAAACATTAATGAATGATTGGATATTCATGTGCAAAAATGATAATTTGACACCTACATTATATCATATACAAGTTAATTTATAATCTATTATAAATAGGCTTCAATATAAAGGCGACACTATAAAACAAGAAATTTTTAAAAGGAGAGAAAATGCTACTCTAGATTAATCAACCATTTATGAAATAGAATAGAACAAAAATTATGAGTAATTGGTCTTCATCAAAATTAAAAATATCTGTCATTCAAAATGCATTATTAAAGAAGATGTGGTCTATGTATACAATGGGATATTCCTCAGCCATTAGAAACGACAAATACCCACCATTTGCTTCAACGTGGATGGAACTGGAGGGTTTTATGCTGAGTGAAGTAAGTCAATCGGAGAAGGACAAACATTGTATGGTCTCATTCATTTGGAGAATATAAATAATAGTGAAAGGGAATAGAGGGGAAGGGAGAAGAAATGGGTGGGAAATATCAGAAAGGGAGACAGAACATAAAGACTCCTAACTCTGGGAAACGAACTAGGGGTGGTGGAAGGGGAGGTGGGCGGGGGGTGGGGGTGAATGGGTGACGAGCACTGAGGGGGGCACTTGACGGGATGAGCACTGGGTGTTTCTCTGTATGTTGGCAAATTGAACACCAATAAAAATAAATTTATTATTAAAAAAAAAAAAAACATTATTAAGATTGTTTAAAAAGGAAAGTCATAGACTGGGAAACTGCATGCACAGCATTTATCTGTTGAAGATCTTGTCTCTAGAATATGTAAAGAATACTTATTTATTTTTTTCAAGGTTTTTTATTCATTTATTCATGATAAACAGAGAGAGAGAGGGGCAGAGACACAGGCAGAGGGAGAAGCAGGCTCCATGCAGGGAGCCAATGCGGGACTCGATCCCGGGTCTCCAGGATGGCGCCCTGGGCCAAAGGCAGGTGCTAAACCGCTGAGCCACCCAGGGATCTCCTGTAAAGAATATTTAAAATAGTGAATAAGCATATATAATTTTGCTCAACACCATTAGTAATAATGAAAATATAAATTAAAATCGTAATTAATTATTATTACACAAACACTAGAATGGCTAAAATTTAAAATACTACAAATACCATCCATTTATTTATTTTTTTCAACCCAGTAAATATGTAAAGCAGATTCAGAAGTTTAAACCTGTACCCAATGAAAAACAAACGTACCAGCTACATTATGGTGTTTAAATACAGAAAATAGTTCCTTTAACCTTTAGCCTTAGACCTTTAATTTCCAGTCAAAAAAAGATTTTCCAAAATTATTTAGATCAGTTCTTTTTTGTTCCAACCTCTGCAGTGAGATTATATCACACATTTATAATAGAGTTCCATTCATTTGCCACCATCTGTATTTCATTTCAGGATCCCCTGATGTCCTGTTTTGTTGTTCTTATTGTTTGTTTTATGTCAGTTTGGTAAACATTAAAATTTACTCTTTTAGATATTAGATTTTATACTTTTTGAAAAATTCATATATTTATGTAGCCACACCCCTAATACTAAACAGAACAGTTCCTTTACTAAGTTTTCCTGTAGGTCCATTTCTGACTAGGCATTTTCTTACTTTCAATTCTTGGCAACCACTAATCTTTTGTTTCCATTCCTATCTTATTCCATCTGGACTGCTCTATAAAACAAACAAAAAGCATAGATTGGGCATTTTAAACAACAAGCATTTATTTCTCACAGTTCTGGATTTTGGGAAGTCCAAGATACGGGTGATAGTAGATTCAGTGTCTGGTGACAGCCTGATTCCTGATTTGTAAATGGTTATCTTGTCACTGTGTCCTCACCTGGTGGAAGGCTCAAAGTTCTCTGGAGACACTTTTATAAGGGCCTTAATCCCATTATGAGGTCTCTGACCTGATGACTTCATCAATTCCCCAGAGCCCCACCTCCAAGTGCCATCACTTTCAGGATTAAGTTCAACATATGAATTGTAGGGGGACACAAAATTCAATCTATTATACTGACTCAGCAAAGCAATTGCAAAAGAATTAACAAAAAAAAAAAAAAGATCATGAAAAAACCTGTATCTATGGGGGGAGTGAAACTGAATTGAAATTCAAACCGTACATAATCATCAGTTGCAGCTGCAGTTTAGAGCTAAATATAAAGTGAACACAATAATATTTTACAAATAATGTAAGAAATTATATTCATGACCTCGTTTTAAGTAGTTTCCTTAAGTTGCAACCAAAACAATAATCATTTAAAAAATAACAGTGAAATATTATGACATTCAAATGAAGAATTTAATTTCATACAGACACCATTAACACAATAAGAGCATCAACAATAAAAAGGGAGAAAATATTCCCTATACATATAACTAATGAAAAATGCATATTCTAAAAAAAGAAAAATGCATATTCTGAAAATATATTGAATATATTATAGAACAAGAGAGATAACTCAGTAGAAAAACATAATAAAAAAAGTTGAAAGGAACTTCATAAACCAAGGAATTTAAGAGACTAAGAAACATTTAAGAGTGTTCATAATCAAAAATAATTGTGAAAATACAGACCAAATCCAAAATGGCATGACTTCCCTGCAAAAAAATCCTCACAATTATCTAAATGTAAAAGTTTTAAAGAATACTTACTGATTATTATATATAGAAATGGGAAATCATAACTATTGCTGTCAGAATAGAACTTGGGTTCTATCATTTAAAAAAAAACGAAAATTTTTAAGGCTTTATTTTTTGGAACATTCTTGCGTTCACAGCTAAATTGAAAGTCAGGTATGGATTTTTCTATATCCCTTTTAAGCCGCACATGCATAGTCTCCTTCATTATCAATAACCTTCCAAAAAATGGTACATTTGTTCCAGAAGATAAACTTACATGGACACATCTAATCACCCAAACTCCAAAGTTTATCTTTAAAGTTCATTCTTAGTGTTCATTGTACAGGTGTGACAAATTTAAAGTGATATTTATCTATCATTATAATAACACACTGAGTATTTTTACTAGAAATATTCTGCAGTCTGCCTATTCGTGCCTCCCCCCACTCCCAACCCCCGGCAACCATTGATTTTTTTTTTTTAAATAATCTCCAATTTATCTTTAGAAAGAATGTTATATAGTTGGAATTGTACAACATCTAACCATTTTAAATTGGCTTCTTTCACTTAGTAATATGCATTTAAGTTTCTTCCATATTTTAGAAGGCTTGATAATTTGTTTCCTTTGTGCTGATGGTCTGGATGTACCATGATTTATTTATCCATTTTATTAATGAAAGACATCTTTGTTGCTTCCAGGTTTTAGCAATTATAATTAAGATGCTATAAATATCCATGTGCAGGTTTTTGTGTGAGCACGTTTTCAGTTCTTTGAGGTAAATACTAAAGAACATGCTTAATGGATCATATAGTAAGAGTATGTTTAGATAAATGATAAGAGTTTTGTAAGAAACCACCAAAATCTTCCAAAATGGCTGTGCCTTTTTAATTCTTATTAGCAATTAATGAGAGCTCCTGTTGCTCTATAACCTCAATGGAACTGGTATTATTAGAGTTCCAGGATGAGCGGTATCTTATTGATTTAATTTGCATTTTCCTGATAACGAATGATGTATAGTGTCTTTTCATTTGCTTATTTGTCATCATCTACATATCTTATTTGGTGAGGTCTCTGTTAAGGTCTTTGGCCTATTTTTAAATCTTTTGTTGTTGTTATTATTATTGTGGTTTAAGAGGTATATGTATATTTCAGATAACAGTCTCTTATGATATGTGTGTTCTGCAAATACTTTTTCCTAGTCTGAGTGTAATTAGAAAGAGGAACTTAGAAAAGTTGCTGGATTCTATATTTGCTCTGTAATAACTTAAACTATACACACAATTTTATGTAATTCTTTGTATGCCTCATATAACATTTTAATATAGTTTTGGTCTTTTATTCTAAAAACCAAACAAAAATGATATAAAAGTCTATTTTTTCATTATACTCAGAGTTGTTTTGAACCTTCTCCAAATCTACTGCTTTGTATATACATATGCTTATTTAAATACTATAAGTAATTTTGGAGTTAAGTATTGTTATTTCTATTCTAATATGAAAAGTCTAGGCCCACTGGAGTGGTAAATAGTATATACTCATTGAACAAGTTTATAGTGAAATTGAAACTCTAACACATCATTTCTTCTCTTAAGATTTGTATAATTTATCCAATCCTTTTTATTATTCTCAGACATATATATTATATATTGTTTTATTTGAACATTCAAAGGAATTTAAATATCTAAAATTAAATCATTTAATTCTGGCAAATAAGGCATAAAAGTAGAACCATGCCCTAAGAGAATAAAGCTGAATGTCATTAAGTCAAAAACATAGAATGTTATAATGGTAGTATAAAAAAAGTGTGAAAAGTGTCACTCTATTCAAAATAGACATAAACAATCGAAGACAAAAAAAGGTAAGGAAAAATATAAATTATGACAACAAAGGAAAACCGGTTTTGATTATTTCAAACAAATATTTATTTATTTATTTATTTATTTATTTATTTATTTATTTGCTCTTAACGTTCATAACAATTCAGGCTCCCAATTTTACTTAATTTAATGCATCACATCTGATAAGGAAATATTGCTTAGACTGAAAACCCATAGCCTAAATATTTTGAGCCCACATATCAGTGCCAGTCTTACATAACAGGTCCTAAAGTACACATGAGAATCTCAAAGCTGTTTAGAGACATATGCCAAGACCAGTTGAGAAATTCAATCAAGTACTACTCAGAAATTTTAAGGGTAGAATCCATTCCTGCCTTTTCTGTCTGGCACTTATGGGTACACACACAACTCAAGAATCTTTGTTAACAATAGCTTTCCTATTTTCACCCCATTATTGTCACAATTCCTTATCTATTTCTCATCATCCTTACATATCAAGTCTTATCTTTTTCTTTCCAATGTGTCCTACTGATTGCACATTTCCTTTTTTTTAATCTGGAATTTTAAAAATATATAATTGTGGTAAAATATGCATTAAAATATATTTTAAATAAGCAGTTCAGTATTATTAAGATTCAGATTCAGATTGTTGTACAATTAATCTCTGGGACATTTTCACCTTGCAAAACTGAAACTCTGTCTATTAAACTTGACTTCCTATTTTTCACTCTCCTCAACCCCTGGCAACCACCATTATATTTTTTGTCTTTATCAATTTGGCTTATTTTACTTAGAAAAATGTCCTCAAGATTCATCCATGTTGTAGCATATGTCCATATTTTTTTCCTTTTTAAGAATGAATAATGATTCATTCCTTTTTAAGAATGAATACACCACATTTTGAATATTTACCCAAACCGTTGATGGGTTCTTGGGATCTTCCACCTTTGGCTATTATGAATAAAGCTGCTATCAACATGAGTGCCCAGATATCTCTTTGAGATCCAACTTTCAATCTTTTAGATATACCCACAAATGGAGCTGCTGTATCATATATAATTATATATATATTTTATTTTTTTGAAGAATCACCATACTATTTTCCATAGTGGCTATGCAAGTTTACATTTCCATCAAACGTGCCCAATGATCACAAGTAAACACATGATGATAAATTTTTGTCTGTGCCCCTTTAAAAATACTACACTGTTAGTTATTTGAGTTGATTGTCAATCCTGTTGTTGTTACCTTATTGAAATTAACATCCTCCCAAATCCTTACCATTGGGCTTCAGAGAATTTTTTTTACCCTCTCCTTATACATATTTTTAAGAATTTTGGTACCTCGATCACAATCTTCCTCTTTTCTACAATCCCTGCCCTTATTTAAGGTAACTTCACCTCTGAATGGATAATGCAAGATGAAGTTATTACATCTTGGTCCCAACAAGATCAACCTTAATCTATTGTGTGTGTGTATGCATGTGTGTGACTCTCGGAAAAATCTCAAATGTAAATGACACAATAGCTTAGTTAATAAGATAAGTATATTCAAATGAAATATATTTCTTTGATCAGTCTTGATCCCATGTTTGTAACTTGGAATATAAGTTTTATACATGAACGGAAAAATGGAATACAAATCCAAATACCTGAAGCCTATAATGACCTCTTAAATTGAAAAAAAAAAAAAGTACAAATAGCTCTTAGCCTAAGAAATATTCTGGGAAAACATGAAGTCTTCTGAGAAGGAAAAATCGTGTTTAGAAATTTTTCTGGTAGTAAAAGCCAGAATTATTTAATGCTGAAAGTAAAAATAATCTCACTTGTTTTTTTCTGAAATGTGCAAAGGAAAAACCCATATAAGCCAGGTTAGATAAAAGTTCTTTGCACTTCCAGTGACTATCCCCATATAAGACACACTTCGGTGATATCCTTTTATAATTAAACCTGTAACAGAATTATTTTTAATTAAAATATGTTAAATTAAAATTTCTGCCTTCAGAAGAAAACCAAGTTTGCCACGGACATTAGGTGCTTGGTAATATATATTTTTAAGTCAATTAATGCAATTTTAGCCTACATTTTGAATTCTATTAGTCTCTTGAATTCCAATATTTAGTTATTATTCTTTGTGCTTATATTTTGATATAAAATATGATATAAAAGTTTCTCAACTTTTTTGTTAGCAGAGTAAAGAAACTCATGTTTCTTTCAAATCACTCATGTTTCTTTCAAAAATTCATTTTAAAAAATCTATTTTTCCTCAGTGCAAAAACTGCATTCTAAAGAAGAGTATCCCAAGCCAGCACAATGTTATCCTTGAGTCAGTGCTTTACCTGAAAACCACATGCCTCTGTGATAAGACACAAGGTAGAGTTACATGAATTGTGTGTTTAGTACCCATAGCGGTTCCTGTTTGTCATTATTTTGACAAAAATAATGTGCTTGGATAAGATTATATGTACTTAGATGTGAAACTGGTAGAGGCTATGAAGGAAGGCATGACCAGCATATAACTAGAAAATAGAGATACAGCAGGTTGGGGCCCTAGTTTAGTCATCACACGGGATATGAAAAGAAAATACAGAAGGAAGAAATCAAGAATATTTTCCATCTTCATAGGCTCAACATGAAATAGAATTATAGAATTATAACCTCTATTTGAAAATGATAAATAAAAAATAAAAAATATCCAAATGTGATTAACATAAGGTTGCCAATATATGTTGGTACAATCTCTTTGGAAGAGTCTAGCATTATATTGATATTAGCTATCTCCTATACTTCGGTGTAAAAACTCCATTCTTAGTATGTATGAACCTAACAAATCTCTTGAACACATATTGTAGAAGGCCTGTACATATATATTCACAGAAGCACTGTTTGATCTGGCAAAAACTTGAAAACAATTCAAATACATTGAAAGTATAATGAATAAACACTGGTATAGTCATACCTTGAAACATTGCACAGAAGTAATAAACTACAGTCATAAACAATGAAAATAATAATCCTAGTGATAATATTAGTGAATAGATAAGTCCCAGCAAAATGTAAACTCCCATCTTAAACTTTTAGAAAGTAAAAAAGAAAAAAAAGAAGAAAGACCCAGCAGGAAACATTTTTCTTATGACCAAACATAAGATTAAAAAAAAAAAAATGGCCAGGGCAGCCCGGTTGGCTCAGTGGTTTAGTGCTGCCTTAGACCAGGGCATGATCCTGGAAACCTGGGATCGAGTCCCACATCGGGCTCCCTGCATGGAGCCTGCTTCCCTTCTGCCTGTGTCTCTCCCCGCCCCCTCTCTCTGTGTCTCTCATGAATAAATAAAATCTTAAAAAAATAAAAATAAATTTAAATAAATTCAAAAAATGACCAAACATAACAGATAAAGTAAAAGATGGAAAAAATATATCTTGAAAGCAATAATCATAAGTGACCTGGCATAATGACAACCACACAAATAGACTTTAAAGTGAACAGATGTTGAAGAAATTAAGAGGCAAATATTGTAATGATAAGTGTCAACGAATGAGGCAGATATAGCAATTAAAACATAATGCACATAACACCACAAATGCAAAATACATGAAACCAAAAGGGCAGAGATCAAAGAAAAATTGGACACTTCAGAATTAGTAGCTGGAAACTTCAATATCCTACTGCTAATACTGAGTGGAACAATGAGGCAGAAGATCAAGAAAGAAATAGAAGACTTGCACAACGCTACAAATCAATTAGACCCAAGGAACATATACAGAACACCTAATGATAACATAGTGTACATTCTTCTCAAGTGCACAGGAAACATGCTTTAAGATGTCCTAGACAGCAGATCATAAAACAGGCTTCAGGAAATTTAAGGATTTAAATCATACAGCATGTGTCCTTTGGCCACAATGAAATGAAATTACATATCAATAACAAAAAAAATTGGAAAAATTGCAAACATTTAAACATTTACAACATATGCCATCAGTAAACTGCAAAGACAATCCATGGAAGGGAAGAAACTATTTTCAAATCATATGTCTAATATGAATTTTGTATCTAGAATATATAAATAATCCTTTCAATTCAATACTAAAAGATAAATGACCCCATAAAATATGAGGAATAATCTGAGAATGCCTTTCTTCAAGATGATATGCAAAAGGGCAATAAGACATGAAAAGATGCTTGACATCATTTTATCAATGAGATATAAATCATAACCACAGTGTAATACCAATACCAATGCATCCACTAGGATCTGAAGACTCAAAATGTCAAATAAATGTTAATGGAAATGTAGAGATATTGAAACATGCACACACTGTAGTGGGAATGTAAAATAGTGCAGCTGCTTTGGAAAATAGTGTGTCAGTTTCTCAGCTATAAAACATAGAGATACCATATGACATAGCAATTCTATTCCTAGATATATATCCAACAGTAAAAAGAAATGTATATATTATATGTATATACAAAAACTTCCACATTCATTTTTATAACATCATGACTCATAATAGGCAAAGGTAGAACTAAACCCAAATGCCCCTCAACAGATGGCTGCATAAATAAAATGTGGTGTATACATACAATGGAATATTACTTGGCCATAAAACAGAATGAAATGATGACATATGCTACAACATGGATAAACTTTGAAATATATGAACTGAAAGAAACTAGATGTAAAAGACTTAATTTTTTATGATTTCACTCAGAAGTCCAGACTAGGGAGATCTATTCTGGTGGAAAGTAGATTTGTGTTTGCATAGGGTTGGTGAGTGGAATGAGGGGATGGGGTGGTGAGAACTAAAAGGTACAATGCTTCTTTTTGAGGTCATGTAATATTCCAAAATTGAGATGATATTTGTACATATCTATAAATTTACTAAAAAATGTTAAATTACAGACTTTAAATGTGTGTAGTGTCCACCTCGTGAATTACCTCTCAATAAAGCTGTTAAAAATAAAGGAATCATTATCCCTAACCTACACTGTTTAGCTATTCTGAATCCAGAGCTTCCCCACAAAGGCCATTGTTTACTCCATTTCTAATACCAAGTTTCCCTTTTAACAGAAAAATACGCATAACACAGGAAAAGAAAGGTAGCCCTAGGGTTACAAGATAGCTTTCCTAACAGTAGGTAAAGGTGTCTTTGCCAAACATATATTTAGAGAGGAACCAATAGTTTCAGCATAAAATAAGAGAAAGGAGAATGAAGCTAAATGTTAGGAAATAATCTACAATATTTAATTTTGTATTTTAGTTAGAATGAGTGATATGAACTTTTCTGTTTTCTCTTAATACTATTTATTTTTTACTTCCGCTCACTGCAAAGGTCTAAAATGAAAAAGTCAAGTGGGAATGTTAGAGGATAAAAAGGGATACTATTAGTAAATACAACCATAGAGTTCTTTGCATCCTGATACAAACAACAGAAGAGTAAAAGAGATAATTTCAAGCAACAGGGAAATTTGAATATGAATTAAGTGGTAAAAGAGATAATTTCAAGCAACAGGGAAATTTGAATATGAATTAAGTGGTATCCAGAAACATTTATTACTTTCGTTTGGTGTAATGGAGAAATATAATATAAATATTATATATAATAAATAAGTATGAACTAAAATTAACTAACATAAAATAAATACATAACTTATAATTATAAATAGAACAATATAATAATATTAAAATTCAAAAATTATATCTAAAATAGTTTAAAATAATCTAATAAGTAAAATAACAAATAAAATATTATTAATAAACATATGTAATGTTTATGTAACATAAATAATAAAATATAATTTATTACAAAATATAAATAAATATTATAACTATAAATATTATATACTATATACACCTATCTGCACATATCACCTATCTGCTGTACTATATGTGTGTGCACATATATATAATATGCAATTGTTTATGCACACATATTTGGGCAGAGAATAGATAAAACATGACTGGTAAGTATTAATAATATTTGATGCTGGGCAATGAGTTTGACAAAGTTCATTAAGATATCTCTCTACTTTTGACTATGTTTAAAACTTTCATAATAAAATTTTAAATGAGTGTGCTATTGGTTCTAATGTTGATTTCAAAGTCGTTTTAAAACCTTCCTATGTTAAATAGCCTTAGACAAATACAAATACTTGTGAAATTACGGGTCAGGAGTCAGGAATGGTCCTCATAAATTTCTTCATATTATTTATATTTCTCTGTAACTATTTTGGGGAGTAAAAAAAATCATCTATATAAACCCCTTTTTTCCATTTTTACCTAAAATAGTAACTATCTTAAAATTTGTAGTTATCTTTCATATGTTGATGTGAAAGAGGAATAAAATAAAATGTGGTCAGCTCTAGGTAAAAGGTAAAGATGTTTTGTTATTAATTAACCCATCTTGCATATTTGTAATATTGTGCCTTTTTGTGCTTATAGTTTTGTGACAACCTCGGAAATATTAAGAACCTAACGCTATTCAACACACAATTATAACTCCACTTACTCCTATCCCAACTACTTCTACTTTTGCCCACTACTCTCTGTGTGTGAACCATGGATAAAATTAAATTCAGATAATTCATACTACCTTACAGAGGGCTAAAATTCATTTTTCCGTCCTAGGTGTGAGTGGTAGTCAAAACTTTCCAAGTGGTAGAAAAATACCACAGGAAATCTGTGAGCGCTCATATCCTGCAGGGCCAACCTGAATAACAATTATAATGAAAAAAAAAAAAACAATTATAATGATCTGAGTTGTATTGTACTTCATTACCCATTGCTTAGTATAGCTTTCAAAGGATGAAACAAAGTTGTGCTCTGGGAGCAAAGAATGATAATAAAGATAATCCAGGCCTTGTATGTCTGTGGTTGAGTTAAAAGTGAAATAAAGTGCTATCACCAAAGCTACTTAATTTAAATCAATAGATTGGGGTTTTTTTTCTTTCTCTTTTTATGAAAAAGTTCTTCCCCAGGAGTTGCAAAGAATTGAAGTAAATCAGGCAGTACCTTGTGGCAGGTCAGAGCATGGACATTTAAGCTGATTGAATCCTTCCTTCCACTTTACCTGTCAAATGGTCTTGGGAAAATATTTAACTGTTAAATCTTGCTGTTAAGAACAGACCTTACAATACTTCTAATCATAGGTTTTTAATAAAATACCTTCCTAGATTTCTCCCTGAAACTATTTGCATTTACTAATATTTGGGGCTTTCTTTTCTTTTTCTTTTTTTCTAAAAGAAGAGTTAGAACATGATTTTGATTGGAGGAGAGCTGCTCTACCAAAAAATGCCCAATATAGGCAATGAATAAAACATATATGTTTTACTCCTTACCCTATTAAAGTCCAAATAGGTGTTTCATGTCAATAGGAAGCTCCTTCTAAGAGATAATTCAAGGATCCAGCCTGCTTCTATCTTTTGGCTGCACCAAATATTGGTTCCCATAGTTACTTTATGTCCTAGTGTCTGACTGGAAGATGAAAGAAGAAAATGTGCAGAAGGCTTACCTTTTTCAATTGCTTCAGTAAAAAGGCAATGCACAACACTTTTGTTCACATACTATTTGTGAAAACTTCTATTGGCTCACTTAAAAGCAACTGGGATTGGGTAATATAGTCCTTAGCTAGAAAGCTGTTTCTGAGAGTCAACCCTTCATCAATATTTGATGGTCAGCCACCTGTCTCTGGCACAAGAAAATTTAAGACAATGACGTCTGCTGCTTTATGTCAGTGCTTGTAGATGGGAAACACCTCTTAACTAGTAAATAATATATTCTATATAATTCAATTTACATAAAATTTGAAGACAGACAAATTAATTTCTCATTATAGAAGTTAGTGTAATGGTTGCTTTTAGGGGGGTAATATCTGAGCATGAAAGGAAACTTCTAGGGTCTTGTCAATATTTTTCCTCCAAATCATGACATTGCTTAAATGTGTATGATCCCTATAAAATTTGTCTACGTATATATTTCAGATTGTGTGTTTAATGTATAAAATCATCAACAGATTTTGTTTTAAAGCACTTTTTTATAAATTAAAAAAATGATGTAGGTATTCTAATCCTAATTACAGAAACAAAATACATACAGTGTTAACACATACTGACTGAGCCAAGACTTGGTAGGTCCAACCTACTCACCCAAAGGCACTTCTATTAGCATTTCTAGTTCAGTGGAAAAAGAATTCACGTAGTTTGGAAAAGAACATTCTAATCTGGAGCATTTTTAAGAGGGTCATTAATTAGTCCTGGGAAACAATAAATTTTGAAAGAACGTTAAAAGCTGACAAAATGAGAGGGGCTGATTAACTCTTAGTAGGAGAAAATGTTTTAAGTGTGTCCTCTGTCTTTAGCTTCTTCTTCTTCTTCTTCTTCTTTTTTTATATATATATATTTTTATTGGAGTTTGATTTGCCAACATATAGTATAACACCCAGGGCTCATCCCATCAAGTGTTCCCCTTGGTGCCCATCACCCAGTCACCTCATACCCCCACCCACCTCCCCTTCCACTATTCCTTGTTCGTTATCCAAAGTTAGGAGTCTCTCATGTTTTGTCACCCTCTATAATTTTTCCCACTCATTTTCTCTCATTTCCCCTTTAATCCCTTTCACTATTTTTATATTCTCAATATGAATGAGACCATATAATGTTCATCCTTCTCCGACTGACTTACTTCACTCAACATAATACCCTCCAGTTCCATCCACGTCGAAACAAATGGTGGGTATTTGTCTTTTCTAATGGCTGAGTAATATTCCATTGTATACAGTGACCACATCTTCTTTATCCATTCATCTTTCGATGGACACTGAGGCTCCTCCCACAGTTTGGCTATTGTGGGCATTGCTGCTATGAACATTGGAGTGCAGGTGTCTCGGTCTTTCACTGCATCTCTATCTTTGGGGTAAATCCCCAGTAGTGCAAATGCTGGGTCGTAGTGTAGCTGTATTTTTAACTCTTTGAGGATCCTCGGCACTTTTCCAGAGTGGCTGCACCAGTTCACATTCCCACCAACAGTGCAAGATGGTTCCCCCTTCTCCACATCCTCTCCAACATTTGTTGTTTCCTGTCTTGTTAATGTTCACCATTCTCACTGATGTGAGGTGGTATCTCATTGTGGTTTTGATTTGTATTTTCCTGATGTTTAGCCTCATTTTTAAACTATATTTAATATATGCTATAAAGTTAAAACCTATAATTTAGTGATATGATGTGCATGTCAGATGTCACAACACTATGTCTGCCTACCCTCATGTATTTCAACAGAAGAATTGCAATTCTTATTATATCATTTGTAAATTCTTAAACAATTTTTTAGACTTCACTTATTCATTTTAGAGAGAGAGAGAGAGAGAGCCCACAAGTGGAGGAGAAGCAAAAGGAGGAAGAACCTGAAGCAGACTTCACACTGATTGCAGAGCCCACCCAATGCAGGACTCAACCTCATGACTGGCAAGATCATGATCTGAGGTGAAACCAAGAGTCAGGCACTCAATCACTGAGCCACCCAGGTGCTTCAATTCCTAAACAATTCTTATGGTGCATATCACACTATCAACTACATGCTAGAAGAAACAACACTTACTGGACAAGGCCACAATAAAATTTTGATTAATAGTCCATACATTTTGGGACCTCCGGGTGGCTTAGTGGTTGAGCGTCTGCCTTTGGCTCAGGTCATGATCCCGGGATCCTGGGATCAAGTCCCACATCGGGCTCCCGGCAGGCAGCCTACTTCTCCCTCTGCCTGTGTCTCTGCCTCTGTGTGTGTGTGTCTGTCATGGATAAAGAAATAAAATCTTTTAAAATGTCCATAAATTTTAAGTGCACACTTATTGAGAAAGACATTTTAAAAACTCGAATTTAGACAAAGTACATACCTAAAATTGTTTGCTCATGTCTTCTTTTTGAAAAGAAAATTTTATAGTGATGTTTATATTGATTTAGAATTCCAAACGATATGTCATTTTCAATTCTTACAATTTTAAGATAGTTTATATTTTTGTCTTTCTTCCTAAAACAAAAACACATGCAAAGATAATGTATTGGAAATCAGAAAATCAAATGAGTGTCAGTTAGGGTACCCAATAACATGTTAGCTATTGAGTACTGAAGTAAAACATTTCCAGTCACTATGAAACACTACAGTAACAGATGTACTTCTGTACAATGTGAAATATGAATAAGCAGAATAATCAGCCTCTGAGGATCTGTATTTTCACTTTTCAAATGAAAGTGCCTATTTCCTACATATTCTCCCAGCAATATCTCACGTGTAAATAGATATACATTCATGTGGTATGAGCTTACTTTATAGGACTGTCATGCATCTTTTTCTGTTCTTTCTTGAATTTATTTCCCTATCTGATTTAATATGCCTTGAGGTTCTTATTTTTATGTTTTATTTTTCATTCATAAGTCATTTTTTTCATAAGAATTTTCAAGATATAATCACATAAAATATAATCCACCCCAAATACGCAATTCAGCATTTTTGGGGTAATCACGAGTTTATACAACTATGACGACAATCTAATTTTATATTTTAATACCCTCCGAAAGAAACTCCATATGTATTTGTAGCTATTCCTCACCAATCATCCCTACCTACTATTTCTGTGGTCTCTAGACATTTCGCATAAGTGGAATAGTATATACTCTAGAAGGTTGATATATATGAAATGATAGAATATGTAGTATATTGTAAGTGGCTTATTTCACCTATCCTAACAAATGCTTTTCTGCATCTATTGAAATGATCATGTGGTTCTTATTATTTCTCTTGTTGATATAATGTATTGTTGATTGATTTGTGAATATTGAACCACACTTGCATCCCCTGAATAAATCCCACTTAATCATGGTGAATGATTTTTTAAATGTATTTTTGGATTTGGTTTGTGAATATTTTGTTGAAAGTTTTGTATCCATATTTGTCAGAGGTATTGGCCTATAGTTCTACTTTTTTTTTTTTTTTTTTTTTTTTGTAGTCTTTATCTGTTTTTGGCATGAGGGTAATACTGGGTAATAAATTTGGAAGCTTTATTTCCTCTTCTATTTTTTTTGAATAGTTTGAAAACAATTAGCTTTCCTGTAAATTGTTGAATTCACCTGTGAAGCTGTCTGATCTTGAACTTTAATTTGTTGGGAGTTTTTAAATTACTTACTCAATTTCTCTGCTTGGCAGTCAATGTGTTCAAATTTTCTCTCTTCATGATTCAATTTTGGGAGGTTATATGTCTGTAGGAATTTATCCATTTCTTCTAGATTGTCTAATTTATGGACATATGATTTTTTTTAAATAATATTTCCTACAATTATTTGCACTTTTGTGGTGTCAGTTGTTAATTCTCTTTGATTTGATTTGATTTGCATCATCTCTCTTTCTCTCTCTCTCTCTCTCTTTTTTCTTTTTTAACAAACCTGGCTAAAGATTTATCAGTTTTGGGATCCCTGGGTGGTGCGGCGGTTTGGCGCCTGCCTTTGGCCCAGGGCGCGATCCTGGAGACCCGGGATCGAATCCCATGTCGGGCTCCACGTGCATGGAGCCTGTTTCTCCCTCTGCCTATGTCTCTGCCTCTCTCTCTCTCTGTGTGTGTGACTATCATAAATAAAAAAAATTAAAAAAAAAAAAAGATTTATCAGTTTTATTGACAAATAAAAGAACCAGCTCCTGATTTCATTTTATCTATTCTACTGTTTTTTTGTTGTTGTTGTTGTTTGTTTTTTTAGTTTCCATTTTGATTCTTCTGCTCCAATCTTTATTATTTCCTTTTTTCCACATTTTGGGTTATGCTCATTTTTCTTTTTCTAGCTCCTGTAGCTGTCAGGTTAGGTTCTTTATTTGTGATTTTTTTTTCTTGCTTATTGAGGTAGGCCTGTACTGCTTTAAGCTTTACTTTTAGAACAGGTTTTTGTGGTATCACAAAGATTTTGGACTGTTATGTTTTCATTTTCATTTGTCTCCATGCATTTTGTTTGTTTCTTCTTTGATTTCTTGATTGTTCCATTCATCGTTCAATAGAATATTATTTAACTTCCATGTACTTGTGTTCTTTTCAGATTTTTTCTTGCAGAATTACTTCTTTAATGTTTGTTACTAGCTGCTTTATATATTTGGGTGCTCTGATGTTGGGTGCATACATATTTACTATTATTATATGTTCCGGTAGGATTGTTCCCTTTATGATTACATAGTGTCCTTCTTTGTCTCTTGTTATAATCTGTTTTAAAGTCTATTTTATCTGATATAAGTATTGTTACCTCATCTTTTTTTTTCACTCCATTTGCATAACAAATGCTTCTCCATTCCTCCCTTTCAATCTGCAGTTGTCTTTAGGTCTGAAATGAGTCTCTTGTAGGCAGCATTATTGATGGGTCTTGCTTCTTTAACATTCTATTACTGTATGTCTTTTGATTGGAGCATTTAGTACATTTACATTCAAAGTAATTATTGAGAGGTATGTATGTACTTGTTGCCATTTTGTTACTTGTTTTATGGTTGTTTTGCAGTTCTTCTCTGTTCCTTTCTTTTCTCAGTCTGTACTCTCACACTTTTCTTCCTTTCTTTGGTGGTATACTTGAATTTATTTCTCTATTTTTTGCATATCTATGACTGGGGTCTTGATTTGTGGTTACCTTTAGGTTTGTTTATTACATCTTAAACATATAGCAGTCTATATCAATTTGATGGTAACTTAGTGTGGAACCCATTCTTTACTTCTCCTTCCAGCTCCACCCCATGTTTTAGGTATATGGTATATATTGTATATTGTTTTATCTTATGGATCCCTTGATTTTTATAGATATAGTTATTTTTACTGTTTTTGTGCTTCCAACAATTTTTACTCTCACTTATGGTCTTTCCTTTCCATTCAGAAAATCCAGTTTAGCATTTCTTGTATGACTGGTTTAGTGGTCATGAATTTCTTTAACTTTTGTTTGAATGAAAAACACTTTTTCTTTACTTCTACTCTGAATGATAGATTTGCTGGATTCTTGCTTTGGGCTTTTCTCTTTCAGTACTTGGAATATATCATTCTACCTTCTTCTGGCCTGTAAAATTTCTGTTGAAAAATCCTCTAATAGCCTTATGGGGATTCCTTTGTATGTGTTTTCTTTTCTCTTGCAACCTTTAAAATTCTCTCTTTTGCACTACTTTTTGCCTTTGTAATTATATTTGTCTTAGTGTGGACCTTTGGTTGATTATGTTGGGGGCTCTATGTGCCTCCTGGATCTAGATATTTGTTTCTTTCCCCAGATTAAAGAAGTTTTTACCTATTATTTATTCAAACACATTTTCTGCTCCCTTTTCTCTTTTTTTCCCCCTCCAGGATCCCTATAATGCAATTGTGACTACACTTGATAGAGTCACAAGTTCCCTTAACCTATTCTTTTTGAATAGGTTTTATTTTTCTCTCTTCTGTTCAGCGTGATTACTTTCTATTACTCTGTCTTCCATGTTGCTGATCTGTTTTTCTGCTTCCTCTAGTCTACTATTTATTCCCTTTAGTATACTTTCAATTTTAATCCTAGAGTTTTTCATCTCTGATTGCTTCTTTTTTGTGTTTTCTCTCTCTTTGTTGAGGGTCTCAGTGAGGTTACCCTTTTCTCAACTCCTATGAGTATCTTATGCCCTTACTTTAAATTTTCTATCATATATATTATCCATCTGCTTAATTTATCCATCTCTTGCTTATTTTGTCCCATTTGAGACATATTCCTTTATCATCTCATTTTGTCTAAATTCCGTTGTCTATTTTTTTTTAATTTTTATTCATGATAGTCACACACACAGAGAGAGAGAGAGAGAGAGGCAGAGACACAGGCAGAGGGAGAAGCAGACTCCATGCACCAGGAGCCCGACATGGGATTCGATCCCGGGTCTCCAGGATAGCGCCCTGGGCCAAAGGCAGGCGCCAAACCACTGCGCCACCCAGGGATCCCCCCCTTTGCCTATTTTTATGTGTTAGGAAACTCAGCTATGTTTCCTGTTCTTGAAAGTAGTGTCTTTATGAAGGAGAGGTCCTGTGGTATCCTGCAGTGCAATGCCCCTTGTTCACCAGAACCCAGTGTTTCAGGGTTGCCTCCTGTGTGTGTTGCATGCTCCCTATTGTGGAAGGGTGGCTTTAGCCTTTAGTCCAGTTATCTGTAGTGGCTTACTTTGCCTGTTGTGGGCAGGGTTTGACCCTTGAGTTGTTAGTGAGCTAGGCTGGGGCCAGCTTGGGCTTGGCCCTGAGAACCTTTCTTTGGTAGGTGCAGCCTATAGGCAGACTAGATGTCTATCCTCAGCTTATCACTAGGACTGCAATTGGACTGGTGTGTGTAGTTATTATCTTTCTCTCTTCCTGGGGTAGAAGTTATTTTGGAGTGGTGCTGACTCCTTTTGTGGCTGTTGTCACAGTGCTGGGCTTGTGATACCATTTTGGATGGATTCTGGTCAAGGACACCATGACCAAGAACCATGGGCACTAAAGGAAAATAAATCCTATAATACTCCCATTACCTGTATACTGGTATTTTCATGGTATCCTACATTTCTCTGAGTCTTTGGTAACCTTTCTTCATTTTCTCCCCTTTGACTTGCATAATCTCTATCAAAGTATCCTAACATTCCTAATTTTTTCTTCTGTCAGTTCAAACCTATGTTGAGCCTCTAATGAATGTTTTGTTTAATTTTCAACTCTGCAATTTCCTTTTGAATCGTTTTTTATAACTTCTATCATGTAGTGATATTTTCTATTTGAAGCACTGTTTCTATCATGTTTTCCTTTATATTCTAATCACACTTTCCTTTTGTTCCATGAACATATTCATAATGGCGACTTTGAGATCTTTTTTTGTTAAATCTGACATTTGTTCTTTTGCATCTTTTTTTATGGTTCATAATTTCTTTTTTTAAAAATATACCTTAAATTTGTCATTGGAAAGTAAATATTTTATGTAATATATTATAGCAACTGTTCATGGTTCTCGCATCTACAGGGCTTGCTATTGCTTTTTTTTTTTGTCTGTTTGTTTTTGTTTTGTTTGCTTATTTGTTTAATGCATGGATGGATTATGTTTATGAAGTCGTTCATCTCGAACAGAGTTAAATCTCATGCTGCTATTCTGGAAGGAGCAGCTTTAGGTAGGTCATGGTTACTTTGGGATGACTGTAATACTGGTAAGGGTATTTTCCACTCTTTCTCTTATTATATCCAGCTATAAAACTCCACTAATTACCAGCATACTGCTTTATTGTTTTCAACAAAATCCTGGAAAATAAATTCCTCTACAAACTAATCCAAAGTATAGATCCTCTGAAGGAATAGTTTCTGAGTTCTTTGATGTTTGTTCTGATGCCAGGACATTTCCTCCTACCTATCTTATTTTCATTTCTCTCATACAAAATATTCATCCCATACCCTAAATTGTATCTGTATTAGAGCTGTGGATCTTTTCCCAAATACCTTTCATTACAATCTCTATAGTTCTTGAGAGAAATCTGAGGCTTAAACATATCCAAGCTCTACTGCAAATGAAATCAGTTCCTTTGGAATGAGATTAGGAGCTTTCTGTTTTATGGTCGACTTCTCTCTTGCCTTTTTCCTGCCAAAAATTTTCTGAGTCAGAGATTAGGAGCTGAAGGTGCAGATAGTGTCAAACTTCTTTTTAGTGACTCCTGGAACTAAATACTTGTTGGAGGGTGGCAGAAGCCTAAGGTTTTTTAACCTTGCCTCTCCTATAATTGAACCATCCCTCATGGGTCAAGCAAGTGTTATTGGGACCCCAAGATTCTGTGTGTCATGTTCCAGGTTAAGATACTGTTCCAAGAGTGGGGTTTAATTATGAGGAAGCCCTCATCTCTCAATAGTACTTGTGAGGAACATAGTCTGAGCAACAGGCCAATGAGGCCACAATGAGAAGTGCTGAAATCTTGTTCCCCTGAGGAAGAGAGCCCCAAGAGAGAATTGTGGGGGAAAAGACTGGATGTATTTTTTGCTGGCAGCATCTAGAATGGAGTCTCCACCTCAATTAGCTGAGAGGATTGGAGGGAGCAGCATTGGTTCAATACCACAAAGTCCTGCATTTCTTATGAATTTTTATAGATTTTCTTGCATATATATTCCTTCATTTGCTATTTGCCCTTAGGAACGTTTGCAGAGGCATTGAATTCCTTTTTTTTTTTTTTAATCATTTTCACTAATTTCCCTGGGAAGCATGTCAGCAGAAGTCCTCATACTCTTATACCTGAAATCAATCTCTAGGAATGATCAGTTCCTAGCAATGTTTAACGTAATTAAATATTTACATTGTCCTTCGATATGCCTCATATAGTTACAGAACAGAAATACCAGTGTTAAAACTAACAGTAAAGTTACTACAGTTTATTATACATTTGCAACTTAATTTTTATTCTTAAATTATCACATCATAGATGTACAATCAAAATATTATCCTTTAAAAATGTTTGAAGAAATTATTTGTGAGGTTAGGTCTTCAAATTGATATGCAGTTAAATTTGCTTCATTTTATGATTTTTGTTTTGTTTATGGAGTTGGTTATTTTTTTTATTATAATATTTGTTCTTTAATTATGTACACTATTTATAAAATCCTAAAATTAAAGTTATATGAAAATATACATTCACATTATTTTGATTCCTACCTCATCTTTCTTAAGCCCTTATCCATATTATAAATATATTTTTTAGTTTTGAATTTAAGTATATGTGTATTATGCTCATATTCTTTTCTTCTTTATGTCACATAAGAAAATAGGAGATAAATACGCTTTGTACACAGCTTTTTTCTTTTAATTCAACAATATACAAAGATCACTGGTTTTAAAGAAAGATGTTTAAAAATTAACAAAAAGTGGCTTTTCTTTTTATAATGCTGTATCACTGTTATAAATACTATAACATTTTCAACCAGCACTCTATTTATGTATATTTGGGTCATAATAGTCTTTAATATTATAGCTAATAATACAATGAATAGCCATGTGCCTATATCATTTCTTTTTTTACTTCCTTTCCTTCTTTCTTTTTTTCTCTTTCTCTTCCCTTTTCTATCTTCCTTCTTTTCTTCCTCCCTTCTTTCCCTTTCTTTTCTTCTTTTTTCCTCTCTTTCTCTTCATTCCTTCTACCCTTCCTCTCTGTGTCTTCACCCTCCCCTTTTTTTGGTAATATAAAAAGTCAGAAGTCATTCTTAGTTACTTAAAACATAATCTAAAAAGATGTTAGCTCTCTCAAAGTGCTTACTTTTAGGTACTTATCTTTGGTCTTGAGTTTTGATATATTGTTAAAGGTAAGTAGTTATTGCGATTTACCACTAAAGGATATTACACTAAGTGAAATAAGCATGACCAAGAAAGATAAATACTATATGATCTAACTCGGATGTGGTCTCCAAAACAAGTGAACAAACAAACGAAAAACAGAATCAGGCCTATATATAAAGAACAAACTCATGGTTAGGAGATGGGAGGGAGTTGAGGGAAATGAGCAAAATGGGTAAAAGGGAGTAGAAGATACAAATTTCCAGTTAGGTAATGAATAAGTTTGGGAGTAAAAGCACAGTATAAAGAATGATAGTGTAATAGTGCTGTGTAGTGATAGACACAGCTTTACTTATGGTAAACATAGCATGATGTATAAACTTATAGGATTACTATGTTGTATACCTGAAACTAATGTAACATTGTGTGCCAACTATGCTAAAATAAATAAGTATTTGAACTTAAAAGTTGCATTGCTGGTACTGGCAAAAGGCAGGCTGTATAAGTGGTGATTACCAGGTGGTAGAAGAAAAAAGGAATTGCTAGGATATTAAATGACAAAACAAAAACAAAAACAAAACAGACTTAGGACTGTGAGCAAGCAAGAAGGAACCAGATAATAAAATAAATATTTGGAAAGAGGAGAACCACAGGGATAAAAGCCCAATTATGTTACAGTGGTATGCAAAATATTTTGAGCAATGGGCTGAATAATCAAAGATCTGGCTGCCTCTTCTTAATCTCTTCATCGTATTGTGATGTTTAAAAATATTTTTGTGTTGGGCACCTAGGAGGCTCAGTAGTTGAGCATCTGCCTTTGGCTTTGGTTGTGGTCCCGGGTCCTGGGATCAAGTCCTGCATTGGGTTCCTCACAAGGAGCCTGCTTCTCCCTCTGCCTGTGTCTCTGCCTCTCTCTGTCTCTCATGAATACATATATATATATATATATATATATATAAATCTTTACCAATATATTTTTGTGTTTCTGCTTTCTTGACTTAATTTATGCAGGACCAGATACACTAACACTCTGGAATCACACGCATTTTCTTTTTTTTTTTTTTTTAAAGATTTTCTTTATTTTTTTAATTCTTTTTTTTTTAATTTTTATTTATTTATGATAGTCACAGAGAGAGAGAGAGAGAGAGAGAGAGAGAGAGAGAGAGAGAGAGGCAGAGACATAGGCAGAGGGAGAAGCAGGCTCCATGCACCGGGAGCCCGATGTGGGATTCGATCCCAGGTCTCCAGGATCGCACTCTAGGCCAAAGGCAGGCGCCAAACCGCTGCGCCACCCAGGGATCCCCGCATTTTCTATAGTAGATTTCAGGGATTCTTTTCATGATATTAGATATGTAAAGTATGACCATTTTATATATGTGTGTGTGGGTGTGTGTGTTTACTTTGAAACTTTGAGAGATATTTAAATTGAGATGATTGATCACCCATATCCATTTGAAGGACAGAAGGAGAGGATCTATCCAAGAGACCATTAATGACTACTTGTATTTTCCTTCACAGTTTATTAATTTTACTTACAACTTAATAGCTCTTAATATGTGGAAAGGTTTCCCGTTTTGTTGGTTTTTTCTTTTTTTTCTGAATACATTCATATACTTTTCTGTATCCTTACAATTTCCTAGCTATACTTTGTAGTCACTTTCTTTATAAAATTTCCTTCTTCTCTTATTTTTAAAATTTCATATCAGAACAACTTAGCAATATATAAGTTGAACAGTTAGCTGTAGTGGAGTGTTCTGGGTACTAATTTTCATCTTTGGGTGTGTTATTTCTGTGGAATATTCCCAGAGGTGGCTTATGGTTTCTACAAAACATTTCCCTGCTTGTTACCTTTTTTCAGCAACCTCTTCTCAGCTATGCAACTGTAGGAACTTATGGGCTTCAATGCTCTTTTCTTATACCAAATAGAGTAAAAAGTGACTGAAAAATCATTCTGAACAGACAAGCACACAATAAGCTGGGTTAAATGAGTTTAGTGATTTTTAATGCCATTTCTATTATATCGAAATAGGCTTGGCACTGGGGACATTCTTTGCTTAGAAAAGCTTGAAAGAACGGGGGTTTTCTGTGCATTTTCATCTGAGCTGAGGGAGCCCTGCTGAATGTAGAACAGAGTCAGAGGGAACTGTTAACTGGAGATTAAGCTCTGACAATCAAGCCACTTGCCAATAAATTTCAAACCCATTTATGCAAGTCATTCAGTAACAGCCGACTTGCAAAGCAATTAAAGTCAGCCCTTCCTGTTTAATTTCTGCAAAATAGGCCTGGACTGCCTGAGCTTTCATTTGCTGTGGAATAGTAAATGAAATGAGCCAGGAACATACAGAAGTCCTGATGAACACCTGGTGCCCTCTCACAGATTTCTTTCTTTCTTTCTTTCTTTCTTTCTTTCTTTCTTTCTTTCTTTCTTTCTTTCTTCTTTCTTTCTTCTTCTTTTTCTTTCTCTCTTTCTTTCTTTCTTCTTTCTTTCTTTCTTCTTTCTTCTTTCTTTCTCTTTCTTTCTTCTCTCTCTCCTCTCTCTCTCTCTCTCTCTCTCCTCTCTTTCCTTTCCTTCTTTCTTTTTTTTCTTTTTTTTTTTAACTAAGGGTAGGAGTGGACAAAATCTTACCAGCAGAAAAATTAAAACAAGAGAAATTAAAAGCAGAGTCTCACTGTTTTAAATCAAATCAAATATTTGTTATATTGTCTATGGTCACTTTCTTTTAAGCAATTTTTGATTTTACTGATTCCAAGGCAATCTTATAGACATATTCATGCTTAATAGGGTGAATAAATAAACTATTTCGTCAGACATTATCTAGTTTACCTATATAACCCCTCCTCCTCCCCTTGCCCAACCCTGATTATTCTATAGCTGTATCTAATACTTCTTGACAATATTAACTTTCTGGGAAATGAGGTTGAAATGGATGTAAGAAATGCTAAATTGTATTTAAGACTATAATTCCAGATTTTGCACTAGTGTATAGAAATAATTTTAGTGGGTAACTTATTTCACAAATATGTATTTTTTTACATGAGATCAAGCCCTGCATTGGACTCTGTGATGGACAAGAAGCTTGCTTAACATTTTCTCTCTCCCTCTCCTTTGCCACTCCCCCTATCCATGGTCTTTCTCTCTTAAAAAAAAGGGGGGGGGGAGAGAGAGGAAATTATGTAAATACTATCTGTGACTAAAGATTTTGAGAAAACATAATAGATTGTGAATGCTGCTATAAAGGAACAGGGTATAAGGAGACTATTAAATTTGCCACCAGCAAATATGAGTTTTAAGCTGTCAGTTCCCTAAACACTGGACATCCTTGATGGGGCTTATTCTGGCTTTCCACCATCTTTAGGTGGAAAAACCTTAACCCTAATAGTACAAAATGGAACCCCTACCATTATGATTACATTCCAAGAATAAAGAAAGAAAAAAATAAGAGAAATTTTAAAAGGCAAGCATCAGTTAATCTTTATATCCAAAAAAATGAACAAATAAAAAAAAGAAACAGGTATAACAGTATGACCTTTAATTTTTTATTAAATCTTAGTTTTAGGCTATACCAATATTCATATGCAGTATTTCTGCACACCATAGCATACTTTAAGAGGAAAGAAATACCAGTAACATCTTACCTAGTTTCTGATGCTAGCTAAATGCTCAGAGTCTTGGGGTACCAGAGATTTCTTTTTATTAGTGTGAATGTGGTTTGTCATGGTCCAGAGACCTCTAAAGAGCAAGAAATCTGCTTTCCACTACACCTATCCTACCCAGTATGTGATGGGCGATGATAATATGAGAATAAGTTAACTGCAATAAATACTTCCAACTGAAAAAGAGGATAAGTAATTGGCATGCATTGTTTGCAAAAATGATCAATTTTGTTCAAAAATGAACACAGATAGAAATATCTGTTTTTGTAGCAAAATATTTTATTTTGTGAGTCCATGCAGGACCTCTGGTCTTATTCAGCCAGGGGAAATAATCCTGCTCATTTTCTGCCATAATTTTTGGCCCTTGCTTCTGGGAAGTCTCTCAACATCTTTGACATCTACAGTCAGAAATGAAGTTATTATTAAAGAGTATTTATGGGCAGCCCCGGTGGTTCAGCAGTTTAGTGCCTTCAGCCAAGGGCCAGATCCTGGAGATCCAGGATAAAGTCCCACGTCAGGTTCCCTGCATGGAGCCTGCTTCTCCCTCTGCCTGTGTCTGTGTCCTTCTCTCTCTCTCTCTCCTCATGAATAAATAAATAAATAAATAAATAATAAATAAAAATAAAGAGTATTTATTCACTTTTGCAGTCCCAATGACTTTAACCAGTTCCTTTCTGCTGGTGAAAAATTGAGCTATAGGGGTTGCATTAAAGGTTTAAATCCAAGCTTACGTTGACGAAGCCTAGAGTATCTTTGGCAACATAACCCCCTCCATCTAAAACCTTAGCAGATATTTGCAAGTAACCACAGTCAAAGATCTTGCTTAGATCTAGTTTTAAACTTTATATTTCTTATTGTTTTCCTCTGGGCATCAGGTGATAAGAGCCTTAAGTAGGTCTTTGCTACTGCACTCATGTCTCTCTGAGAGAGATATTAGTGAAAATTTCTTGAAAAGAAATTGAGGCAATAGTTATGTCCTGCTAAGGAATTTTCTTCTTTGTCATTGCTTTTGTATCTGCTTCAATTTGCTACCCAGGTGCAATGAATCTTTTAAATTCTCTAAGATTTCAAAGTAGCTCTACCCTCCAGCATCTTAGATTTCAGTCAATAGACAAAGTTTTCCTTGGCAAAGCTATATTTCCTTCTACTTCTGTTTTCAGACGAATTGGTTCTAGCCCAAGTGTTCCTTTATTTGTGGGACTTGGTGATAAGTGGGGAAAAGTTACCATTTCCAGGTGTTCAATTCTGCTTCTGATAGAATAATATTCAATTCAAATTATGAAAATGTTTGAAATGAGATATAAATACTTTTTCTCTCTTTCATAACACATTATTAGTTAAGTGATCAGGTAAGGATAGAGACTGGAATCCATAGATTCCTCAAAAAATCCAGATTTCTGCAGCTTTTCAGGAATAGGTTAATCCTGGTCCTCATCACACATTAAGAATATTTTCTCATCACAGCCAAGATTCGAGCAGTAAGATGTAAGAAACAGGGTTAAAAAGTGAGGAAAAAGTATGTTGCAAATGTCCAAGTAAATTTCCTAAGAACTTATATTTCATGTTTCTGTGAATGTTCCACTGGCCAGATCTCAAATAAATATGGTGCAAGTTGGTAAATACAGTCTGCTCTCACAGACCACATTCAATATAAATGCTTTTATCAATGTGGAAGAAAAAGAAACAAAGAATACTGTAGAAGAAATCATTCTCTCCCATATTATATAAACCACTAATGCCACCAATCAGTTTTCTTCTGATTATCAAATATTTCTTAAAGTATCCAGTATATTCTGAACTGTGAGATTTAATTATTCAATCATTGGAAAAAATATGCCTCATTAGTGGTAATTTCCTTTGTAAGCCAATAGCCTACTCTTATAAGTATCAATTGCTCTGTCTTCTGAAAAACAAGACCAAAGCAAATGAAAGTATGTTTTTCTTCTCAGTGAAATAACACAATTTCTTTATTTTTGTCCGTACTTAGACAAAAAGACTACTGGAAATCAGCCTGAGGCATTTCAAATTTCATATGATTGATCAACTCCCATTTCATATTTTTCCTAACACTGCCCTACCCTAAAACCCTAATGCATTTCATCATCCTGCACACCACATAGTACTACCCATCATCTCACTTCCTGACTGATATCACTCAACAGGAAAGATTCCCTGCTGTTATATTTTTACAGGAACACCTATTACTGTGCTAGAAAGGGCAGAATGTACAAATATTATTTTCTTTACTTTCACTTCTGAACAGGTTAGAAAAATCTCATCAAGCAATTTCTAATAAGAAGAACATTTAACATTTTCTTCAATTTTAAGCTGGCCATCATGTATAATATTTCCATCATGAGTTTGGACCTGTCAGAGACTTTTGCAAAAAAGTTTATTAAGAAAAAAAAATTCAGTTAGTGATAGGTTGTTTAGAGCTTCCAAAAAGTCATGTAGTATAATAGAATAAAAGTAAGCTAAGAAACTTTTCACTACAACGGTCAAGTAGAAATAACTAACATCAAGCATAAACTGAAAAACTAAGGGACCTATGTTATCAGTCTTTCCATTTGACTGACAATCTGTCTGGAACTGGAAAAATTGTTCCCATATTCAGATCGGTGTTTGGAACATATTTAAACATATTTTACTCAAATGACAAATTTATTTTTAGCCTGTTTATTTCTAAAGCTATTAGGTGTTACAAAAAAGTACTACGGGGACATTTTTGGTTTCACTGATGTTCTGCATCTCCTTCCATCTTGCTAAGTCTTTTTTTTTTTTTTAATTGGAGTTCAATTTGCCAACATATAGCATAACACCCATTCATCCCATCAAGTGCCCCCCTCAGTGCCCGTCATCCAGTGACCCCCATCACCCGCCCACCTCCCTTTTTTCTTTTTTTTTTTAAGATTTTATTATTTATTAATGAGAAGCACACACACACACACACACACACAGAGGCAGAGACACAGGCAGAGGGAGAAGCAGGCTCCATGCAGGGAGCCCCATGTGGGACTCGACCCTAGGACTCTGGGATAGCGTCCTGGGCTGAAGGCAGCACAAAGCCGCTGAGCCACCCCGGCTGCCCCCCTATCTTGTAAAGTCTTACAAGCTATGTGCTCCCAGAGTAAAAAACACTAGAGAATGAATAATTGTTAAAATCATTTCTTTTTCTGCTCCAAAATTATCCTTAAGTCTTTCCTGGTTAGAAGGGAGACATTTCTTTCCTGAAATATTTTTGTAATATATTTTTCACAATATTTTCCTGTTATTTCAAACTTTGAACTTTTACAGTATTATTGTATCTTACATTGCCATTGAATATTGTTTTCTGAAGAGCTGGAAATATTTACTTTGTACAGAGTTAACAATGTTAAAATAATTATAAATGCATATTTAGTACCTTAATCTGTCATTCTCTGTAATAAATGGTCCACAGTACTGACATAATTTAGATAGCTTTATTTTTATGTGGTATCTCCAATATGCCCTCTAATATTACTGTAATAATAAGGCCTGGCGTTTGAATGTCTTGTAATAGTTAATTTCAGCCTTATAATCTTGATCATACTTCTAACATTTGAAGTGAAATAATTTATTTTCTTTTTCTTTTTTTTTTTTAAGATTTTATTATTTATTAATGAGAAGCACACACACACACACAGAGGCAGAGACACAGGCAGAGGGAGAAGCAGGCTCCATGCAGGGAGCCCCATGTGGGGACTCGTCCCTAGGACTCTGGGATAGCGTCCTGGCTGAAGGCAGCACAAAGCCGCTGAGCCACCCCGGCTGCCCCCCTATCTTGTAAAGTCTTACAAGCTATGTGCTCCCAGAGTAAAAAACACTAGAGAATGAATAATTGTTAAAAATCATTTCTTTTTCTGCTCCAAAATTATCCTTAAGTCTTTCCTGGTTAGAAGGGAGACATTTCTTTCCTGAAATATTTTTGTAATATATTTTTCACAATATTTTCCTGTTATTTCAAACTTTGAACTTTTACAGTATTATTGTATCTTACATTGCCATTGAATATTGTTTTCTGAAGAGCTGGAAATATTTACTTTTCTTTTTCTTTTTTTTTTTTTTTTTTTTTTTTTTTTTTTAAGATTTTATTATTTATTAATGAGAAGCACACACACACACACACACACACAGAGGCAGAGACACAGGCAGAGGGAGAAGCAGGCTCCATGCAGGGAGCCCCATGTGGGGACTCGTCCCTAGGACTCTGGGATAGCGTCCTGGCTGAAGGCAGCACAAAGCCGCTGAGCCACCCCGGCTGCCCCCCTATCTTGTAAAGTCTTACAAGCTATGTGCTCCCAGAGTAAAAAACACTAGAGAATGAATAATTGTTAAAATCATTCTTTTTCTGCTCCAAAATTATCCTTAAGTCTTTCCTGGTTAGAAGGGAGACATTTCTTTCCTGAAATATTTTTGTAATATATTTTTCACAATATTTTCCTGTTATTTCAAACTTTGAACTTTTACAGTATTATTGTATCTTACATTGCCATTGAATATTGTTACAGAGTTAACAATGTTAATATAATTATAAATGCATATTTAGTACCTTAATCTGTCATTCTCTGTAATAAATGGTCCACAGTACTGACATAATTTAGATAGCTTTATTTTTATGTGGTATCTCCAATATGCCTCTAATATTACTGTAATAATAAGCCTGGCGTCTTGAATGTCTTGTAATAGTTTAATTTTCAGCCCTTATAATCTTGATAATACTTCTAACATTTGAAGTGAAAATAATTTATTTTCTTTTTCTTTTTTTTTTTATGTGCTCCCAGAGTAAAAAACACTAGAGAATGAATAATTGTTAAAAATCATTTCTTTTTCTGCTCCAAAATTATCCTTAAGTCTTTCCTGGTTAGAAGGGAGACATTTCTTTCCTGAAATATTTTTGTAATATATTTTTCACAATATTTTCCTGTTATTTCAAACTTTGAACTTTTACAGTATTATTGTATCTTACATTGCCATTGAATATTGTTTTCTGAAGAGCTGGAAATATTTACTTTTGTACAGAGTTAACAATGTTAAAATAATTATAAATGCATATTTAGTACCTTAATCTGTCATTCTCTGTAATAAATGGTCCACAGTACTGACATAATTTAGATAGCTTTATTTTTATGTGGTATCTCCAATATGCCCTCTAATATTACTGTAATAATAAGGCCTGGCGTTTGAATGTCTTGTAATAGTTAATTTCAGCCTTATAATCTTGATCATACTTCTAACATTTGAAGTGAAATAATTTATTTTCTTTTTCTTTTTTTTTTTTTAGGATTTTATTTATTCATTAGAGACACACAGAGAGAGAGAGAGAGAGAGAGAAAGAAAGAGAGGCAGAGACACAGGCAGAGGGAGAAACAGGCTCCATCCAGGGAACTCAATGTGGTACTCGATCCTGCGTCTCCAGATCACATCCTGGGCTGAAGGAGGCGCTGAGCTGCTGAGTCACCTGGGCTGCCCGAAATCATTTATTTTCAACTCCACATTCATTCTTACCCAATTAGCTATTTTTTTCTGTATGATATTGTTTTCTGAAGAGCTGGAAATATTTACTTTTGTACAGAGTTAACAATGTTAAAATAATTATAAATGCATATTTAGTACTTAATCTGTCATTCTCTGTAATAAATGGTCCACAGTACTGACATAATTTAGATAGCTTTTTTTTTATGTGGTATCTCCAATATGCCCTCTAATATTACTGTAATAATAAGGCCTGGCGTTTGAATGTCTTGTAATAGTTAATTTCAGCCTTATAATCTTGATCATACTTCTAACATTTGAAGTGAAATAATTTATTTTCTTTTTCTTTTTTTTTTTTTTAAGATTTTATTATTTATTAATGAGAAGCACACACACACACACACACACACACACACACACACACAGAGGCAGAGACACAGGCAGAGGGAGAAGCAGGCTCCATGCAGGGAGCCCCATGTGGGGACTCGTCCCTAGGACTCTGGGATAGCGTCCTGGCTGAAGGCAGCACAAAGCCGCTGAGCCACCCCGGCTGCCCCCCTATCATTTATTTTCAACTCCACATTCATTCTTACCCAATTAGCTATTTTTTTCTGTATGAATATTTTCCTAGGAAAATTACATTGAAAAAGGTCTTAAGGAAATATAAATGTCAATATGCAAATCTGTAACTTTTTCTTATTGCTACTGATATATGTTTGCTCTTATACTTTTTCTATCTCTTTATATTCTGCACATGTATCTCTACTAATTCAGAAAATTTGTAGTTTTTTTTTAAAATTTCAGACTCATTGTACATTGTACAATCTATTAATTTTATGAGGATTAATTTACTCAATGCTGCAATAAGCTATAAATTTCACTATCTTGAATTTTCTTATATTCCTTCCACAATCATTTTTTTTTTCAAAGCTCTTTCCTCCCTAATCATGAGTATCTCATGGCAGCTCTAAAACCACCTGGCTCATTGATAATTCTTAAAATGAGCCAAGTGGTCATAGGACTAAAGGTTTTACTAGTGTGTCTGTCTTATAGTTTTGCTTGCCACCTTGCCTGTACTGTGCAATAGTAATATACATAGGCAAAATAAGTCGTCAAGATCAATACTAACCTTATTCCTCTATCATCTTTTTTCTCTACTAAAAACCTTGGGTCTCTGTAATTCTGTAATTCTATTTGTTTCTTTTTCAACTACAGGGAAGATTTATTTAATTTGTTCTAAGAGAAACTGAGAAACTTAATTCTCAGGTAAGTTCTATCAGAAAAACTGTCCTGATTACAAACAATAGACTTTTTTTCTCCTGTCTCCTTTCACATAGCCTGTGAAAATTGTTCAAATTCATGTTCAAAAACTAATGCTTGGTATTCAAATAACAAAACACTTTTCCTAATCTTCATCAAAACATCAGTCAACTTAGTGATAAAATAGTGTAATTATGTTGATTAAATGAAAGGAAATACTATATGTACAATACATATCCTAAGTGTGCATAAAGTCATGTTCAATAAAATGGCAGCTATCTATAAGTAGGTCACAGGAACTTTTAATAAAAAACAAATATTTTCAAGCACAGGTTCACATGATTAGCTACATTTACATTTTTTGCACATGTCTGTGCAAATGTCTGTGTGTGTGTGTGTGTGTGTTGGTTGATAGTTGTAAATAACAGGAAGATGTTTCAGTTAACACTGGTATACTTTGTATTCCGATAAACCACTCTTATGCTTAAGTATAGGACATTGATAAGCTGCTAATGGTAACTAAAGAGAATTTTCATCCCGTGTTCACAAGTTATGTTCTTGCATTTGTCAAGACTTCCCCTGAAATAAAAAGCTAATTTATGTTCTTGACATTTCCACTTCTCTTTAAATACTCCTGTGACTAGTTAATTCCATATAAGATTTTAACTCCTAATTTTGTGCAGTTTAAATGATTTTATAGTTTGACACTTTTCAATTATGTGGCAACAGTACACCAGAAAGATATTATAAACCACTGACACAGAATCCTGAAATGATCTAAGGAATTATTTTCTACTCTGGAAGACTACACTCATTTTACATATGACACTTTTTTCTCCTTTTGTTCTCTTGATCTTCTTCTATTCATATGCCTTTGAGGCAAAATGATTGACATCATTACTTTTATTACCAATAAAACTTTGTTTAATACTCTATTTTTTAAAGATTATTTATTTATTTATTTATTTATTTATTTATTTATTTACATAGAGAGAGAAAGAGAGGCAGAAACTCACGGAGGGGGAGAAGCAGGCTTCATGCAATGAGCCTGACGTGGGACTCAATCCCAAACCTCCAGGATCAGGCCTTGGGCTGAAGGCAGTGCTAAACTTTCTTTTTTAAGTTTGCCCAGGAAGTTCTATGTGTATGTGGTCACTGTTTTCCATTAGGATTTTGATTAAGCTGAATTTGGAGCTATTTTAAAATTCCCTTCTACTTATCCTACATTTTTATTTGTCACTAAGCTCTATGTCTCTTCCTATTGAAATTGGCTTTGATTCTCATCTTTCATACTTTTCACTGGTTTAATTTGGATAAATGACTTAATCATTTTGTACTACCATAGAAACAAAACTTGCAAAATTCTGTTCACTTAACTCATATTCTCCTTGATGACCTCACATATTTCTCTAACATGAATTTTTCCAAGCCTATCTTTCATGATTACCTATCTTTTCATGATTACTTTTCCAATAAACTAAAAGAGGATCACATTGCTTATTCCATATACCCCAAAGGTTTCTGTTGTCAGAAGCACCAAACCATTTTATTTACAAATTGTTTGTTTCCTCCCCTCCTACTTTAGAGTATCCATACCCATTCTAATAAAGTGGAATTTTAAAATTCATTCACATAGGCTTGTGCCAAACATCAGCTAAACACTCCTAATCCTGTTCACTTTTCCTGGGTACTCATAGAGTTATTTCCCAGGCCACCTATGCAGTCAGGTCCAGGTCATGCAATGGCATTTAGTTAACTGATGTAACTAAATGTGACATTTACTACTTTGAGTTTTGGCCCTTATTATTTTCCAAGAGGTCTTGGCTTATCCTCTTTCTCATACTAATGCTGCTGGAAATGAATAATTCTGAGATAGTGGTGTGCCATGATAGAGGAATTTCACACATTCCATTAACTAAAGAGAGATATCCAAAAAGATTCATTAGAAACTTTTATTGGATAATACTTCTATTTTTGTTGCTGTTAGAGCTGCCGGAGCTGTTATTCTTAACAATAAAATGTCAAACCCATTTCTTGGCTCCTATTGGTCCCTTGCAGAAGCTATACTCTGATGGATCCTTTAATACATTTTTTATTTGTCTGTCTTTGCTTTTAGACTATGACCAATCTGAGAGCAGTGTATGTGTTTTAATTCAGATAAATATATAATATATATATTATATATATAATAGTTTCTTTTTCATACACACATATTGACATTTCCACTTCTGATTAATTAACTTTGAATATGCAGAACAAAACAGGTTTTTTGTTTGTTTTTGTTTTTGAAGATGATGACAGACTAGGAGGATCCTAGGTTTCTTTGGTTTCACAAATCCAGCTAGATAACTATCAAGTCATCCTAAATATCCCAGAAATTGACCAGAAGACTGGTGGAAAAAAACTCCACAGGTAAAGGTCGAGAAGACACCACACTGAAGAAGGTAGGAAGTGCAGAGACCTGTGCGGGAGAGAAATGAATCATGGTTGCCACACTGTGGAGGAAGCTGTGGTCCTGGAGAAGGGTAAAAAACAGATTAGCCCACAGGTGAGCCCACACAGGGAAGATGAATCTCCATAGCAACTGGCTTGGAAAGTAGAAGAGCCAAATATTATGAGTTCTGAAAACTAGCAGGGCTTAAAACCTGGAGTTTCAAAGGCCACTGGGCTTGGCTCAGGGAGATCCTGGAGGCATTTGGGCTGCTTTTAGAGAGAAGGCAGGGCAAACAGCCTCTGGACCTACAGCATGCAAGAGGTGATCTGAAAAACTCAAGGATGGAAGGTTATTTGCTCATCTCTGAGCTTGTGGGAGACAGGTGGCATTCATGGAGAAACCCCCTCTTGGAACAAAGGAACTGGCAGGAACCATTTCTTTCCCCAGCCTCCCAGCAAAAACATAGAGCCACCTGTGGGAACCAGCAGAGCAACAACACCCACTACCTAGCCTGCTTATACCAAGCACCAATCCCCCACCATCAGGTGAAACCACCCTTCCTAGTTATGCCTCAGTCCCAGCACTGTGGGCCCCCTCTCCCAGAAGACAGGCCCAAACTTGTGCCTACACCACATCTCCTGACCTCCAAAATTTGCAGGGCCTCAGTTCCAGCAGTAGTTGGAGACAGGTCTGATTATACTTTTCTGCTTGTGAAATTAGATCACAGCACATTTAGTTAAAATGCACAATTTTAGACCAGGGACCAAATACTGGCCACAAGGGTACAAAGAGAGCATCTAGAGATGACTAGCCTGAAGGATATAGTGACCAGGACACAACAGTAGAAAGCATATGGCACACACTGGAGACACTCCCTGAAACACTAGGCCCTGGGGAATAGGGGATGCTACACTGCAGGGCACTATAGGACTTCTTTTTCATAATACCATTACCCAAAAGAACAGGAGACATAATTGACTTTTCTAACACAGAGAAACAGGCATAAAGACTTAGATAAAATAAAACAGAGGAAATTGTCCCAAATGAAAGAACAGGACAAGACCAAGAGATCTAAAAAAACAGATATAAGTAACATGTTTGGTAGAGAATTAAGTAATGATCACAAAGATATTCATTGGACTTGAGAAAAGAGTGGAAGGCATGAATGAGCCCCTAACCCAGAGATAACAAATAAATAGCAGAGATAAAGGACTCTGTAAATAAAATGAGAAATACACATGATGAAATGAACAGCAAATTGGAAGAAGCAGAAGAGTGAAATAGTGACTTAGAAGATAGAGTAATGGAAAGTAATCAAGCTGAACAAAAAAGAGAAAAAAAAATATGTAAAATGAGAATAGATTTAGGACACTTATAGACTCCATCAAATGTAATAACATTTCTATTATAGGAGTATCAGAAGAAAAAGAGGGAGAAAAGGGGGCAGAAAATTTATTTAAAGAGCTAATAGCTGAAAACTTCCTTAAACTGGAGAAGATATCCAGATCCAGAAGGCACAGAGAAACTGCAACAAAATCAACAAAAGTAGATCCATACTAAAACTTACTATTAAAATGACAAAATAGAATGATAACAAAAAATAAATAAAAGCAGTAGTACCATAGACAGTAACATGCAAGAGAAATCCTATAAGGCTATCGGGATTTTTCAGCAGAAATTTTCCAAGCCAGAAGGGAGTGACATGATGTATTCAAAATGCTGAAAGTGAAAAAATATGCAGCCAAGAACTCTATCTAGCAAGCTATCATTCAGAATAGAAAGAGATAAGGGTTTCCCAGAGAAACTAAAGGAGTTCATGGCCACAAAACCAGTCCTGCAGAAAATATTAAAGGGGACTTTTTGAGTGTTAAGGAAAGACCAATAGTGACAGTTTGAAGGTAAGAAACTATTAGTCAAGGAACTCACAAAATAAAATGATGTAAAATATAATATCATATACCTAAGATGGGAGAAGAGGAGAAAAGAGGGGTTCAAATTTAAGTGACCATCAGTTTAATATAGGCTATTATATGCAGCATATGTTATATACAAACCAAATGGTAGCTACAAATTAAAAACCACTCATGAATATGTGAAGAATAAAAAGAAGGAAATGCAAATATATCACTAAAGAAATGAGCAACCATGAAAGAGAGCAAGACAAGAAAAGATTAGAGAAAATCTTCAGAAAAAAAAATGACAAAGCAAGTAATAAAATGGCAATAAATACATATCTATTAATAATTGTTTTGGATGAAATGATCCAATCAAAAGACAAGGCGATGCAATGAACAAAAAATGAAGACCCACTATATGCTACCTATGAAAGATTTATTTCAGACATTTGTGGAATGAAAGAGAGGGGATGGATCATGCAACTGGATGTCAAAAGAAAGCTGGAGAGCAATACTTATATTGGAAAAACAGACTTTAAAACAAAGATTATGGGATCCCTGGGTGGCGCAGCGGTTTGGCGCCTGCCTTTGGCCCAGGGCGCGATCCTGGAGACCCGGGGTCGAATCCCACATCAGGCTCCCGGTGCATGGAGCCTGCTTCTCCCTCCGCCTGTGTCTCTGCCTCTCTCTCTCTCTGTGACTATCATAAATAAATAAAAATTAAAAAAAAAATTTAAAACAAAGATTATTACAGAGAAAAAGAAGGGCCCTATCTATATAATAATAAAGTTGGACATTCCAACAAGAAGGTATAATAATTGTAAATATTTATGCACCCAAAGTGGGAGCACCCAAATACATAAAACAGTTAATAATAAACATAAAATAATTAATCAATAATAATACAATAAATAGTAGGGGACTTCAACACCCCACTTGCTTCAATGCACTGATAATCTAAACAGAAAATCAACAAGGAAACAATGGCTTTGAATGACACACTTGACCAGATGGATTTAATAGATATATTCAGAACATTCCATCCTAAAATAGCAGAATAGACATTGCTTTAAAGTACACATGAAAAAAAAAGAAAAAAAATAAAGTACACATAAAAAAAAATAAAGTACACATGAAACATTCTTCAAAATAGGTCATATATTAGCCCACAAAACATATCTTAACAAATTATAAAAGATTGAGGCTCTACCATGTGTATTTTCTGACCACAATATTATGAAACTAGAAGTTGAGTTGACAACAAGAAAAAAATCTAGAAAGACCATAGAGGAGGTTAAATACCATGCTACTAAATAATGAATGAGTCAACCAAGAAGTAAAAGAAATTTAAACAAATACATGAAAAAACAAAAAAGAAAATGAAAACAGTGATTCAAAAGCTTTGTTGTACAGCAAATTGGTCCTAAGAGGGAAATTTATAGCAATATATGCTACCTCAAGAAGTAAGAAAAATCTCAAATAAACAACCTAGCCTTACACTTAAGGAGCTACAAGAAAAAACAAACAAACACACAAACAAACCTAAAACCAGTAAAAGGAAGAAAATAATAAAAATTAGTGCAGAAATAAATGATAAAGAAACTAAGAAAATGATACAACAGATCAGTGAAACCAGGAATTGGTTTTTTGAAAAAAAAAATCAATATAACTGATAAAACTCCAGCCAGACTTACCAAGAAATATGAGAAAGGAAAAATAAATATAATTGCAAATGAGAGAGAAGAAATAACAACCAGCTCCACGGAAATACAAATAATCATAATGTTATGGGTAACAGATTGGACTACCTAGAATAAAATGACAAATTCCTACAAATATATAATCCACCAAAACTGAAACAAGAAGAAATAGAAAATTTGAACAGACCAATTACCAGGAATGTAATTGAGCTAGTAATCAAAAAAATCCCAACAAACAAAACTCCAGGGCCAGATGGCTTCATAAGCAAATTCTACCAAACATTTATAGAAGAGTTAATACCTATTTTTCTCAAACTATTTCAAAAAGTAGAAAATGCCAAGTTTATCTTATGAAGCCAGCATTACCTTATTACTAAAATCAGATAAAGACACTACTAGAAAAGAGAACTGCACACTTTTACCTCTGATGAATACAAATGTAAAAATCATCAATAAATATCAGTAATGTATCCAACAATACATAAAAAAATTCATAAAAAATACATAAAAAATTCAGCATGATCAAGTGGGATTTATTCCCAGAACACAAAGATTAATCATATTAATCACAAATTAGTCACCCTAAATTAAAACATAACATCAATATGAGAAAGGGTAAGATCCATGTGATCATTTCAATAGACCCAGAAAAAGCATTTGACAAAGTACAAAATGTATTCATGATAAAAACCATCAACAAAGTAGATTTAGAGGGAACATACCTCAAAATAAGAAAGGCTATATATGGAAAACTCACAATTAACATTATCCTTATTAGGGAAAAACTTATAGCTTTTCCTCTTAGGCCAAGAGCAAGACAAAGATGTGCACTCTTGCCACTTTTATTCAACATCGTACTGCAAGTCTGAGACATAGCAATTAAACAACAAAAGAAATAAAAGGCATCTAAATTGGTAAGGAAGAAGTAAAACTTTGAATATTCACAGGTGTTATGATATTCTATACAGAAAATCCAAAAGACTCCACCAAAAACTACTATAACTGATAAATTAATTCAGTAATGTTTCAGGATATAAAATCAATGTACAAACATCTGTTGTATTTCTATATATCAATATGGAGTCAACAGAAAGAAAAACTAAGAAAACAATCTCATTTACAATTGCACCAAAAATAATAAGATGCCTAGGAATAAACTTAATCGAAGAGGTGAAAAACCTACACTCTGAAAACTATAAAACATTGATGAAAGAAATTAAAGATGACACAAAGGAATGGAAAGATATTCCATGCTCATGAATTGGAAGAACAAATATTGTTAAAATGTTTATACTACTCAAAGCAATCTACACATTTAATGCAATCCCTATCAAATTACCAACAATATTTTTTCCCAAATTAGAACAAACAATTCTAAAATTTGCATAGAATCACAAAAGACCACAAATAACCAAAGCACTCTTGAAAAAGATAAGTAAAGCTGAAGGCATCATAATTCTGGACTTCAAATTATACTACAAACTCGTAGTAATCAAAACAGTATGGTACTGGCAAAAAATAGATTAATAGAAAATAATAGAAAATCCAGAAATTGGGATCCCTGGGTGGTGCAGTGGTTTAGCGCCTGCCTTTGGCCCAGGGCACGATCCTATAGACCAGGGATCGAATCCCACGTCGGGCTCCCGGTGCATGGAGCCTGCTTCTCCCTCTGCCTATGTCTCTGCCTCTCTCTCTCTCTGTGTGTGACTATCATAAATAAATAAAAATTAAAAAAAATCCAGAAATGAACCCACAACTATATGCAAGCCACATATAAAAAAATGAAATTTGGCCACTTGATTATACTATACACAAAAATAAATTTAAAATGTTTTGAAAACCTAACTCTGAGACTTGGAACCATAAAAAATCTTAAAAGAGAGCAGAGACAGTACTTTCTCTGACATCAGTCATAACAAGTATTTTCTAGAAATGTTCCTTGTGGCAAGGGAAACAAGGGCAAAAATAAATTACTGAAATTAAAAAGCTTTTGCACAGGAAAGAAAACAATCATTGAAACTAAAAGGCAGCCTATGGAATATTTGCAAATTAAATATCCTATAAAGGGTTAGTACCCAAAATATTCAAAGAACTTATAAAACTTAACCCCCAAATAGCAAATAATCCATTAAAAAGGAGGGCAGAAGACATGAACAGACATTTCTCCAAAGAAGATATCCAGAGAGCCAATAGAGACATAAGAAGATGCTCATCACCACTTATCATCAGAGAAATGAAAATCAAAACTACGGTAAGATATCACCTCACAACTGACAGAATGGCTGAAAGCAATAACACAAGAAATAATAGATGTTGGCAAGGATGTGGATAAAGGGGAACCCTCCTGCAATGTTGGTGGGTATGCAAACTGATGCCTCCACTCTGGAAAATAGTATGGAGTTTCCTCAAAAAGTTAAAAACAGAATTATCCTATGATCCAGCATTTGCACTACTGGGTATTTTACCAAAAAATACAAAAACACTAATTTAAAGTGATATGGGCACTGCTATGTTTATAGCAGCATTATTTATAATAGCCAAGTGCCCATGGAGTGATGAACAGATAAATAAATGATATATACATATAATGGAATATCGTTGGGACATAAAAAAAGGAAATCTTGCCATTTGTAATGACATGGGTAGAATTATAGCATATAATGCTAAGTGAAATTAAATCAGCCAGAGAAAGACTAATGCCATATGATTTCACTCATATGTGGAATTTATGAAACAAAACACATGAGCAAAGGGAAGAAGAGGGGCAGAGACAAACCAAGATACGGAGTCTACACGATAGAGAACAAACTACCGGTCACTTGAGGAGAGGTGAGTGGGGTGGATGGGTGAAATAGGTGATGGTGATTAAGCAGTGAATGTGTTGTGATGAGCACTAGGTGAATCGTTGAATCACCATATTGCACACTTGAAACCGATATAATACAGCATGTTAACTAACTGAAATTAAAATAATTAAAATATTATTTTAAAAATACACCTGAGGCTGTTTTATAGCAACTACTCCAGTACTTCCAAATCAGGCCAGTCTTGATTCAACAGCTTAAAAAATAGGGAAATAAATAGAAAATTGCTTTCAGAATTTGGACAACAGCTAACACAGGACAGTGATTTCTGACAGGGAAACAGATAAGAAATATCCTATGATTGCCCTAGTTTTGGACTTGGAGTACTTGGAGAATTTTCAGGTTGCAGTGCAGTGAGTAAATCGTCAGGCAGTACATGATCATATTCCTGATTTGAGGAAACACAGCTGGGATTTAGAGATGACAAGGCAGTTAGATATTACACGGCATGGCAGAGGATGAGAAAGAATAGACCTGGACAGGGGAACCAGCGGCTGGTGGATAGAGGGAGAAAGAAACAACTATGAAGTTCTCTAGAGAGTACCTTTCAAGTTTTCAGCAGAGTGGTAACAAATACATACAATGTATGTAGGGAAACTATCCAAGGTTGAATAAAAAAACTTCTGAGAGTGGATAGAACAATCCTTACAGCTAGAATAGAGCAGCAGGAATTCTTGTTCCTCTCTATCAAAGTGAAAAGACTTCAAACACAGGTCATCAGAGTATACAAAAGACCATTGTTTCAGTAGTGAATGAAATTAGTGCTAGAATAAATGTTCTGGTCCTATCTTAAATATCCCATGGAAATATTTCAAAAAAATCAAACTCTCTCCAAGTAACTTAACTGCATCCAACAAAAAAAAAAAAGTGAAAAATGTTAAAATAATATGAGAAAATCCATCATACATAAGGATAAAAAAATTACCATGCATACAAAGAAGTAGGTAACTACAACTTTAAACAAAGAAAGAAAAAAACTATTGAAACAAGACACATATCATAGAATAAATATCTGAGATGATATATAAAACATTAACATTTATTATAATTATGTTCCAAGTATTCAAGAAGATACAGAAAAACTAGAGTGTATAAACTGGAGATACAAAAGATATTTGCAAAAAAGCTCAATTCAGAATTTTATAAATATTTAGAAAACATTTGATATTTTTAAAACCATTGGCTTGTATTTTTTTTAAAAAAATGGATTAAACATAACAGAAAAAGAAATTAACTTCAAAATATAGAAGTAGAAATTATTTAAAATCTAACAGAGGAACAAAAGCTCAATGACATTGAATACATATCAGTAGGCTCTGGATGACCTAATATATGTATAATTGTAGTACTTGAAAGAAGGAAAGAGAAGGGATAGAAAAATTATTTTAAGAAATATCACCTGAAAATATTTAAAATTTAATGAAAAAATATAAACTTGCAAATTCAAAAGTTTAATAAGACCTAAGCCAGAGACATTAGGAATATTATACTGATGTACATCATAATCAAATTGCTTAAAACCAATAATAAAATGAAAATTAGAAGCTGCTCTTTACAAATGACATGCTGTATATAAAGGACCAGAAACCAGAACAGCAGCAGATGCCTTGTCAGAACCACAAAACCAAAGATTTTCTCCTCATAAACAGGATAAAACAGAAATGGCATTCTAACTATATTAAGTATAGTATATATGTTATTTTAAAATTTAACATGAGTTGAAGATAGATTTATGTTCTTCAACATATCCTGGCTAGCATAAAAGTCAGTTTTCTTCTAGTAGTTAACTATGTGTATATTTTAGTAAAATGTGTTTATATTAATAATGTTTAGAATAATAATTTTCTACTCTTTTTGAAGGAAATAAGTCAGTTACTGAAATGATTCCACTTATGCTATAATTGTGTGGGAGTGTACTGAACTGTTCAGAGCCAATCTTTTCAAGGAGTTTGATGGAATGAGAGCCCTATAATAGGGCAAACATTTGAGTGGTAGACATCTGGCTTATTTCAGATGATGCCTTAGGACTCTATCATGTCCCTAATGATTTTCTCAAAAAGAATAATCAAAAAAAGGAGCCCACTGCAAAAGAACTTCATTTTCTAAGATAGATTATTATTATTACATCTAATTCCAGTAGTATCCATACAAGGAAAAAAAAAATCCCTTGATGAGAAAGGATGCAACAGCAAGGCTGTAGGAAAAGGAAGATATATATATAGAGAAAGATATATATTTACATAAGTAATATTATATATTGTTTTAATCTATATTATATTTATACTCATATATTAACACATTATACATATTATATGTTATACTCAAAAAATTCTGTTTGAGGTGTCTCATGTGCTTAAAACGTTCTTATATTTCAAAATGGTGAGTAGCAAAGAATAATTGAAATTGATGCTCTAAAAATTATTCAATATTATTATCTAAAACTATTGTATCTATAGAATACTTTTCAATTCATCATGCTCTCTAATTTTCTGATTTTTAAAAACATTCTTTACTTTATGTATATCATACATTCTTCAAAGGAACAAGTCATATGTTGCATATTTGTACATAACACCTTGTTAGGTATATTATTATATTAATTTAAATTATAAAAAAGTAAACATGAGCAATATAAGTAAAAAAAAATAAGAATGAGAGCATGTACATATACCACTTTGAAATACAAAAAAAAAAATCAGTTAAGAGTTAGAAAGTAGTACGTAAAAAGCCTAGCATCAAAGCCCACTATTCCTGTAGTTAAAGGGTAGGAAGGAAGGAAGGAGAGAGAGAGAGAGAGAAGGGAGGATTGACTTCCTCTGGAAGCTGACCACCTTTGGCGACTAAGCCATCTTGAGAACTAGCTGGGCCTTGCACCGCGTCTCCGGCTCTTGCTTTGCCTGGCGCCCCTGCTGTAGCCCAAAGCACGTAGTGCTTGCTCATGTTTTAGCATGAGTTGCTTCTACCTACTTGCACCTGATAATTTCCAGTTATTTGCTTTTTATTTCATGTCATGATTTCAAAGCCAAAAATACATTCTTTTTTATGAGTGAAGGATAAACTTATTAATAAATTAGTAAAAAAAAAAGTGAAACTCAGAAAAGTAGTACGTAATTTATGTCATGCCTAAAAAATATACGAGTAACTCAATCGAGTAGAGCATGAAATGAAATAATGGCCAGTCTACCTTTCTGTGACTATCTTGGAAAATATTCAGTTCAGTGATTAGAACTTAAAATCTGAGTAAATGATGAAGACAAGTGATTTTACAGTCTTGATAGGGATAACATAAAAGTATGATATAGCTTTCAAATTTGCTCAATTTGCTCAAAGTGGGAGACGCAGTATGATAATCATCTTAATAGATGTGCTTAATGAAGGCCAATAAAGAGGGAAATTCAGGAGAATCAGGATGATAAAGGACTCTAGAAAAAATATTTTAAAAGAAAGCAGATGAAAATCTTGAATTCAAAGTGAAGTAAGGATGTCAAAATGTCTGGTTTTGATTCTAGGCTCTCCATTTTATGAGACTAGCAAAATTTATTTAACTGCTATTTCTAGATTTTATTACCTGTATAGACTTAAAGATAAAACTTATTTAATAGTATTAGAATGATTAAATGAATTATTACACATAAAATATTTAGAGCCCTACTTTGCACTTGCAAAATATTCCATAATGTTAGCCATTGTCAATACTAAGAGTGGGGATCCCTGGGTGGCTCAGTGGTTTGGCGCCTACCTTTGGCCCAGGGCGTGATCCTGGGGTTCCGGGATCAAGTTCCACGTCGGGCTCCTGGCATGGAGCCTGCTTCTCCCTCTGCGTGTGTCTCTGCCTCTCTCTCTCTCTCTCTCTCTCTCTATGTCTATCATGAGTGAATAAAAAAAAAAAAATACTAAGAGTGGATGATCCGAACTTGAAGTAGAGATTGATAAGGCAGTTGTAATCATTTTTCAAATTCTATTTAATTGGAAATGGCTTTTTGGACTTCTGGGTTGAGAAGAATGATAGATTTATGTCTGACGAGGAGCAATTATAGTTCTATAAATGATACGTACAAAAATATTATGGGAAACAGTGTTGGTGCATGTATCATGTATTTGCCCATCTAGGTCTAAGCCAGTGCTGGCAAAAGCCTAGAATAAAAACCAGTGAGTAGATGCAAATGCAGAATATATATAATAAAGGAGAGAAATTCAGTTTTGGACAAAAATGCTCAGAAGATATATAATTATAAAGGTATTTGGGGTTGTTATTTTTTTAAGATTTTTGATTTGTGATAAAAAACAATGGCAATTACCACATATCAAATTGGATGTATAGTATAACTCATACTACTTCAAGAAAACTGATTATTCTCATTTCCTCCAAATTATACCATTCAGTGACATCGCATGAATAGCTTGACATCATCCATAGTTGGAGTATTTATACACAGGACTTGTCAACTGTTATAAATTATAGCTTTTTTCTCTTTGGAGAGTGGGTTGTTAAGTATTTGCCAGCACACCCTGGCTGTGGCTCACTGATGTAATGGGCACAGTGACTTCTGTTAATGCAAAGAAACATCTCAGAAATTATGTCCTGACACTTATCATACAATGACATTTTTTTATTTAGAAAATTTGAAATGGTGGTTAATATGTGCCATGAGATATTCTAAGTATGAAATAGGTAATATAGGTAGAGGTGTCAAATGTTAGTAATTGTGGTCAGCTTTACTCATGGAACTTAAAATGCTATTACAGAAACATGCTATAAAAAAACATTGTTTTTTCACCCTTTTATAAGCCTTGAAATTATTGGAATGAGATGTCTAAGGTAAAGCATGAATTTCCTAGCCCTGGAGAGAATCATGGTTGCTTTGCCATGGCATTTCACTAATCATGGAAAATTGCTGCTGTTATTTACAATTTTCTGTTTTTTTTTTTTTCAGTAGTAAAATACTCTTTTAGCTGACAGAATTTCCTTCCTCTCTTATTCAGAAAGAATAGCATCCTTATATGAACTGTATGGTTTATAGAAAAAGACAACATAAAGGGTCAGAAAGCTGCCTTTGATTTGAACGCTATGGTGTTTGTGCTGCAGATTAACCTGGTTAATGCTCAAAATGTAATGTCCCTGCTGAGTTTCACATGCTGATATCAGTATGAGATACAGACTCAAAAGCTGCCATTTGTATTATGGCCTTAGCCATTTTATACCTGATCTGGAATAAAATAAGTGTCTTTGCAATTATTTTCAAATTTGATTTATTTCCCCAAGGTATGAATCTCTTTCATTTAACATGTTTTTGTGAGTATGTTTTATCCACTAACTAGCATGTTGGGAAAACTTATTAATATAAAAATGTTTTAGCTAGTGTTTTCGTCTCAAAGCCAATTCAGAGTTAAGGGAGGAAGAGTGTGGAATAAAGAAACAGTTAAGGATTATTAAAGAAAGTAATGGGAGCTCAGTTAATATGATACAGGCATATACAGAGCAGAGTGTGGCCATTGAACTGAAAGTTATTAATTAGCATCTACTGGAACTTGTCATAAAGAGTATAAGGAACTTAGACTAAAGATGAATAGTAAGACTGGCCTCTGGCTTTAAGAAATCTAAATATTGCTATGTCTACTCAACTGAAGTTCATTTCTCTAAAACATTTCCTCCCTTCCAGATAATACATATACTACTGCACCTGTGTGGGGATTGTCAACCATGATATAGTCTCTGAAACAGATAAAGAGGGTTCATAATTGCCAGCAAGGGCTCTTTCCTCTTGCCCTCTTACAATGGGATTGTACCTAGATCTTAGGTAAAGAGATGCATATGCCGCCTGAGCCTGAATTTGACAATCATTTTATTCGGGCTAATCATGCTCCTTTCTCTATTTTCCCCATTCATCTAGATACCCAGATCAAAACTTAAATGTTATCTTGTATCACCGTCTTGCCTTCGGTAATCTAGTAACAAAATTTGTTAGTTGTGACCTCAAAATGAATCCTGAATTCACCTCTGAGTCACCATTTCCACTTCTCATCCCCCAATAGACACCACCAGTGTGGTATGTCTTTGGCGGGCTGCTAAGAGAGCCACCGGGCTGGCTTCTCTAGTGTTGCTCGTTGCGCTCTTCCTCAAAAATTAATTTTCCATACGATGTTCAGAGCACTTCCTCCTTTCTTTCTTTCTTTCTTTCTTTCTTTCTTTCTTTCTTTCTTTCTTTCTTCTTTCTTCTTCTTTCTTTCTTTCTCTCCTTCCTTCCTTCTTTTCTTTCCTTCCTTCCTTATTTTTTCTTTCTTTCTTTCTTTCTTTCTTTCTTTCTTTCTTTCTTTCTTTCTTCTTTCTTTTTTCTTCTTTCTTTCTTTCTTTCTTTCTTTCTTTCTTTCTTTCTCTCCTTCCTTCTTTTCTTTCCTTCCTTCCTTTCCTTCCTTCCTTTTTTCTTTCTTTCTTTCTTTCTTTTTCTTTCCTTCCTTCCTTCCTTCCATTTTCTTTCTTTCTTTCTTTCTTTTTTTCTTTCTTTTTTTCTTTCTTTCTTTTCTTTCTTTCTTTCTTTCTTTCTTTCTTTCTTTCTTTCTTTCTTTCTTCTTTCTTTCTTTTCTTTCTTTTCCTTCTTTCTTCCTGGACAGAGTCAGGGTGGGGGAGGCAGTAAGGGGCAGAGAGAGCAAGAGACAGAAAATCTCAAGCAGTCTCTATACTCCACATGGAGCCAGAGGAGTGGATCTATCTCATAGATAGACTCTGAAATCATGACCCGAGCCAAAATCAAGAGCCAGGGACATTTAACCTACTGAGACTTTCAGGTGCCTCCAGAGCAATATCTTTTAAACAGATATTTAAAATATTTAATATTAAACCCAATATATTTAACATGATCAACAAGACCCTACATGAATTGTCCTCTTACTGACCTGTCTCTCCTTATCTGTATCCATTCACCTTTCTCCAGCCCAGTAAGGTCCAGTCACATCACTTGGCTGGCATGTCAATCTTATCCTTCCATTAAGGTTTTGCTTCAGCTATCTCTGGATGCCTCTTTTCTACTCAAGCTTTTACTCACTTTTTTTTTTTGAGGATTTTATTTATTTATTCATGACAGACACACACACACACACAGAGGCACAGGCACAGGCAGAGGGAGAAGCAGGCTCCATGCAGGGAGCCTGAAGTGGGACTCGATCCTGGTTCTCCAGGATCACGCCCTGGGCTGAAGGCAGGCACTAAACCGCTGAGCCACCAGGGCTGCCGGCTTCTACTCACTTGTGACCTCCTCCACAAAACTTCCACAATCATACAACTCTTATCTCTCTCTTTGCTTCTTTTCCTCATAACACTCATTGCTCTCTGACTTTTTTTTAATTTTCTTTTTTATACCATCATATTTGTCACATTAAAACCGATACTTTGTTGATATTATATGCTGCTATATCACCAGCACCTAAAAAAGTGCCCAGCACATATCAAGCTTCCATATGTTAAAGATTGAACAAGAAAAAGAAAAAGAAGCCACTGATTCACTTGGGAAGTTACAATGAGAGGAAGATAATTGATTTAAACCTTAGGGCACAGGGCATCTGGGTGGCTCAGTGGTTAAGCATCTGCCTTCAGCTCAGGTTGTGATCCCGGGGTCCTGGGATCGAGTCCCACATTGGGCTCCCTGCAGGAAGACATCTACCTATGTCTCTGCCTCTCTCTCTGTGTCTCTCATGAATAAATGAATAGAATATTTTAAAAAGTGTGAAAGGAAAAAAAAAACAGTGAATCTAATGTTCTGTTTTCACACCATTAATGTTAGTTTTGATTTCTATATGATTGGTTATCCCTTAAAAAGAAAAGCAATCTTGTACACTAAAAACACCAGGTTTAATAAATACAAATACAGACACAAAGTAAAATTTGAATTCAGATAAAAAGACATAGTTTTTTAGTATAAGTATATACCAAATATTGCATAGGATATCCTTGTACTTAAACATTTTAATTATCATAAACAATTATTTCATAAATAAATTATTCTGTATCTATGAAATTCCATTTAGTCAGGTATCCTGTATTTTATCTGGCAGCCTTATTACAGACACTCTTTTAAAATTTATATGCTTCTGTAATTTCATTTTTATGCAAAAATCTGAGTTTTAGCTTGCATAACAGAAATCTCTGGGCTAACAAACATGGTTAAAGATTGAAAATGGTAAAAGCACAATCTTTGCAGTTATGGACCTCACATGCTAGTCAAGAATATTCACAAAATGTGCTAAATACCTTGCAAAGAAAATAGTCTGGTTTTATTTGATGTAACTTTCAAGAATCAATACCATGAACATGCCAAAAAATCAGGGCACACACTTCTTGGATTGAACTTGAAAATGAGTTTTGAAATAGTGAACATAATTTGATAAAGATGAGAGTGACATTTTTAGTCACAGTATTAATATAGGAGTATTATATGTGGAATATTGTATAGCATTTTAGAAAAGAGAGTTGATAAAGAGGTGTGAAATATTGGGGAGGTAAATTTTGGAAATATTAGTTTAAACCAAGTTGTGGACCCTTTAATCAGAGACTTAGAAGTGTGACATTTAGCATCAGGACAATTGGCATCTAGAAGTTTTCTGAAAATGGAAAGCAAATGATGATACATTGTTTTAAAAAGTTCATTCTAATAAAAGTATTTAGACATGGGTTGTAGAGTAGAAAATGTTAAACAAGCTACTTCAATAATTATGGCCTGAGAGAAATGGAGGGTGACAGCAGAAGGTTTATACTCTGTGATGCAATAGAGTTGGAGGCAGGCTTCACCTGAGGATTGAGAAAGAAGGATAAGGAAGACTTATTCCAAAGCTTTGTGCCTAGTGGATCAAAAGAATTATAATGCCACTGACAGACTAAATGTAGAATCTAATTTTAGAGTAAAGACAACAAGTCCAATTTTAGTTAATTTGAATTTGATGAGGATGCCTTTTAGGCAAATGGTGATATTTGAGCACTTAGCCAGAAATTTTGAGGTCTTCTTTGTTCACATGTCGCCAAAGTTGTGAAATGAAGTAGATCCTCTAATACCGACAGTAGAGCGTCAAGAATGGAGTTTAATGCAATACCCAGCAAGAGAGACGAAAGAAGGAAATGAAGCCAGTAGAAGATGTAGTATCTATTTAAACACAGAACAAAAGGCATAATGAATATATGAATGATAAGAGCTATGATCCTTTAGCTTCTAGAGTGTCAGCAGGAACCCCTTGAGGAAACTGATAGAAGCTATGAAACTCTCCCCACAAAAGACATGTGTAAATGTTTATGCTTGAAAAACATGTACATAAATTCTATGAATCTATCAGTTTTCTCTTCAATGAATGGTCATTGGATCACAGATGAAGATTCCTATTCCAGAAAGGGTGAGTGAAAGTGACAGAGTAAGATCTCTATCAACTAACAATGGGAGGAGAGTAACAATAGGGGCGGATGGGGGGAGGCATCAGGGCCCTTAAGAAACGGGTCGGGTCGAAGCCAGTGTGCACCTACGGCTCAATTCAGGATCAGAAGAAACAACAGACTATAGAAATGGAATGATATATAAACAAGCAAATACATAAACAAACATGTAAAAAGAATCACAAAACAACATTCAGATCATGAGAACCACAATGAAGTTAGTCAGGGATCAAGCAAGACAATTGGCTGATATAAGGCAGAGATTCACAAGTCTAAAAGAAACCGAATGTCGAGTTTTAGAAGAAGCTGTAACTCAAGGCCAAGTGTGCAACCAGATGGATAAAAGCAGATGTTACATGCCTAAAATGGATTTGAGAGGGAATCTACTGCGGAGAAATCTTTAAAGGAAGCCGTTTATAGTGGTAGAGTCCATGTGCTGCCTTCCAGATGTGAAGACAAGTGGTGCTCAGCACAGAGGAAATCAAGCCAACATGAAACTTTAATCCTCAAAGACCCTGCATATATGCGATTTTAAAATGTAATTTCGTTTGGATATATTTGACTCTGGGAAAATAATACAAATGAGATTATTTTATTTCACATATAATATGAAGATAAAAACAGGTTGTAAAAAAAACAGGTTGTAACAGGTTTCCTTTGGGTGTATACAAAGTAGATCTGAAGATGATTACATTATTTTTTCTTCTGTGAATTGCACAATTTTCGCTGTTTTAAGGTTATTGTAATTTATAATAAATGCTATTTAAAGGTAAGTATCATATAAAGAAATTATGAAAATTATCCCTATATTACCCAGAGGAGTCAATATATTATATTATATATAATAAAATGTAGTCAACAAATATTGAATAATTAACCTAATTGAGTAAATTAGCAAATTATAATTTTAGTTATTCATTGACTATCACCTAGGCTTTTATAATTTTGCCAGTTGATGATTGACATAATTTCAGGAACAAATTTAAATAAGTAGAATTTAAGAAGAAAAATCCATACTTTCAAAATGATAGTTAAAAAATTAGTTTTACAAAAGTTCACAATATAAAGAAATCTTTATTTAAATCAAATCTTATAGGTAAACATGTTTAGCATGCTATATTTGTGTTTAAAATCAAATTTTGTAGCAAAACATGTCTTCTCCTAATTCTATTAGAAGAAGAAAAAATATCATGTATTTTATGTCATCAAAATATAACATGCTCAGAATTTTGGTTGTTGATAAAATTACACTAAGATTTTTAAAGTTTTGTGTGTGCATGTGTGTTGCTGATGAAAAATAGTTTCTTATGGACATAGCATAATTATGCTACTGGAAAAAAAATCAGCCTACAGAATTCCTGTGACTTTTGGATGTGAAAATCACATTGCATGTGCTCATTCTCTTTACAGAGAATACTTTATGACTGAAAGGTATTCATTCAATCTCTTAAATTAGACTCCCTTTTAAAATTGCTAAGACCACTTTAAGGAAGGGCCTGCCTCTCAGCCAATAGCACTGTTTCAGCTAACATTTAGTAGTTTTATTTCACTCATACTTACACTTCGGTACCCTCATTATTTGCCTAAGGCTATAAGAGGTAGATGACTAAAATAATGGGGTAACTCTCACTTTCCTGAAGCCAGACATTCATAGTTTAAGCAGGCTACCTAGTATATGGAATTGTCTGTCGAATACTTTGAGTGTCAAAGCCAGCACAAAACTTTTCTGATGTCAGTTGCTATGGTGATTGCTTAAAAAAAAAAAAGGGAATTGCAGATTAAATAGCTTCATAAACCATACATACATGGTTAGCACATAAACTACAGGCGCCCTGCAGCTATATAGTAATTTAAACACCACTTTCTGAAACTTTTAAAAACTTCACTCCTGAAAAACACATCTAATAATAAACCCATAGTTGCCCCCTACCAGTCTCTTAAGGTCAAGGTATTTCCCTCAGGGGAGAAAGAATCATCCTTGCCAGGTTCCAAAGGAAATTATAGTCAGAAAGCAAGAAAGGCTGCACAGGAGGAACTGTGGTGTCCTTTTTAGCCTCTGATAGCTCCCTTCTTCCAACTATGTCCCCAGGGCAATATAAGAACATTGTCCCTTCCATTTCCAGCTGCTACTTAGAAATATATAAGCCTTTTTTTTTTTTTTTTTTTTTGGTGGGAGAGAGAGAGAGAAAGAAGGAGGAGGGGCAGAGGGAGACAGAAAGAATGAGAGAGATAATCTTAAGCAGACTACTTGCCTAGTATGGAGCCTGACTGGGCGTGGGGGGTGGGGGGCTCGATCTTACAACCCTGAGATCATGACCTGAGCCAAAATCAATAGTCAGACGTTTAACTGACTGAGTCACCCAGATGCCCCTATAGAAGCATTCTATATTTCCAAGAATCAAACTGGGAAATCAGTCCCAAACTTGGACTGATTGATATGCAAAAATTATATTATTCTTGGAAGTACATTATATATATATACCACATTATTGCTTGAATCTTCATGAACAGTTTTAATTGTTAATTAGTGACAAACATTCCAGGTTTAAGAATGGTAGAATTCTTAGGAAATGACAGTTAATAACTTGTTATGATAGGGGATCCCTGGGTGGCTCAGCGGTTTAGCGCCTGCCTTTGGCCCAGGGCACGATCCTGGAGTCCCGTGATGGAGTCCCACGTAGGCCTCCCTGCATGGAGCCTGCTTCTCCCTCCTCCTGTGTCTCTGCCTCTTTCTCTCTCTCTCTATGTCTATCATGAATAAATAAATAAATCTTTTTAAAAAATAACTTGTTATGATACTAACAGAGCTAAACCCTCTAGAGTTTCAGGAACATCCAAATTGTATTGATCTTTTTGCATTAGAGATCTGAAATTGGTGACAACTTTCTTTGTGTCAATTTGTTCCTAAGCAGAAGAAAATATATACCTTATATATATTAGTTGGAGGAGTTGTATTTTTTAACCCTCATTTATGACGATATATTGATTTTTTAATCCTTTGCTTCTTATTTTGTGTCTTCCTCTGTCTATATTCACAAATTCTCAAAGTATACACATTATTCATTCATCTAGCTAAAGTCAACAAAATGTTATATTACTAAACTGGACCCTGTTGTATTTCTTACTGTGTAGACATTCTTCTACAGGAAAATTACTCAGCTGATTCTTCTAGTCAGTTGTGTTGTCTCTGCCAAGCTTCACTCTATTCACATTTTCTAAGGTAAAAATGAATATATTAAAACCCTGAGACATCAGCTGTTAAGAGTTGGCAGTCTCACTCATAATATTATTGCTCCTAAGTATGCATCTAAAATCCTGTAACTTCAACTTAACAAAAATGAATTAAACTAAAACAAATCTACTAGTTACTCATTTTTAAATGTAGTCAATAACAGCCTTCATTACCTAATAATAGCACCTACTGTCCATATTTCATACCTCCCTGATTGCTCCACATTTTGCCCCAAATCTACATTATAAGATCATTGTAAAGATTAAATGTGATTATATATGTGAGGAATATTCTGCAACTTGCAAAGTATTTAAAGTTGCTAGCCACATGCTGTTACGTGGTACAGATAAAATGCTAGAGAAATGGGGTTTATGTGGAAATGCTATGCCTAGATCATCCTTAAAAAATGTGCTGCCTATCTACAGCACATTGCTGCCATTATTAATGTCATTTTAATAGTCAATGACTTACAACATTACATAGTTTAAAAAGAGAAGTGACTATTTGCACTTCCATTTGCTAAAATACGATTGCCTTTCTTTAAGGCAAGAACACACATGTTCCATGAATGGATGTTTAAAGTGTAAATTATGAAATCTGGCTTGTTCTGTAGTAAGGATTATTTCAATTTCATCACCTCACGTACACTACTATAATTAACACACTGATGAAGATGTCTAATTTTTAAATGGATCTTTCTTAGTATGGTGACCTTTTTATGGAACTCAGGTGTAGCAATCCTTCAAAAATGTTACCATGTTGCAAGAATTTTGAGATCCCCAGATGAGAGTAGCAAACCATAAATCTGTGTCCCAAATTTATTTTAATTATAAATACAGCTTTATAGAATCTAAGAACATGATTTCTTTAATGGTCACTGTTAATATAGATTCGATATATTACAGTAGTTTTGATGTTCAATCAGCTGTGAAAATAGAGCGGTAGCCCTTTGGTTTTGTTCAAATACCTATGTCTGCATCTTTTTTTATTTTTTGAGAAGAATCATTTATGAGATGTTAAGGTTGTTCATATAACTACAAAAGAAAATAAAAAGGTAAACTATTTGCAATTCCCTTTTTTAAATTCATTCCTATTCCCAAGATGAGCCATCAAAGCAAAAAGTTGGCAGTTCAATGTTATTTTGCTTCCTATTTTTGTATGCCCTGTTAAAAACAAATGTCCTTAATTGACTTGTGATAGTAGCAAATCGATTTTAGAATGTCAGGAATGTCTGGGAACAGATGGCTGTGTGGATCCCATTCCTCATAGGACCCACTCAGAGTTACAGCTGTCCAGGGTTACATGTAATGTTTGCAGCCCTATTTTCTGTTGGCTGGCCATTTTGATGATGAATGTGTGCAGATAACCCTTCTCCTTTGAGAATTCAGTCCCTTTACATGTCTTCTATTTTGAATACAGAGTGTTCTCTATATTCACAGACTATTAATAGGTTTTATTTAAAAGGTGACCCCATGAAGAATTAAAAACGTCTCAGTTGATGATTGTTCTCTTTTTGTCTATTTGACTTGGATCTGATGTGTAGAGTTGAAGATGGTAAAATAGCATAGTAAATAAAAACAATCTCATACACTCCAAGCTGATTTTACTCTTTTGCTTTTCAAAATAATATGTGAAACTTCTAGTGGCCCTTGAAGAATGAGAAAACAATTTTACACAAACAATGAAAGAAGAGTGAATAAATGTCTTCATGGCAATTCTTTCAAGAAGCTATTTATACTTTTAAGAATGCAATTATATAAAAATATTAAGATTTTTTCCTCTTCTATAAATATGAGATCTATAAAATTTAAAAAGATGGGGATCCCTGGATGGCTCAGCGGTTTAGTGCTTACCTTTGGCCTAGGGCATGGTCCTGGAGTCACGGGATTGAGTCCCACATCAGGGTCCCTGCATGGAGCCTGCTTCTCCCTCTGCCTGTGTCTCTGCCTCTCTCTGTGTGTCTCTCATGAATAAATAAACAAATACAATCTTAAAAAAAAAAGATGAAATTCAAATATGTTATTAACAAACATATAATACCAACAATAAAAGCTTAAAATTGGCCAAATTACATGTAATTATAAAAATTACATAGTTTTCTATATAAGATATGCCTGAATACTCCTGTCATATTACAATAAATTATATGCATAGAAAACTTCTTTTGTAAGTATACAGCATAAATATATATGAAGTAAAAACATAGAGAAAATGACATGGGCCTTTTTCTCACAGCTTTGGATTCTTTTCACTTGAACTTCATACACAGATATCTCTGATTAAAATTTTGAATACTCCTAATTTGCGTATCTGACCTGTACTGAATTTTTTCCTCAGTTTCTTAATCAACATATTTATCCTACTGAAATCTCATAAAATCAACCTCTTTCTATTCTTTTGCCTTGTTTAGTCTTCTAGGATTCTAAATCATCATATCTGCTAGATGGATTCTTCTTTAAAACAACATATTAGCTTTCTTTTTTTTTTCTTTTTGAAGCTACAATTTTTTGAAGTGGCAATTTACATAATTAACCTAGCATGCATAGGGCTTTTAGAATTTCAACCCTACAAAGTGGGATTTTTTTTTTCCTTTTTCATTCCTAATTACTAATTTAGGCACTTGTAAAATGAAAACATCTCAGGCCATGACTTCCAGGAAACCAAGAACTTGATTAGTAGGTAAATAAACTGTGTCTAGTAAGTAAACCTAAAGCTCCTATCACAGCAGATACCTGGTTGGCAACTATTAACTTGCCATACTGAAAAAGTTTTTTGAAAATATGAATATTTTGACAAACATATGAATAGAATACCCATGAGAAAAATTGTGGAGGTAGAATATCAACTATGGTCTCCCCAGAAAGTACTATGAATTATATGTATCTATGGGCAAACATAATGTTTAGTATAATACCCCCTGTCTAGAAACAACCTGTACATATAGTTTGAGAAGAAATGTGAGTTGGATTAAATTCATGGACTGAACATGGGCATACTTGCTCCCTTCAGTGGACGGAGCTCAAATTATGGGACTATAGATTAGGAGCACACACCTTTGGGGACATCCAATGTGCAACCAAATTATGGTTGCTGATTGAACTGTCTGGGCAACTCATATAGATGCTCACAGAATGGTCCTGTTCTCTGATGAGACCAGCTGGCACAAAGCTCTTAATGGTGCTTGCACTGCCTGGACTAACAGATCATAGTCACCATATTGGCCAAGGCAATATGCTCACAATCATAGATGAATCACCAAATAAACACTTTTCTGATGTAGAGGGTATGATTGTAAACCAAATTTGTGATCCTACCAGAAGCTGCAAGATGAGGAAGGCAACATCACAAGGAATGTGGCATTCTGCTCACAGATTAACTACATCTGGCAAGCATTGATGCTATTTGTGGCATTTCCAGTGTTGATTTTTTTCCTTTTTATTTTTTTTCTAGTCAGTTAATTTCAACCATACTGATAGGGTCATTGTAATCAACATGTATTGTGTGTTCAGCTTTCTAGACCCATCGCAGGTTGTCGGTCTGCCTTTATTGCAGATACTACTCAATCAGCTCTACTTCTCTCATCTTCTCTTGGTCTAAACACCTTACTAAAGAAGTTCAGTCATTAAGTGCAACTGTTCCCAGGAAGGGATCATCTCCTCTCAGCTACTTCTTAAGTACTGAGATGGACAAAGTAGGGTGACAGGGGATTATATATAGACTTCTTTTGAGTATTCAAGATTTTAACATCAACATTCCTGGTTTTCAGGCTTCTGTCTTTTCCCCACTTGAAATCCCAATAACAATAACAAAAGTAGGGGTGCTAGGTAACTCAAACATTTAGCGTCAGGCTCTCGGTTTCCCATCAGGTGTTGGTCTCAGGGTTGTGGAATCCCTCCCTGCATCAGGCTCCATGCTCTGTGGGGAGTCTGCTTGAGATTTTCTCCCTCTGCCCTTCCACCTACTTATATACTCTCTCTCTTTCTTTCAAATAAGTAAATACATAGATAAATCTTTAAAACAAATAAAAGTAGTTGAGGTGGTGACATCTTCACTCTTACTAAGACTGGAGTGTTCCCAGTTAAGTGAACTCTGAAATCAAGGGGAAATTTATCCTTTCTCTAATGCACATCTGAATTTTAACAGGAAAAAAATTTTTTTAAGATTGTATTTATTTATTCACACACACACACACACACACACACACACACAGAAGTGCAGAGACAAAGGCAGAGAGACAAGCAGGCTCCATGCAGGGAAACTGATGTGGGACTCAATCCTGGAACTCCAGGATCATGCCCTGGGCTGAAGGTAGACACTCAACCACTGAGCTACCCAGGAGTCCTTTAACAGGAGATTTTAACAGAAAATAGCTAAGGATAGCTGGTGAGAGGTTCTGTCCTATTTTATGCTCCTTTCATATCCATCCATGTTCAATTGTCAATGGATATATTTGAATTTATTCTAGTAATCAACTCATCTCAATTTTTCTAAGCAAGTTTTAGCAATTCTACATCTCATCAGGATATAACTAATTCATAGAGATAGACTTCTCAGCTCTAATTTCTTAGAGCAATCCTAAATTCTTTAGTGAAGCTTTGTTTTCTCATATGAGTGTTTGAAAAGTCCTTGGTTAGATTTTGCAAATTAGATATTCACCAAGTTTCTAAACTCCCGGACTAATGGACTGGTCATTTTCTCTATTCAATATAGATATTAGGAGAAGACATCATCCAGTGAAAGGGGAGTGTTTAGAAAAGGGAGCCAAGGGAAAGGTAGAACAGTTTGGAAAAGGTACAGGATGAGGACCAGAGCAGGAGGAAAGAGTAAGTCAAAGTACAAAAGTTCAGAGGGAGGCCATTTTATAGTTGGTATATAGAAGGAGAGAAGACAAGCTTCATGTTTTTATTAGCCTTTTTAAAAAATATTTATTTATTGATTTATTGATTTACTTACTTACTTATTTATTCATGAGAGACACACACAGAGAGAGAGAGAGAGAGAGAGAGAAGCAGAGACATAGACAGAGGGAGAGGGACTTGATCCCAGGACTCCAGGATTACACCCTAAGCCAAAGGCAGATACTCAACTGCTGAGCCACCCAGGTATCCCATTAATTAGCTTTTTCTAAGAAAGTCTTAATGGAAATAACTTCATAGTTTTAATGCATTTTGAGGCCTCTTTGTATGAATCAAAAAGAAAAAAAAAAAGCTGATCCATTGAATACCTAGAATCCTTTTATTCTAAGGTACTACACAAAGGGTTTATTGTATACCAAATTCATTCATACACAAAGTTCCCCAGAATGGCTACTGAAGTTCTGAATTGTTCCCTTTAAAGTTCTGCAGAGCTTTAAATATTTAATGTGGTTGGTATCATTATGTTTGTACATGTAATAAGATAGGCAACAATCTGGAGTTACATTGAATAACAGAGAATTGCTCATATTCAAAGAAGAATGAGCAATACAGAAATAATTATATATTGAGAGTCTTGTTACTATGCTCCTATCTTATCCATTAGATTCTTGAGTAGTAAAACAAATCAAACCAAAGATTAGGCCAAGGACACTTAAGACAGAAAAAAGAAAGTTTATGTGGTGTTTCACTTTAAATGGAATGGAACATTAGTCTGTCAGGAACAAATTTACTCAGGTGTCTAATTACTGGGACTCTGAGGAGGAGAGCTATCAAGCATCACTTGGTATGATCTCCTCTCTTAGAGTGACCTGGGCTGAGCAGCAGGGGTTCACTTTTGACTTCAGGGACACCACCAAAAACTGCGGAAGGAAATCAAGTAGAGCATAGCTAAGCATAAACCTTTATTTGGAAATCTTGGGCATAAGAAGACTCTGGAGGAATGTTTTGTTTTGGGAGAAAAGGGGGGTTTATTAAGAAGAGTGAGCTGAAAATAGAGCTTTTTCTAGAATATAGAGTTAAAAAAAATGTATTCTGAAGAGGAAGAAACTTCCTAAGATTTAGTAGTTACAAGGTGGGAAGTTTGGTAAGTTTGGGTAAGGGGGGAATATTCTGGGAAGATTAAGTTTTTTAAGGTCTCTTAAATGGATAAATATTTATAGTAAAATCATAAGGATTAGAAAAATCTTAAGGAATTGAATTTAATTTAAATAAAAATATTTCTAACATCCAAAAATGATTTATAATTAATCATTATTTTAAAGCATTAGTTCGTTTTAACAATAAAATGTTTTTAGAAAATATTAGACTACGTTTTTTTCTTGATACTGACATGGTTTTCTTTTTCTTTTTCTGGAACTCATTTTATAATAGTAATGTTTTCTTAGGTCCCATATTATTATTATTGATATTATTTTTTACTTTCCCTGAGTGATCCTAGCTACTTCCAACACTTCAACTATCACAATTTTTAAAGTCAAATATAAGCCACTTTGATTTCTTCATGCCTAGAATATTTGTTCTCTTTCCACCAGAAAATTCAGACTCACGCCTCAACATCTATGCTATAATTCTTTATAGTGTTAAGTATGCTAAATTATGCTAATCTGTTTACATGTTAACTTCCACTTTACTGTTAGATCTTTGAGAATATCATTAGTAATTTTTAAATTTTCTCTTACTAATAAAATTTTATATTTATAATAATTTTAGATCTGTAGAAATATTCCAAAAATAATGCATAGAATTCCTGTATACCCCTCAATCACTTTTCTGTTTTGTTCCCTTATATCACCATATATGTTTGTCATGATACAAAACAAACATTGGTGCATTACTATTAATTAAACTGAACATTTTATTTAGAATTCTCAAGTTTTCTCCAATGTTCCTTTTCTGTTTCAGAATCTTATCCATGGTACCACATTGCTTTTAGCCATTATTCTCTCTAACTTCCTCTGATCTGTGACATTTTCTCAGACTTCTCTTATTCTTGATGCCCTTGTTTTGAGGATCACAGTTTAGTATTCCAATTAACATTCTTCAATGTTATGGAATGAATTGTGCCCTCCTCCCACCCAGATTCATACATTGAAGCTTTAACCTCCAATGGGACTGCATATGGAGATAGGGCCTTTGGTAAGGGAATTAAAGTTAAATTAGGTCATAAAATTGAGCCTTAATCCAATCAGACTGGTGTCCTTAAAGAAGAGGTTGTATGAATCACAGAGGAAAGGCCATGTGAGGATACAGTGAGAAGGAGACCATCTGCAAGCCAGGAAGAAAAGTTTCACCAGAAACCAACTCTACAGGCACGCAAACATTGGACTTCCAAACTCCAGAAATGTGAGAAAGTAAGTGTTTATTGTTTAAGTGTCTGAGCCTGTGGCATTTTGGTACGGCAGCCTGAGCAGACTAATAGATTCAGTTTGGGTTTGTCTGTTGTTTTTCCTACCATTAGTTTGAACATTCTCGGTTTTGAGAGGAAAACCACAGAGGTAAAGAGCTATTTTCATCACATCATATCTACAGTACATTACAGTACATACTGTCAACATTTTGTATCACTGATTATGTTAACCTTGATCACCTAGCTGAGGTAGTATTTGCCAGGTTTCTTCATTATAAGGTTATTTCTTTCCCTTCTCCCTCTTCTATATTCTACTTTTTGGCAACAAGTAACTAAGCACATCTTACACTCAAGATGAGAGGAAAGGGTAAGCTCCCTCCTGTGGAGAGAAGTAGCTACATAAATTATTGGGAATTCTTCTGTATGGGAGATAAATATGTCTTTTCCCATTTATTTAATTATTTAACTGTTTATTTAAGATCCACAAGGACTTAAATCTCCCTTTAGGTTATAATCTACTGCCTCATTATTTATTTTGATACTCGAATTTTAGCTTTGGCCATTGAAAGTACTCAAGATCCAGCACTCATCTTAAAATACAGTGCCTCTATATCTATATATCTAAACTTGCAGTGCCTCCCACCAATCCATCCTCCTGCCTTTTACCAACATAATCACCATCTTGAATCCTGTTTCATCATTCTTTTGTTTTCTTTTTATATATATTTTATTTGACCTATATGTATTCTTGAAATGATGATTCCTTTCGTTTGTTGAAAGATATACAATATATGTAAACATTTGGTAGTATTTCACCATATTGTTACATTGCTAGATTAATTCATATTATTTCATGTTCCTATAATTTATGAATTTTGATTGAATATTATTCTCTTATGTGAATATAACAAAATATGAGTTAAACAATATATGAGTGTACAAATATGTACACATGCATATATGTGTTAATATATGTATGACATATATGGAAGATCACATTATATTTCCATGAATCATTTAAGCCAAATGAGAACTTTTTCAATGTGTAGGAATATCACATGGAAAACACCAAAAGGAAATTATAGTTAAGGCTTATATGAGACAAATTAACAATGTTTTTAAACACAAAAGTCATCTGTACTGTTACTATATTATTCCTTCAAAAGTATCATCAAGAAATAAAAAGAGACTTTTAAAATTCTTTGTGTTGTCTCTTGAGCTTAACATTCAAAATAAGCATTTTCGGTTCATCTGCATTATCTTGTCTCCCTCTCAGTAGAATTGAATAGCTTAAAATTTCCCTCTATATCATGGGTTTTTAAAAAAAAAAAATCTGTATTCATATTTATTTTTCAAATTAGAGCATGATAGTTGTCTGCACAATTTATGAAGAATGCCACTACTAAAGCATGCCAGGGATAGAATTTTAACTGTTTACTTTTAAATGTGTTATGTATAAGGAAAGGATGAAGAGTCTTCACTATGGATGGTCACTTTCTTCTCTTTCCTTTATGGCTGGCTAAGCAGCATATAGGCTCCTTGCTCTCTCATTTTCATACACAGGCCTATTCAAGGGTGTGCATGTAGCAGGGTGCAAAACCATCACTTTTGTGTGACTTGAGTAGACGTCTTCATAAGAATGGACAGAAGACTAAAAAAAAAAAAAAAAAGAATGGACAGAAGACTGTATCACTCCTTTAGACATTATTATAGCTTTGTTCTCTGCTGCAATTTGAAGAGGCTTATTTATTGGATAATTAGAACTCGATATAAAACTCTATGAATTAAGATAAATATCATCATATAACTATTGATTTTCATGAGAATTGTGAGTAGTTGGGATTAGCTGCATTACAATACGAAAAGTTGATTGATGTGACAAATTTGAATAGAATCAGATAGGTAGGGAAAGATGTGAAGTCAGGTGCCAATGGTTGACAACAATTCAACAGAAGATGCTCTGTATAGATTATTATGTGAAATATAATGTGATTCAGTATAAAAAGACTAGTGAGGATAACAGAGCACAGAAAGGAACAGGTAGGTAGAATACAGTAACTCAAAGTTATATCATTAGATTATATGTATTTCTTCCTTTTAAACTGTTGAGGAAAGATGATTTTAGGATAGTATGGTATAATTTATTTTTTCTAAGTATTAAATCAGTAGACACTCCAAAAACCAGTATGTAATTCAGAATAGTAAAATATTTATTTTTAAAAGTACACGTATGCATCAGACCCTATTCAATACATCATTTCTGTACCATTAAATGGATCCATTCTAGAAGAGACAGGACTGATGTGTTCATCAAACAATTTATCAGTATCTGTGTATATATATGTGTGTTTCTTTGTGTTACGTGTGCATTTGATACACAGGGAGGTATTGACATCTGTCAAATAAGAGGTATAATTCACACAAAAGAAATAGGCTCTTTTAATATGATCCTTTTTTATCCTAGCATTTCTATTAGGTATAATTATGCACATTAAAGATAAAGAAATTGATACTTAGGTAGATGATTCTAAGTAGATGGTAGAATAAATGTAGATTCAGGGTAGTGATATTTCAAAGCCCATTACCATTCCCAACATCCCTTCTTTTGAAAGTTGTTTTTTCATTTTTTTAAAATAAAGTAATTTCTCCTGGATTATGGACTTTTATGACTAGAATGAGCAGCTATTTATATTGTAACAGGTTCTATTTAGGATGGCCTCTTGAATTTTAAAAATCATACTTTTCCCATTATTTTGTCGCATACTTGCTTGGCAGGAATTATTTTTTTTCATAGCAACTGGAGCTTAAGCTGCCATATACTCCTGTGGTTAATATAGCTCAAAACTTCAACACTTTTTCTACCTAGTTTGCTTCCAAATACTGATTTGAAGAGAAGTCCAAATAATTTCACCATAATTATTATTCATAATAAAACCTTTAAAAAAAATAAATAAAACCTTTAATTATCTAATTGTACTGTTTATCAGTTATCAAATTGTTACTATGTAGCAGGCACTTTGCGCAACCTTGCGCATGCATTATTCATTTAATTCTCAAAGCAAACCTACAAGGCAGATAAGGAGACTGACACTGGCAAATAGCCTACAAAGTACTACAGAATCTTTAAGTATGAAAAACCAAGATTTGAACCCAGATCTTCATTAGTGGTTACTGAAAAGTCATACTGCAGATGGGATAAAATGGTGACATTAGGAAAAATCTATATAGGATCTGATAACAAGGAAACATAAAATCCAGAGCCTGAATAAGGAAAAAAGGGACGGGGAAGGAAGGAGCACAATGCATGGCAGCTACTCCCAAGCTTCATGTTAGAACATACTACTGCATATAATGTGTGTCCTATTAGATGAGAGAACATTTGACAATTAGCCCTTTTCATATTTAGGAAGCAAAATCCTCTTATAATGTTTACATGGCAGCATATTTGGATAGAAAGAACATTCTAAATTATCACTTTAATTTTATTCAAAAATATACTCTAGATTTAAAGAATTATTCAAAATATTTAGAGAGAAAAAGAAGTGTATATTTCAGAACTTATACTGGCAGAATATTCAGGCTTGAAAAGGTGACAGATGCTCTGTATAGATAATTATGTGAAATATAATGTGATTCAGTATAAAAAGACTAGTGAGGATAACAGAGCACAGAAAGCTTTATTATTATTCTGTAAGTAAGGGAACTTTCTTGGATTTGGGCCATTTTAACCATGGGAGGAACTTCAACAAGTGGAGATGGAATAGAGCACATTCCAAGAAGAGAGAACAGGACAAGCAGAACTGGAAAAAAAGAATGTGTTTGTGGAAGAAAAAAAATCTTAGTCTCCTGCTATTGTACTGGTGTGTGTGTGTGTGTGTGTGTGTGTGTGATTACAAATGCACCCCATAGAGGATGGTAAGGCAAAATGATGGAGGCGCTGAGATTTTGTGTTAAGGAGTTTACACTCTGTACATTCAGGAAGAGCAAAAAAGTAACTCATTTTTAAAATATTTATTAAGGAATGGATATCCCTATTTCACAATATATGATTTCTTTCAAAGACTACAACACATTTATTAAATCTCTCTCATTTCCTCCTGAGCTACATAATGGCAGGTTTTTTTTTTTTCTCGTATTTCCCTTTTATGCTTAATTTTACGATCTTTTATTTGGACTTTTCTTCACTAACTAAGCTAGTCTTGCTTCACTGAAAACTTGTTTTAGCATCCCAAACAATGTTGCTTCATTCATTGCTGAGGAGAGATGATGTATACTATTATTGTTTTTTTACTTGGTCTGTAATAAAATATAGCAACTTCTATGTGACAATTTTATAAATACCTAGAATGCCTCCAACATTGTTGTTTCTTTCTCAAAGGTGAGACAGAGTTGTAGTGAATTATTTATGGTCATTGAATTAAAGTTTTAGATTTTTATTTTCAAGAATTGGGCCATCTCCACTAAAAATCAGGGTATTATTAAAAAATGGATGTAATATATAGCCTGTCACACTTACCAATGCTGAGATTATAGTACTTTTGGCATGAGGCAAATCTATTTGTCATACTATGCAAGATATTTTTACTGATACTGACTAACAGATACCAAGTCATTCAGGAAAAAAAAAATTGGGGAAAAAGTTTGTCAATTAATATGGCAATCTAATCAATATAAAATGACATATAAATAAGCCAAGTAAGTTAATTAAAAAGGAACTATTTTTTATATGGATTAGAGTTTGACTCCAGAATTCTGTGGCTATCCTGATAAATCTGGCTTCAAACACTTGCAGCTGATTCCACATCACCAAATATAAATTTTCTCCATCTTTTAAGGTGAACTTGACTCTAAATTATAGATAGCATATTAATTTGTTTGTCGTGTTTGCATCTCTATTAAATTTATACCTCATTCCATTAGAGGCACACATACTCTAAAATCCACCATAAATAGAAACAACATATCTTATCAGTGTATTGGGGATAGATTTTTCATGGGGTGATGGGGGTTGGGGATTGGACTGATTCAAAGGTCAGAAACAATTTTGCTCTTCCAGTCAGGTGTTGCAGAAACGGTCACAGGCGAAATCTAGACGTTTTCTTTGTCTGGCACCGGGTCCAGAGAGCATTGTAACATATTTCAATGACTGAAGAGAAACTTCTCGGCAAACTATAAAAAGATTGAAGATTTCAAGTAAAATAATTTTCCTCAAATTCCAAAACAGCTTGAAAATTCTGGATAACATCTTTTAGTACACTCATTGGCTGTACTTGTTAGTACAAGAAATCTTCCTTCCATTTAGCAGGACAGAATTTCCCTCCTCAGATCACTTTGAATCTGTCTATAAGGAAATAGCATTTTTTTAAAAGATTTTGTTTATTTATTCATGAGAGACACACACAGAGAGTCAGAGACACAGGCAGAGGGAGAAGCAGGCCCCACAAAGGGTGCCCGATGTGGGACTCGATCCCCAGACTTCAGGATCATACCCTGAGCTGAAGGCAGATGCTCAACCGCTGAGCCACCCAAGAGTCTCAGGAAATAACATCTTAAAACTCAAATATTCTAATGATTTCCCATAGGCATTTTTGGGGAAAAATGGTTTCGTTTTTAAGATTACTCAGTTTCTTTTGGCTGAACACATATGTGTAATAACCCAAGAATTCCAAGTGTTACCTTTATATTGTTTGGTCAAAGGAGAACAAGTCCTCTTGTTGCTTTTGTTTGCCCTATTTGCTAATATTCTATCTAAACGGATTAATGTACTAGGTCTTTTACCTGGATAGAAATCTTGGGATGAAATATATTTTAGCAACATTCATTGAAAGCATTTCTCTTAATGAAGAAGTTATTATCATTTTCTTAAGAAATGTTCCAGACATTTACTACCCAGAGTACCATTTCTTACTGGTTATCAATTCAAAAAATATATATATATGATTGAATATATTTCAATATTATATGATTGAATATATATATATTGGATATATATTTCAAATATATGATTGAAAACAAAGCTGTTTTCATCAACTGTTATTCAAACACTGGATAGAGATCATGACTATAAATAGTAGTGAGGCTGAACTAGTTAAGTTGCCCAGCCTGGTCATCAGAAGGTAATGATGATGGTTATTTGAGAACTTATTAAAAGCAGTATGAGCCATATGTGATCACATTTCTTTAATGCTACACTTGTTATGGCTTAGCATCTATTCATAAGTGCATCATTAGCATTCAGAAGAAATTATAAGAAGATAATGACTAGAAAATAACCTTTTTAATGACTGCTGTTGCATTTTTAAAGAATGATTCATTGGCAATAAAGCTTTAAAAGTCTACTGAATCATATATCATAGTGAACATGTACTTTCATATTAGCCCGTTTCAAGAAAATGCTCCCAAGGAATGTGGACTCCACCTGACAAGGAACCCAAGCTCATTACCGCTAGAGTAATCAATAGCCTCTGCTAATGTGTTCAGCTGGCGACATAGACCAGATCAATAAAACCTGCCACATGCTTTGTTTTAGGAAATGAAGCCTTTTAGTTCTTAATTAAGGGAGAGACCTCACATCCGTAATGATGTTTGTAATGAATATTACCACAGAGGACATGGGAATGAATCTGAGTTTTTCATTAAAGAACTGCATAAGGAGAGAGGGGGAAAAAGTTTAAAATAAGAGGGCTTTGTGTATCGCTTCCTTAGTATTTTGTAATGGAAACCCATAGAAAATCATGTTCCCCTTGAAGTGAGAAAATGGCAAAGATTCGGTTTCTGCACAGTAGCAGAAAACAAAAATTATTTGCTTAATAAATCTTCAAAGGGCCACCAAGCAAGGCAATACCTTTTAAGCAGAGACCAGAGAATCAGCTGCCTGGAGAGTTTACAAACAAGGATGACACAGAAAAATGGAGCAAATGACGATAATATGTACATATTGGCTAAAGCCTACCCATAGAATTCAGCATAATTCAATCCAGTGAAGTATTTTGTTTACTATTTACAAAATCAGGTCATTTTCATAATAAACAATAACATTTAGAGTCTATAGTATATAAACCCCACCCCAAGCAGTGTTGTAGTGAGGAAACAAGTTACAAATGTTTGACTTGTACTCAATTAAAATAATGAAATAATATTGGATTCAATGCCCCACCCTGAGAGACATCAACTTTTTGAAAGCTAGAAGACAAATTATCGGGTGAATGAATTTATTGTTTCTTTCCTTTTTATCAGGTGGACAAATTATCAAGTGAACAGAATTATTGTTTCTTTTCTTTTTATCAGGTAGAAAAACTATCAGGTGAACAATATGATTCTTTCTTTGCTTTCAAAAACACTTTTACTACTAACATCTTTGAGCATAAAGTCACAGTGTTCTTGGAACACATCTATAAAAATAAGCCTGACTGATTTGTACAGGTAAGGTCAAGAGTCAGAAAGCCCAATTCTGCTCATTCTCCCTTGATATTTCCACGTACTTTATTGATCATGGCTGGATAGTATAGACCTCTTTATATTAGGATACTTTTTTATCTATTCATTTATTCACAAGATTGAAAGTTCTGACTTAAGTTTTTATTAACAATATTAGAGCATGGATGTGCTAAAGATGTTATTTCTAAAAACTGTCTCACTAATTTTGGACATTTGCAATTTAAATAATGTTTTCTGCTCTAAGTTTAACTCTTAAACAGATTGAAATAACCTCCTATGTTTCCCAGTTGTTTCTTTTTTTTCCCCTTCTTTGTTACATATTCTCTAATTCTGCCTTTGGGAACTTCACCTTTTAATCTACATAAAGGATGCCAACAGATGTTTCAAATGCTTTGGATAGCTTTTTTTTTTGGATAGCTTTAAAAATGTTTCAAAACCCTGACATCTTCTGTACATGAACTCTTTTGCTTACACTGGCATATTTTTAAACTTATTGGCCACATACCAAATATGCTGCCCAACTAGCCATATAGTTACTAGGGACTCTGTCAGAAGAAAACTCAGGACAAATGCAAGTAGAAACATTGTGGACTAGAAGAATTTGAAACCAATAAAATTTACAGAACTGGACATATCTACATATAGATAGATTTACAGAAATTAGAAAATACTGAAAATAAAAAAAATCCCCTAGGATGAATCACAACTATTTTTTCACCTTTAATTAATAATAATAATAATAATAATAATAATAATAATGTGTTACATTTAATAACATATAGGTGTGTAAATAAATATGTTAGGGAGTGGGGAAAGCAGGAGAAAGAGAAGAGAAGAGAAGGGAAGGAGGAGACAAACAGATTTTAAAGATTTTTAATTAAACCATGAATCTGGCTAGGTCAGGCTACATTACAGAAAACTTAACTTTTCTTAATTATTCCATGTTTTTGTTTGTGTTTTTTTTTTAATTAATTTTTATTGGTGTTCAATTTACCAACATACAGAAAAACACCCAGTGCTCATCCCGTCAAGTGTCCACCTCAGTGCCCGTCACCCATTCCCCTCCAACACCCGCCCTCCTCCCCTTCCACCACCCCTAGTTCGTTTCCCCGAGTTAGGAGTCTTTATGTTCTGTCTCCCTTCCTGATATTTCCCAACATTTCTTCTCCCTTCCTTTATATTCCCTTTCACTATTATTCATATTCCCCAAATGAATGAGAACATACACTGTTTGTCCTTCTCCGATTGACTTATTTCACTCAGCATAATACCCTCCAGTTCCATCCACATTGAAGCAAATGTTCTTTTTTTTTAAGATTTTATTTATTTATTCATGAGAGGCAGAGAGAGAGAGAGAGAGAGAGAGGCAGAGACACAGGCAGAGGGAGAAGCAGGCTCCATGCAGGGAGCCAAGGGTCTTCCAGGATCACACCCCGGGGCTGAAGGCAGCACTAAACCCCTGAGCCACCTGGGCTGCCCTGTTTGTGTTCTTTTATTTCAGTTAATGAACACTAGGTAGTGGCCATCTTACATATATCAACTGATTCAATTTTTAAAGTAAGTATATGAAGTATGTTCTATTATTATTATCCTAATTTAGCAACAATCCTTGAAATTAGAAATAAAAAATAATTACCCCGGAGAGTTAGAAAGTAGAAGGGCTGGATTTTCAATTTAGAACTCTGCAATTTTTCTCTCCATTTATTGTTGTCCAAAACTTTGTGGCTCCTGAAGAATTGAAGGAACCTGAAAAAGTTTGGTTTTCTTATCTAGGTCTAAGTTTTAAAATAGACATCATTTTGCCATTATTGGCAAAAATTAAATAACAATTATTCATAAGAGAAACAAAATCTAGATTTGAATGGACACACTGGATACTCCTATATCTTGTCAAATCTTTTTTTCTTTTTAATAAGTTTGCTTGGTACCATTATTTGTTCATTTGTTGTGCCCAAGATGCTAATCCGAGAAACCACCGCGGAGCCGACCCCGCTGCAAACTCCCGAGGGTTTATTACAAGCTCGAGCCTGGGTCCAGGTGCACCGACGCAGCGGAGCAGGGACTCGGACCCGAGGCAGGAGGCAGCCGCTTTACAGGGGCCCGTGGCCCATGGGATGTGCAGAAAGTTGCACAGTCATGTGGGTCCACACGCAGGTGGCCGAGGCCGAGTGAATTACACCTTACCCTATGGTATCCACTTGAGCTGGCCCATCACTTTGGTCAGAATCGGCGCGCAGTTTTGGCGGGCACAAAGCAGGGTTACACTGTTCTGAGCCGATTTCGGATTAGGGTGTGCTCAGAGGCTGGACTAGGGTGGGGCAGCGCCTTAAGCAATAAGCAGGTCATGTGGGGGTCATAGGGGAGGTGGCGGGTGTAGCACAAAATGGAATCAGTCCTGCTCTGTTTGTTAAATTTCCTGGGCCCCACACATTTACCCTTAAATACACATATGTGGTACTTTTTAATATCTTACGTTACTTTACCATAAGTCCACTTATACATATCTTCACAAGTTGCATAAGATTTCTCTTTTTCTTAAAGATTTTATTTATTTATTCATGAAAGACACAGAGAGAGAGGGGCAGAGACAGGGAGAGGGAGAAGCAGGCTCCTAGCAGGGAGCCTGATATGGGACTCAATCCCAGGGCTCCAGGATCATGCCCTAAGCCAGAGGCAGACGCTTAACCGCTGAGGCACCCAGGCATCCCTGATTGCATAAGATTTCTATGTTATTGGAAAAATGAAAACAATGGTAGTAATTTAAATGATTTCCCATAAAACATGGAGGATGTGAAATGGTGATTAGCTTATAGGCACTGAATAAATGTTCATCCACTTCATCTACTTGAAAACTAAAAGGTTTCATAACCAATAATGCATTGTTGAGAGCATTGTAGATTAAGTCTTTCAGTGTTTATTTTGAAAAATAATGTATTTGCTGAAAGAAAGTAGGCTTGTGTCTAGGTCTCCATATTACCTTTATTTTTAAACTCTATCCCTTGAACAAGGATCAGTATTTTCACATCCTCTAAATGGGAGAACTCTTCCCAAAGATTTAAGACAGACCTTATTAGTCACAGAACATGAAAGTATAGCAGAGTTGGGATTAAGTTTTTCACTGTCAGAAAAGAAAATGAAATATATTCTAAGCTTTTTTTTTTTCTTATTTAAATTGGGCTTAAGGTGCAAACAAACTAAATTTTTCACTGAACAATTTTTTTTCAGTAGATAACATATAACCCTATAATTGGTAGCCTTACAAGTTTCTGAGAATAAAAAATATGTATTTTATAACACCCCAAGGAAGTAAATTCTGAGTATTTATTGCAAAAACCTTTTTAAAAATATTTTATTTATTTATGTATTTTAGGGAGAGAGAGCATGTTGGAGGGAGGAAGAGGGAGAGAACGAGAGAGAATTCCAAGCAGACAACATTGGGTGTGGATTTCGATGGGGGCTCCGTCTCACCACCCTGAGATCATGACCTGAGCCCAAACTAAGAGCCAGCTGCTCAACCAACTGAGGCACCCTGGTGCTTCACAAAAAATCTTTTGTTAGGAAGTATTATACGACTTGTACTTTTTTTTTTTTTTTTAATCCAGTAGTCAATTTTAGAAACTCTTAACCACAGGATTTTTAACCACAGAAAAAGTTTTCTTTTATGGCATAATTAGGAGGTTATTTACCTGGAATGTCTTAAATAAGCAAATAGGATGATTATGCCCATGCAAATATTGCTGAGGTGCATGATCAAATTAATACTAGATTTATTTAATATGCTTTGTATTAATTAGAATCATAGTACAGCATCATAGGCTGAACTAGAAGAAATTTTAAAAGGGAAGAGGGATCATATAAGAAAAAATATTCAGTTAGTGTCTAGAATGAACAAAGCATTTTCATTTATTAATATGGAAAAAAAGTAATTAAATCTCCTTATTAGGGATACAGTAAACTGATGCTTAGAAACAGTAACTTTCCCAAGTTTAAGCTAAAGTAAATAACAGCTAAGAAGTGACAGAAGAGGAATCCCAACTAAATGTATTTAAATACAAAGGTCAGTTTCTTTTCACTAAGGACTAGAACATACAATTTCCCCCAGAATCTGTTAAAGACACGCCTTTTGTTTTACAATGAGAAAGCTGAGGCATGAGAGATTAAGTTCCTGAATAAGGCTTCACATAAGACATGTAGAAGTACAGGAATAGGTCTAGATTCTCTATACTCAGTCCAAAATTCATTTTGTTTTGATTCCAGTTTAATGTTTTTGTTTTTGCAGAGTCTGTCTTTATAGCGCCATTTAATTCTTTATAGAATTTTTGAAGTAAAATGAAACTCATGAATATCTGAGAGTAGTGGGAAGAAGTTTACATTTTATAGCTTTTTCTCCTACTGGAATTTATAATTAGCAGCATTGAACAAAAAAAAAAAATCATCGAGAAATCAAGCAGTGATATTTCAAATTAATATTTTCCTTCTTTCTGGTAGCAGCAAAATTCTAAAGTAGTTGGCATTTCAAGCCTATATGTCTTACAAAAATTGCAACCATTATAATATAAATATGTTATTAAATTGAAGAACAAAGTAGGATAAGCCCCAGAAACAAAGTCTAGTTACATTGTAGATCACTGATGGAATGTATTTGATTGTCATAATTTTGAAATGACCTAAAGGCAGCTAGCCTGCTTTTAATATCTCTTGATACTATCATAGCAATAGATAATTGAATTTCTTTATGGTCCCATTATTTGTTAGTATTTCAGCAATCAATATTATGAGCCAATGTGCTGAGCTGGTGGCAAACTGGAGTCAATAATCTTGCCACATGCTTTTGTTTTAGGAAATGCATCCTTTTATCTCTTAATTAAAGGCTACTCTTTCATTCTCATTTGAGTTCATTAGATGTGTAAGAATACTCACAAGGAATACAAAAGCAACTTTAAAGTCGATATGTACTAAATTATATCAACTGGAATATATGGATTGCTAGTATATCCTAGTTCAAAAAAAAAACCTCATGCAAAAATAAAAAGTTTACAAAAAGCTGGAAAATTAATATTTATATCAGATAGATTTTCTTATTTCACATATTTTCAACTATCATTCACCCTAAGTCATGTACAATCTAATTTATCTAATGAAAAATTCTTTTTTTCCAAAATTTATAGGAAGCAAATCAATCTCAATATACTTGTTTTTTAAATTCTGCTTTTTTAACTCTTAAAAAAATAGAGTCATTTTAAGATACCACTAAATGCAATCATGTTAAGCTTTATTCTTTGGGAACCTCTAACATATTTGAATCAAAAATCATCATACCTCGACAGTTAGGTGGTTTCCTTGTGTTTAATCATTTCCATTTGTTTAGTCATTATTTAAATGTCTGTTTCTGATGGAATCCAGAATATTTCTCCCTGTGACTTTTAAGATGACATAATTAAGAGAGCTGGAACTAATGCCAGCAGTTAAAGCTAGTCCAATTAGGATGGCTGTCAGTAAGAGCGGCCAATTATAGTTTCTGCAAGCCAAGCTTTTCACAGCTAACAGAGTTCTCCAAAATCTGTATAGATTGTCATCATTTTTTTGAAGAAATTTATTAGTTTATACAATTTTGTCTGCTTTAACTAGCTCCAAAATGAGAGTTATACTAGACCAACACTGAAAGCTTAATAATAAAAGTTCAAAGTCAGGGAATATCAAGGTTAATATTCTAAATTTTAGAGATACTACACACATTTAATCAACAGTATTTCTATTGAAAGTTTCCAGGGTGTAACAGAAACACTATTGTTTGAATGATTCCTTAAATTGGTATTGGAAACCTACTTTTCTCAAGTACTTATACTGTTTCTCTGGTGCTCAGTAGGCAGGAGACAAGGTCTATACTGGCTAAGATGATTAATTCTGGTTATCAGGGAGAAATTCGGTTGCTGTTACTATAATACAGTTGGGGATGCATATTTGGAAGACAGAGGATTCGCTGGAGCTCTCCTGAGTTGTCATGTTCAATACAAATGTCCAAAAATTAGTACTTCAACTCAATAAAACCAGAGCAACTGGATATGTAGCCCTTTCAAGAATGAATTTAATTTTCATAATTTTTTTTAAATTGGTAATCAACTGAGTTTCTCTTTTTACAGCAAAAGAGGCATGTAATTGGTGATAGGAAGACAGAGTAATACATAATTACAGCTTTAAAGTTACTTCTAGGAATGAGGAAATTAGCAGTTTTATGTGTGTGTGTGTAAGAAAGAGAGAGTGAGGGAGAGAATTTATGTATATGTATACATTAACCTGCATATATTAAACTATGAAAAAAATGATGTTCCCTCTTTTATCCTGTTATATAAATTGTTTGAGCAACGTTTAAATTTGCAGTTGTGTCATATTTCCCAAAATCACAAATACCCACATGTAAATCTGATAGGGAAGCCTTCATATTACCTGGAGATCCTAAACTATCAAAAGGAATGCAATAAAGAGATCTGAGGGAGAAAGGAAGAATGGTTGTGCTTTATGTTACATACTTTGCCATGTTAGGCAGAGGGATCTTGTTGTTTGTGGGTTAAGAAGTACTGTGGTGAAAGGGATGCAGAAGAATTTTTAAAAATCTAAGCTAAACAGGTCATCTGTCTCTTTCTTTCAGATTTATTCCTCACTCTTTCTTCACTATGTATCTTAGAAAGGCTGGAGGCTGCAGCCTGTATTTCCTGAGCTGTCTTACTCTAACTTGCCAAGCTGACTCTCTTCCAGCCTGATTTGGCCAATTGGATTCCTAGAGAGAGTAGCTATTTCAGGCAGCATCTCTATGTGTGGTTGCGGCTTCTCTGAGATTCCAGATGCTGCTGGACACTCTTTCTAATGTAGAGCTCTAGCTCCTGCTAGACAGCAGCCTCCTTACTCTCCTGCCACAAACTGCTCCTATTGTTCCTTTAGCCTTGAAAAGGTAGCAGGGATGTAGGAAAGAGTTAGGGGCAGACAGGACTAGACAGGGAAAGATAAGGGAGCCCCAAGTCAGGCTCCTACCCATCCCAAGAAAATAGAGCTAAGACAGTAAAAACAGAGAAAATAAACCTGACTCCCTAGCTCCAAAATGTTAGGGAGTATCCCCCTTTAAAGGCTACTAAGTAATCACAGAAACTCACCAGACCACAGAGAAATATGTCATTAAGGTGTTATCAATAATCCCTGCTCAAACCAAGACAGCACCAAAAATCTCAAGGCCATGGGCTACCTGACTAGGCCCACAGAAATCCCAGATGTAGAGAAATATTATGGAGGAGATATTAACCAAAGAGAACGGAACACCTTGTTTGGCCTCATGATATTTACAAAAACATCCTGTTGTTAAGATAGTTACAAGTCCACCATATTTGCTCTAAAATATCCACCCTGATATTGATAAGAAATTTTCCAAGTTCCCCGGTCAGTTTCCAATAAAAGACAGACCCTAAAAGTCCTCATTAGGATTGAGCTAAATCTGAGTATTTTTATTGCTCAATAGCCCCCAGGGCATTGGAACCTGCATATACCGATTGTAATTACCTTGTTTCACACATGCCTGCCGCCTGTATTGGACTGTCATCAATGAACGAACGATTCTAGCTGAACTCTTTAACAACTCGCAATGTGTCTATTGCGAGTAAGTGAATATTCATAGGTTCCTGTCTCCCTGAAGTCACCTATTTCACCCTAGGCCACATGACCTCAGTTCTTTGATCATTTAAATGAACCATAAAATTGTTGTTAGTCCTGATATTTTTGGCTTAAGTTTGCTTTCGTTTTGGAGCAACCCTATTTCCTGATCTCTTTATCCTATAGCAAAAATCAGAAATAAAGTGATATATTTGTAATACATTACACACACATATTGGGGCTCCTGTTGACTAAACATCACAAACTATTCTAGTCCTTGAGCATATAGAGGGTTTTGTTGTTGTTGTTGTTGTTGTTGTTTTTAAGATGTAGGCTTGGCTTTGTTCTCAAAATGGTTTAGTCCCTTGGAGGTATCATACTAAAGTCTATATGAATATACAGTTGCCATGGTGAAGTCATTTTAGGAATGGATAGGGCCACAACAGAGGTGTGGTCATTACTCTTATGGAGCTACCCACAGGTGAGGGAATATGTAAAAGAGGGTTAATTTGTCCACGTGATAAGATTACGCAGTGATCTAAAAAAACCCATCAGAAATTTTCTTGGGAAAATATGAATGTTAACAATGTTATTTTCTCTACTCTTCTAAATTTTAAAAACTAAAATTTTGTGCAATGGAGCAAGTCTCACCCACTCCATTAGACTTGTTAGAGTATACCAGCTCGTATTGCCTCATCAACATTTATAGCATTTAATGTTTCTATGACCAGTTTTGGTATTAAATACATTCTATCTTGTACTCTTTTATTTTTTATACATCTTTTTACATCTAAATGTTGAAAAAAGACAGAGACATTATGCTTATTTTTCATGTAGTGAGTCTGTGGTCACCAGTTTTACAATCACATACAGAAAGACTTGCATCTTGATCTTTCTGTTTTCATTAATTGATGAAGTTACTTATGCTTACTAAGTCTAAGATTCTTTAGCCACAAAGTTACTGGCTCTAAGCATGCTGAATAACTATGAGCATTTCTAAGCTTAAAGTGGGGTAAATGAGTAAGACACTTTTTAAATATCTTTTCTGGAGAGTAAATGACACAAAAACACCCAGAAGAAATATTTGGTAAGGATAATTCTGTTTCCAAATAAAAGCTACATCCAAACTTTGTTTATACATCCAAAAATCCCCCCTTCAAGCAACAGGATCATGGAAATATAATCTCAGTAAAGTTGAACCACACTGAAAGTTTTCAAGCAGAAATATTCTATATATATTAATAGTATTTCATTGATAATTTGTAAGAAAAAAAGAGAAGAATGTCCAGTTCATTTGGTTGATAATTGCTTCCCTTGATGCTGCAAATTTACACATACAGAATTGATTTTTGCATTGGCACTCATGATTTGAACATATTCCAATAAAACTGTCTTAACTGACGAACTCTGAACTAATGCCTTCTTAACTCAAAGGCCCTAGTTGAAGTAGCCATTGAATACAAATTAAAAACAAAGTTTTCTTATACATATTCTAACGTATAATTTAAATACCCCACATTTCAAAAATAGTTAATTTTCCTTGGCTATGGTGTTATTCTCTTTCTCAATAAAAACTGCAATCTTGCCAACTTTAGAACTATATAGCTTCAGCTGTTTTTAAAAAATTATACCAAAGAAAAAGAGTTGCTTTTTTCTTCCAAATGAAGAAATTTTCTATTCACACTCTATGACTCAACACCATATGAATGGGTCCTGCATAAGTGTATTTTTAAGGAAATTAAGGGGCTTTGAACACAGTAAGTTCTGCCCACAAGAAGTGATGAGGATAAAATTTATGAAATACTGATAAGGAATTAAATTTGCAAGGTAATCTTTCATCTAACTACTGGATTCATGATTTTAAATGTGTTACTTTTAACCTTACATTCAATATTAACATTAAAGAAAGATGTTTTATTCTCTATACTACCTGTGATTAAAAAACAAAACAAAAAAATGTTCTAGCACTATTTTAGGTTCCTCTGAGCATAGCTTCTCTTGGTCTATCCAGACTTATCTTCCATGGAGCCTGTTCGTATTCTGCACTCTAGCAGATTAACTACCTCACTTCCAGTCAAATTCTCACCTCACTCTCTGAAGAAGCAGTCTAACACAAAGCTTAATTCTCCTTGTTCTTAAGATTTACATAAATGGAGTTGTATAGTATGTATCCTCACGTTGCCTTCTTTGTGTAGTTTAATGTTGAGATTCACTCATATCTTTTAAATCATTTTTTGTTGTTAAATAGCAAAATATATATAACACGATGAGGATTTGTTCTCCCATTGATGGATATTTGGATTTATTCATGATTAATAGGAATACAAGTCTTCCTCTGGACATATTTATATTCATTTATCTTGGCTAAATATCTCTAGGAATTATTGAAACCTGCAGTGGTTATGCAATGTAAGTATACATTTATACCCCTCCAGTAATGTATATTCTGCATCCTTACTGATATTTGCTGTTGTCACTCTTTCTAATTATGCTCATTCTAGTTGGTTGGAAATAGTATCAAAATGTCCCTGATGACCACTTACATTAATAAACTTTTTATGTGCTTAGCCATTTCTGTCTTTTCTTGTGAGGTGACTTTTGAGCCTTTTGCACATTTTTATGGGGGTGTTTGCATTTTTATATTGAAATGTTAGGGCTTATTTTCTGGTTGGAAGTTATTTACCAAATATAGATTAGATTTTCTGAGAGGGATTTGTTACTCTATATAGATATAGTTTATGAAGATTTTTAAATGAGCAAGGCTTGTTGCATATACCCTAAGCTTACATCATATGGTTTTGTTCAAATATACTTTATGTATTATCTTGTATTTTAAATTAAATAAGCAGCTAATTAGGAGAATAAATATAAAACTAGGTTAAAATTCAATATGCAAACATATCTTGACCTCTTAAACATATAGTAGCTTATTATATATATATTCAAGAAACCACCCTCTTGTGGTGCCTGGGTGGCTCAGCCAATTACGTGTCCACCTTGGCTTCGGTAATGATCTCAGGGTCCTGATATCAAGCCCCACATCAGGCTCCCTGCTCAGTGGGTAGCTGCTTCACCCTCTCCTTCTGCCACTCTCCCTGCTTGTGCTGTCTCTGAAAGAAAGAAGAAAGAAAGAAGAAAAAAAGAAAGAAAGAAAGAAAAAGGAAGAAAGAAGAAAGAAAGAAAGAAAGAAAGAAAGAAAGGGAAGAAAGAAGAAAGAAAAGAAAGAAAGAGAGAAAAAGAAAGAAGCCATCTTCTTAATAGTGGAAAAACAAACAACTTAGAGACTATTTATATTTTGTGCATCCATAGCAAATGCCTATGTTTTCTTATTATAATCAGCTCTACATGTTGAAATAATGGCTTTATGTTTAACTTACGAGCGTTCTGAAAAATAAATCATATATTGAAAGTTCTTGACACAACATTAACTATAATTTTCCTACTGAAATAGCTGTAATTTATTTATGTGTTAGATTTCAATTGCTTTTCTTGCTATTATCATTTTTACTTTTATGGCAAACATTGTATTTTAACAAGTGTGTGAATTGCAATATCAAATTGTAAACTTTGGCTGATATCTTCTTACAAATTAATTATACTGTTTTAGAAAATCACTTAGACCTAGAAAAGTGACAAATTTATTATGGTTTCTAGGTATAAATCACACAGTAACATATCTAGAAGCATGACAGAGTCAACAGAAAACTATTTCTTAAAAAAAAATGAAAGAGAAAGAAAGAAAGAAAGAAAGAAAGAAAGAAAGAAAGAAAGAGCAAAACAGCATTCAAAAAACCCTTTGCATCTTTTATATTTTTTCCTTATAGACCTACTTTCTCCAAATATGAGATTTTTCAAACATGAACTTAGTTCATCATATTTTGGTATAGTGCAGTTAATAGTAAAAGGAAAGTCAGAAATCTGGGATGTAGTTCAGCCCCTGTGCTAGTTGCTATTCTGAACAATGTACATAACTTATAGAAGTCTTAATTTCTGTGCTCTAAATTAAGGAGGTAATATGAGCTATTATTCCATAAATAAATTTAAACTCCATATAGTTTTGTAATGCAATCCCTCAGAAGTAAATAGGATCATATTCTTATAAATATTATTGAGCTGGTAATAAAAACACAGGATTTCAAAGAATGGGTATTACTGAAAATAGTATGTTTAGTTCTATGAACATCAAAATGCTGTCTATATCACATAATCAAATGGGACTATTTAGATTTAAACTTTTTTGCATTAGTTATAGAATTAATGCATTCACTTTATTATTTGAATTGCATATATATTTAAAAACTGTACAGATATGAGATGGGTGTTACATAGCAGGGATAATGAATTAACACAGTTTCAAGTCTTTTGTGAACTCTCTGTGCTTAAGTAAGCATTTATAAATCCTTGAGGATTTAGCTGAGAAATGGAACCTCAAACTTGATGAAATTGCCAAGATAATACCTTTTTTTGATGCGTTCTTATAGAGGGATGACTGATTGTCCAGGTGACACCATAGCCATCATGACATTTTGTTTAGTGGATCTTCCTACACTTGTGTCATTCGTTTATCAATTTTCTCCACTAATAAGTTTATTGGATTCATGGAAGTGAAGATATTAGAACTGAGAGCATTCTCAAAGGTCCTGATCATCATGCACAGGATTACCCTCTGCAATATACTCAATGGAAATTACATATTCTACATTTTATTTGGATACTTTTGGTGATGAGCTCTTCTTAATGTTTATTTATTTATTTATTTATTTATTTATTTATTTATTTATTTATAAAGAGAGAGAGAGTGAAAGTAGTGAGAAGGGTCAGAGGGAGAGGGAGAGAGAGAATCTTAAGCAGGCTCCACACTCAACATGGAGCCTGACTTTGGGCTCAATCTCACAATGCTAAGATCATAACCTAAGCTAAAATCAATAGTTGGATGCTTCAATGACTAAGCCACCTAGGTACCCTGAGATTTTCATAATTTCATAAGGAAAACCATTATACTAAAAACAAATTTATTTATTGCAGTCATCCTTTTATCCCAGATCTTGTATTTTACTTTAAAATGCTTCCATTCATGTTATGTACATATTTATAAATACCTTATTCTGTGAAAAGCAGTGCAGTAATAAACCACATCCTGAAGTACTATAATATGATGGAGATTCTCCTCACCCAACATTTTGCATGTTAAAATGCTATGACATTGAAATGTACTATGTGGTCACTAAGAAAGTGCATGGAAAGGGCATCTAACACAGCTTTAAGGCATTGAGAAAGTCTAATAGAGGAAGTGATGAATTGAGAAAGAAGTAAAACAACACAATATGTTCTCATTCTCACTTGAAATAGCATGACTCTGATAACTCAAAAATTTATATTTCCAGACCTTCTGCCCTAAACTTCATCTATCAATTGCAAAACCAACTCCATTTGGTATAATAGACATCTTAAATTTAGCTTGCAGAAAACTGAGCTCATAATATTCTATACACACATGTGGCTCTTCTACAATCTTCCCTATTTCAGAAATGACAACTCCATTACTTTAGGAGCTCAGGCTGAAGACTTAAAATCATAGCTTATGCTTTTTATTCTCTTACAAATCCCTCCATAGGTTATCTGTTGATAAATCTTGTCAGTTCTACTTTCAAAATATATCTTGAATTTGACTCTGTCACACCAACTGCATCAACAAAGGCCTTCATGTGGCACAATTCCAGGGGGTATCATTCACACTATATTCTATGTGATGGGTTTACTATCATAATAATCTTATTCTGAGCTCTTTTGCCACTATTACTGCAAAAAACAAACAAACAAACACTAATAACTGGTATCTTGCTTACTCCTTTACCCTGCTACAGAAGATACTTAAAATGAAAATGAAATAAATTATTTTAAAATATGATTTTAGGGTATTCTTTTTATAATGAATACTAATAATATTTTCTTATTTCAACCAGGAAAAATGTCTAAATCTTTCATAATGCATATGGGTTTTCTTGTTTCTCAAAATTTTCTTCCTAACTTCATTAACTATTTCTTTTCCCTTGATCGCTATGCTAATCAGCTTCAATGTGCTTTCCAAGGTCTCCAGAAGACTCAGTTTTCACATTGGCTGTTTCCTGTTTTTCTCTTCCCTCTGATCTAGGATTCTCTCCTTAATCCCTTCCTGTCTTCAGTCAAAGGATGTTTTCTCAATGAGAACTTCCCTCACTACACCATCTAAAATTTTGTGAGTAAATAATTCCATATTCCCTAATTTATTTTTTTCTCCTTAGGTAAATTATCTATTTATACTGCTTTCCTAGTTTATGGTCTATTTGTCTCACTAAAATGTGATTTTATTGCTATAGTTTTGCTTCAGTTGTTCACTCTTATAGCCAAATAGCCATATCAATGCCTGACTACAGTATGCATTCAATAAATTTTATTGAGGGGTGCCTAGGTGGCTCAGTTAGTTAAGTTTCTCTAGATTTTGGCCCAGGTCATGATGTCAGGGTCATGAGATCTATCCCTACATCAAGCTCCAAGTTGGGGAGATTATATTATATATGGTTAATCAAAGAATATATTTAGGAAATGGTAAAGGAGCAAAGTATGTTGAAAAAGATACAAGTAATTGTTTTGTTTTTTAGTTTAACGATATTGAGATATCATTCACTTACCATACAATCCAAATAAAGTATAACATTCAGTAGATTTAGCATATTAACAGGCTTCTATAGCCATGACCATAATCAGTTTTAGAACCAGTTCATCATGCCAAAAAAAATATGTACCTATTAGCTGCCACTTTTCATTTCTTCCTAATCATTCTCTCTCTGCCTCCAGCTTCAGTCCTAAGAAATCACTAATCTACTTTCTCTAGGTTTAGATATGTCTGTTCTGAGCATTTTATATTAAAAAAAAAATGGAATCACATGATACATGGCCTTTTATGACTCATTTATTTTATGTAACATAATATTATTAAGATTTATCCATGCTGTAACATATGAGTATTTCATTTCTTTTCATTTCCAAATCATATACCATTATATGGGTGTACCATATTTCATTTAGCTATTAATTACTTGATATTTGAATTGTTTTTTCTTTTGGCTGTTATAAACAATGCTATAATGGATATCTATGTACAGTTTTTGTGTGAATGTATGTTTCCATTTCTCTTAGATATACCTAAATGTTGAATTGCTGGATGATTTGGTAACACTATATTTAGCATTTTGTGGAGCCACTAGACTGTTTTTCAAAGTGGTTGTACCATTTTAAATTCCTACGAGCAATGAGTAAGGGATCAAACTTCTCCATATCCTCGCTAATATTTATTATCTGATTTTTTGATAATAGTTATCTTAGTAGGTATGAAGTGGTATTGCACTGTGGTTTTGATATGCATTTCCCTTATGGTTAATAATTTCAGTCAATTTCAATGTTTACTAGACATATGTATGACTTCTTTGGAGAATGTCCAGATCCTTTGTTATTTGGGTTATTTATCTTACTATCATAGGGTTTTAAGAGTTCTTTATATATACTAGATATAAGTCCCTTATCAGATATAAGATTTGAAAATAATTTCCACTATTCCCTAAGCTATGTTTTTCCACTTTCTTGATAGTATCCATAGAAGTACACAGATTCTTAATTTATCAATCCCAAATTATTTTTTTGTCACATGTGCTTTTGATACCATATTTAAGAAGTTTTTGCTAACCCAAGGTTGGAAGGATTTTTTTCATGTATTTTCTTCTAAGATTTGTATACTGTTGGGCTGGCTGGGAGACAGGGAACCCAAAATAGCAGACATCTAAATTGGGTCAAAATGGCCAATCTTCCCGCCAAGGCAGCCATTACCACCACCTCATCTCTGGTAAATCAAAGCCTAGATGTGAAACTGAAACTTTCCATCCAGGACTTTCCAGCCAGGCACCACCCCCCATCGTCTGTACTTTCCCCACCCCCAGCCAATCACTTGGGGCCACATGTTCCCTTGCCCACCCCCAGCCAATCACTTAGGGACATGGTGTTCCCTTGCCTAATTTGGCAAGGGACCCACCAGGATCCAGACCCAGAACCAATAAGGCTTAAAAACCCCCACAGTCCCCAACCCGGGAGTGGTTTCCCTGACTCGGGCCACCTCTTCGAGTCATGGAACCTCGCCGGGAGTGCTCCCCATTAAAGCACTCTCGAACCTACTGCCTGGCTCTGCCGTTTTTTTTTTAATTCTCTGCCCTTCATTTGGAAAAAAAACCCTAACATATACTTTTTCTCTTACACTTAGATCCATTTCAAATTGATTTTTGTATGTGGTGTAGGATAAAATTCCAACATCATCTTTGACATGTAGATATCCACTTGTCCTGCAGCTGTTTGTTGAAAAGATTGTTCTTTTACCACGGTTGAATTGCCTTGATATAATCTCATCAAAAATCAAATCAATGGGCCATATCTTACACCACACACAAAAATTAATTCAGATGAATTAAGGAATTGAACACAAGACTTGAAACCACAAATCTCCTAAAGAAAATATAGGCAGTAAAAAATAAAAAAAGTAAAAAATAAAATATAAGTGGTAACCTCCTTGACGAAAGTTTTTTGTGATGATGTTTTGAATTTGACAGCAAAAATAAAAGCAAAATAAACAAGTGGGACCAAATAAAAAAGCTTCTGTGCAGCAAAGGAAACCATCAAGAAAATGAAAATGCAACCTACTAAATAAGAGGAAATATTTGCAAATCATACTTCTGGTAAGGGGCTAATAACAAAAATATACATAAAAAACTCATACAACTCAATGGCAAAAAAACCAATCTGATTAAAAAATAGGCAGAAGCTATGAATAGACATTTTTCTGAAGGAGACATACAGATGGCCAAGAAGTACATGAAGAAAATCTACATCATTAATTATCATGGCCATCCACATCAAAACCACAATAAGCTATCACCCCATACCTGTTAGAATGACAATTATCAAAAAGACAATTGTGTGTAGTTGTGTGTAGTACTCTTTTATAATGATTTTTATTTCTTTAAACTTGGTAGCAGTATTATCAGTAGAGATATCCAATTCTCTGTCTTATTCTTTTTTCTAGTAACCTGAGTCTTCTTTCCTTTTTTCTTGGTTAGGCTAGATAAAAATGTTTCCAATTTTGTTAATCTTTTTAAATAACTTTTGGTTTTATCTTTTTTTCTCTATTTTATTTATTTTCTTTTTGTTTTTATTTCTGATTAATTTCTATGCTAGTCTTTTTTAAATTATTTTTTTTCTGCTTCCTTTAGGTTTTGTTTGCTCTTCTTTTTCCAATGCCTTAGAAGGTAATTTTGTTGAGTTGAGATTTTTAAAATATAGATATTTCCAGATATAAATTTTCCTCTAAGCACTGCTTTAACTGCATCCATATATTTTGATATGTTGTTGTGTTTCATTTTCATTGTCTTGAAATATATGCTAATTTCTTCTTTTACTTCTCTGGCCCACAGGTTATTTAGAGTACATCATTTAAATTCCACATATTTGTGAGTTTCACAAATGTCTTTCTGTTATTGATTTCTAATTTTATTCCATTATGGTCAGATAACATACTTTGTATTATTGCAATTCTTTTGAAAGTTATTGAAGTTTGTTTTATGGCCTATTATGTGGTCTGCTCTGATGAATGTAATGTGCACCTTCAATAAGAATGTTTATTCTCTTGGTGCATGGTATCTATAGATTTAGTTGGTTCATACTAATTGGTACTAATTCATACTAATCACATAATTGTTTTTTGGTATTGTAGCTTTTGTTTTAGTGATATAAGAGTAGCAATCTCTGAGACTAAGAAATAGACAAAGGTAGAAAATGACAGAGACTCACATTTTTTTAGGTTCTAAAGTAATCATTGCTACCTTTGAGCCCAACTCCTTGTTATTAAATTTTACCTTAGCATAAAAAGCATCTGTATCTTTGCAATTCTATGTTTGGTCATACATCTGACATTCAAAACTAGGAAAACTAAGTTTTCTCTGTCCTCTCCTATTCATTGATATATTGGAATAAAATTTCATGTCTGCCTTAAATTTCTTCTCCATACTAAAGTTCTTTATTTAACTTCACTGTTCTTCAAATAAGAATTTTCCTATGCCAGGTGTTAAGTAGGAATAATCAAAGCTAAAGAAGGTCAAAGTTTTCCCTAAAATAATGTATTTTATTTATTTACTCTTTCATGTGCTTTATTGTGTGGGAGAGAAGTCTATGGGATTTGCATTAGCAAGCTGGCAATTTTATAGTCTCTATATGTGGGTCTGTGTGTCGGCAAGGTGGACAACATTTAATATATGATACCATTGGGGAGGGGAATTATAACTTCTAACAAAAAAATGAAAAAAATAGCCATAAATAAGTTAAATACATCTCTTAAGAGCACTTATTTTTGAGCAAGCATGAGTTTTGAAAGGTCATAGGAGACGAAATTAAGCTATAAATAGTATTTCTACAATACTCCACAAGTTAAATTTTAAATGACAGTTTGCCTTTAAAAAAAATCAAAGCTTATCTGCATACTTAATGATGACCAGTATTTTGTCTGATGACAATTACGCAATTAGTCCTGATTTTATGGCCACTCTGGCATTTACTAATAAGAGTGTAATTTTGCTTTAGAAGGGATGTACGTATTTATATCTACTATGGTAAGAGACCACATATGTGTTTTTTTTTTAATTTTCACAGACTATTATAAAAATAGATTTTGTTTTATAAAATACTATATTAAGAAAACCATATAACTGCAAAGGAACATCATAAATAGACTCCCCAATCTAATAAGCACAAGACTTAATTTTCTTTTTCCAGAGGTACTCAAATTAGATTCTCATCTCAACCTATTGTTGTGCACTTTCTTTCATAATTTTATCTATTCACAAGTGTCTAACCAAAATTAGCCATAAAGTAGTCTTCACATTTATACTGCTTCTTATAGGAAAGCAAGAAAAGTTACTCTTAGGAAAAGTTACTTCTCTTAGGAAAAGTCACTAATTTTTTAGCAGTCACTCATTCACCTCTATTATCATAAATCCTGTGGGATAAATGCTATTCTCTTAGGAAAAGTTACTAATTTTTTAGCATTCACTCATTCACCTCTATTATCATAAATCCTGTGGGATAAATGCTATTAAAATTCAGTCTACAGATTAAGAGAGTGAAAATAAATCAAATGTTTGACTAAATATATACTATATTGTTAAATAATCTTGCTTCCAATTGCCATGATTTTTTTTTTAACGACTTATTTATTTGTAAAAGAGTGCATGTAGGGATAGGGAGAGGAGCAGAGGAAGATATAACTTAAGTAGGCTCTGTATGAGCCTGACAGGAGTGGAACTCAATCTCACAACCCTGAGATCACCACCTGAGTGGAAACCAAGAATCCATCACTAAACTGACTGCACCACCCAGACGCCCCATCATGAAACTCTTTAAAACATTTTCCCCTTGCTATTCCACATCAAAACTTCTTACCTGGCATTCACCTGTGAGTATTGTATTTTTTCTTCAAAATTTATTAAATATATTTCCTTCACATCTTCTATTTCTAAATCACAATACATTTCACATTCTTTGATCCTATTTTTTAATCTCTAAAAATGTACTTTTATTGAATTTATTTTTTTTTTATTTTATTTTTTTTTTGGTTTATTTTATTTTTTTTTAATTAACTTTTATTGGTGTTTAATTTACCAACATACAGAAAAACACCCAGTGCTCATCCCGTCAAGTGTCCACCTCAGTGCCCGTCACCCATTCCCCTCCAACACCCGCCCTCCTCCCCTTCCACCACCCCTAGTTCGTTTCCCCGAGTTAGGAGTCTTTATGTTCTGTCTCCCTTCCTGATATTTCCCAACATTTCTTTTCCCTTCCTTTATATTCCCTTTCACTATTATTCATATTCCCCAAATGAATGAGAACATACACTGTTTGTCCTTCTCCGATTGACTTATTTCACTCAGCATAATACCCTCCAGTTCCATCCACGTTGAAGCAAATGGTGGGTATTTGTCGTTTCTAATTGCTGAGTAATATTCCATTGTATACATAAACCACATCTTCTTTATCCATTCATCTTTCGATGGACACCGAGGCTCCTTCCACAGTTTGGCTATTGTGGCCATTGCTGATAGAAACATCGGGGTGCAGGTGTCCCGACGTTTCATTGCATCTGAATCTTTGGGGTAAATCCCCAACAGTGCAATTGCTGGGTCGTAGGGCAGGTCTATTTTTAACTCTTTGAGGAACCTCCACACAGTTTTCCAGAGTGGCTGCACCAGTTCACATTCCCACCAACAGTGTAAGAGGGTTCCCTTTTCTCCGCATCCTCTCCAACATTTGTTGTTTCCTGCCTTGTTAATTTTCCCCATTCTCACTGGTGTGAGGTGGTATCTCATTGTGGTTTTGATTTGTATTTCCCTGATGGCAAGTGATGCAGAGCATTTTCTCATGTGCATGTTGGCCATGTCCATGTCTTCCTCTGTGAGATTTCTCTTCATGTCTTTTGCCCATTTCATGATTGGATTGTTTGTTTCTTTGGTGTTGAGTTTAATAAGTTCTTTATAGATTTTGGAAACTAGCCCTTTATCTGATATGTCATTTGCAAATATCTTCTCCCATTCTGTAGGTTGTCTTTTAGTTTTGTTGACTGTATCCTTTGCTGTGCAAAAGCTTCTTATCTTGATGAAGTCCCAATAGTTCATTTTTGCTTTTGTTTCTTTTGCCTTCGTGGATGTATCTTGCAAGAAGTTACTGTGGCCAAGTTCAAAAAGGGTGTTGCCTGTGTTCTCCTCTAGGATTTTGATGGAATCTTGTCTCACATTTAGATCTCTCATCCATTTTGAGTTTATCTTTGTGTATGGTGCAAGAGAGTGGTCCAGTTTCATTCTTCTGCATGTGGATGTCCAATTTTCCCAGCACCATTTATTGAAGAGACTGTCTTTCTTCCAATGGATAGTCTTTCCTCCTTTATCGAATATTAGATGGCCGTACATTTCAGGGTCCACTTCTGGGTTCTCTATTCTGTTCCATTGATCTATGTGTCTGTTTTTGTGCCAGTACCACACTGTCTTGATGACCACAGCTTTGTAATACAACCTGAAATCTGGCATTGTGATGCCCCCAGCTAAGGTTTTCTTTTTTAAAATTCCCCTGGCTATTCGGGGTCTTTTCTGATTCCACACAAATCTTAAAATAATTTGTTCTAACTCTCTGAAGAAAGTCCATGGTATTTTGATAGGGATTGCATTAAACGTATAAATTGCCCTGGGTAACATTGACATTTTTACAATATTAATTCTGCCAATCCATGAGCATGGAATATTTTTCCATCTCTTTGTGTCTTCCTCAATTTCTTTCAGAAGTGTTCTATAGTTTTTAGGGTATAGATCTTTTACCTCTTTGGTTAGGTTTATTCCTAGGTATCTTATGCTTTTGGGTGCAATTGTAAATGGGATTGACTCCTTAATTTCTCTTTCTTCAGTCTCATTGTTAGTGTATAGAAATGCCATTGATTTCTGGGCATTGATTTTGTATCCTGCCACGCTACCAAATTGCTGTATGAGTTCTAGCAATCTGGGGGTGGAGGCTTTTGGGTTTCCTATGTAGAGTATCATGTCATCGGCGAAGAGGGAGAGTTTGACTTCTTCTTTGCCAATTTGAATGCCTTTAATGTCTTTTTGTTGTCTGATTGCTGAGGCGAGGACTTCCAGAACTATGTTGAACAGCAGTGGTGAGAGTGGACATCCCTGTCTTGTTCCTGATCTTAGGGGAAAGGCTCCCAGTGCTTCCCCATTGAGAATGATATTTGCTGTAGGCTTTTCGTAGATGGCTTTTAAGATGTTGAGGAAAGTTCCCTCTATCCCAGCACTCTGAAGGGTTTTGATCAGGAATGGATGCTGTATTTTGTCAAATGCTTTCTCTGCATCTAATGAGAGTATCATATGGTTCTTGGTTTTTCTCTTGCTGATATGATGAATCACATTGATGGTTTTACGAGTGTTGAACCAGCCTTGTGTCCCAGGGATAAATCCTACTTGGTCATGGTGAATAATTTTCTTAATGTGTTGTTGGATCCTATTGGCTAGTATCTTGTTGAGAATTTTTGCATCCATGTTCATCAGGGATATTGGTCTGTAATTCTCCTTTTTGGTGGGGTCTTTGTCTGGTTTCGGAATTAAGGTGATGCTGGCCTCATAGAACGAATTTGGAAGTACTCCATCTCTTTCTATCTTTCCAAACAGCTTTAGTAGAATAGGTATGATTTCTTCTTTAAACGTTTGATAGAATTCCCCTGGGAAGCCATCTGGTCCTGGACTCTTGTGTCTTGGGAGGTTTTTGATGACTGCTTCAATTTCCTCCCTGGTTATTGGCCTGTTCAGGTTTTCTATTTCTTCCTGCTCCAGTTTTGGTAGTTTGTGGCTTTCCAGGAATGCGTCCATTTCTTCTAGATTTCCTAATTTATTGGCATACAGCTGTTCATAATATGTTTTTAAAATCGTTTGTATTTCCTTGGTGTTGGTAGTGATGTCCCCTTTCTCATTCATGATTTTATTAATTTGAGTCTTCTCTCTCTTCTTTTTAATAAGGTTGGCTAATGGTTTATCTATCTTATTAATTCTTTCAAAGAACCAACTCCTGGTTCTGTTGATCTGTTCCACAGTTCTTTTGGTCTCGATATCATTGAGTTCTGCTCGAATTTTAATTAACTCTCTTCTTCTGCTGGGGGTGGGGTCTATTTGTTGCTTTTTCTCTAGTTCCTTTATGTGTAAGGTGAGCTTTTGAATTTGAGATCTTTCCAGTTTTTGAATGTATGCTTGTATTGCGATGTATTTCCCCCTCAGGACTGCTTTTGCTGCATCCCAAAGATTTTGAACGGTTGTATCTTCATTTTCATTAGTTTCCATGAATCTTTTTAATTCTTCCTTAATTTCCTGGTTGACCTTTTCATCTTTTAGCAGGATGGTCCTTAACCTCCACGTGTTTGTGGTCCTTCCATATTTCTTGTTGTGATTAAGTTCTAATTTCAAGGCATTATGGTCTGAGAATATACAGGGGACTATCCCGATCTTTTGGTATCGGTTCAGACCCGATTTGTGACCCAGTATGTGGTCTATTCTGGAGAAAGTTCCATGTGCACTTGAGAAGAATGTGTATTCAGTTGAGTTTGGATGTAAAGTTCTGTAGATATCTGTGAAATCCATCTGGTCCAGTGTATCATTTAAAGCTCTCGTTTCTTTGGAGATATTGTGCTTAGAAGACCTATCCAGGGTAGAAAGAGCTAGATTGAAGTCACCAAGTATAAGTGTATTATTATCAAGGTATTTCTTGAGTTTGGTTATTAATTGGTTTAAATATTTGGCAGCTCCCACATTCGGGGCATATATATTGAGGATTGTTAAGTCTTCTTGTTGGATAGATCCTTTCAGTATGAGATAGTGTCCCTCTTCATCTCTCACTATAGTCTTCGGGGTAAATTTTAATTTATCTGATATAAGGATGGCAACCCCTGCTTTCTTTTGAGGACCATTTGAATGGTAAATGGTTCTCCAACCTTTTATTTTCAGGTTGTAGGTGTCCTTCTGTCTAAAATGAGTCTCTTGTAGACAGCAAATAGATGGGTCCTGCTTTTTTATCCAGTCTGAAACCCTGCGCCTTTTGATGGGGTCATTAAGCCCGTTCACATTCAGAGTTACTATTGATAGATATGAGTTTAGTGTCATCATATCTATTCAGTCCTTGTTTTTGTGGATTGTTCCACTGAACTTCTTCTTAAAGGGGAATTTTAAGAGTCCCCCTTAAAATTTCTTGCAGAGCTGGTTTGGAGGTTACATATTCTTTCAGTTCCTGCCTGCCTTGGAAGCTCTTTATCTCTCCTTCCATTTTGAATGAAAGCCTTGCGGGGTAAAGTATTCTTGGTTGCATGTTCTTTTCATTTAGGACCCTGAATATATCCTGCCAGCCCTTTCTGGCCTGCCAGGTCTCTGTGGAGAGGTCTGCTGTTACCCTAATATTCCTCCCCATAAAAGTCAGGGACTTTTTTTCTCTTGCTGCTTTAAGGATCTTCTCCTTATCTTTGGAATTTGCAAGCTTCACTATTAAATGTCGAGGTGTTGAACGGTTTTTGTTGATTTTAGGGGGGGATCTCTCTATTTCCTGGATCTGAATGCCTGTTTCCCTTCCCAGATTCGGAAAGTTTTCAGCTAGGATTTGTTCAAATACATATTCTGGCCCTCTGTCCCTTTCCGCGCCCTCGGGAACCCCAATTAAACGTAGGTTTTTCTTCCTCAGGCTATCATTTATTTCCCTTAATCTATCCTCATGGTCTTTTAATTGCCTGTCTCTTTTTTCCTCAGTTTCCCTCTTTGCCATCAACTTGTCTTCTATGTCACTCACTCGTTCTTCCACCTCGTCAAGCCTCGTCGTTAGGACTTCTAGCTTGGATTGCATCTCATTTAATTGATTTTTAATTTCTGCCTGATTAGATCTAAATTCTGCAGTCATGAAGTCTCTTGAGTCCTTTATGGTTTTTTCTAGAGCCACCAGTAGCTGTAAAATAGTGCTTCTGAATTGGCTTTCTGACATTGAATTGTAATCCATATTTTGTAACTCTGTGGGAGAGTGGGCTGTTTCTGATTCTTTTTTTTGAGGGGTTTTCCTTCTAGTCATTTTGCTCAGTGCAGAGTGGCCAAAAACAAGTTGTATTGAGAAAAGGAGAAAAAGAGAGAGAAGGAAAGAAAAGAGAAAAAGAAAAAAGAGAAAGAAGAAAAAAATAGGGGAAAAAGAGAAGAAAAAGAAAGAAAAAGAAAGAAAGGAGAAAAAAGAAAAAAGGGGGGGTGGGGGAAGCAATCAGAAATCAAGAAGAAAGAGAGAAAAAAAAGCACAAAACAAAACAAAAAAAAAAAACAAAACAAAAACAAAAACAAAAACAAAAAAACAAAAAACAAAAAAAACCACAGGGGAGTATCTTCCGATTCTGTGTAGTTTAAGTCCCTTGACTTCCCTTGGAACTGGTCCGTCTCGCTGGTCTTCTGGGGGAGGGGCCTGCTGTGCTGATTCTCAGGTGTTGGCACTTGGGGGAGCTGCTCTGCCCCTGCCTGGTGCAGGGCTCGGTGGGGGTTGTTGACCCCGTGAGGCCCCGGGAGGAAGCCACAGTGGCGGGGGCAGCTCTGGGACCCTGGATCCAGCCCCCGCAGTAGCTCCGGGGCTCTCCTTCTGCAGGGCCTGGGGGCTCCGGGGCGGGGCCGCTGATCTGCTCAGTTCCAGGCAGGAGCGTCCTTGCTGTCCTGGGCCCTCCCGGCCTCTGCCTGTCCCGGGGGAGGCCGGATCCTGGGCTGTGTCCCGGCGCCCTGTGCTCTGGGGCCTGCGCTGTTGGATTCGCGCTCCCGGCGGTGCAGCCCCCTCCGCGGAGCCGCCGCCCGAGCCTCTCCGAGCTGTTCCCGGAGCCGCGCAGCCCCCTCCGCGCGGAGCTTCTTCCTCTGCGCGAGCCGCCGCCGCTGAGCTGTTCCCGGAGCCGCGCAGCCCCCTCCGCGGAGCCGCCGCCCGAGCCCCTCCGAGCTGTTCCCGGAGCCGCGCCGCCCCCTCCGCGCGGAGCTTCTTCCTCCGCCCGAGCCGCCGCCGCCGAGCTGTTCCCGGAGCCCCGCAGCCCCGCAGCCCCGCAGCCCCCTCCGCGGAGCCGCCGCCCGAGCCCCTCCGAGCTGCTCCGGGCCCCGCCGAGCTGCTCCGGGCCCCGCCGAGCGCTGCAGCCCTTAGGGAGCTCGGGGGCTCTCCCGGGGCACAGGTGCCTGTTAGTGTCCCAGGGAGCCCGAGGGCATCCCCGCCCTCCTGGGTCCTGCTCCACCTCCCTGCGAGCCCCTTTCCGCGGGGAAGGTCGGTGCAGCTCCTGCTCCTCCGGGACGGGGCTCTCCTGTCCTGGGGACACTCGCCCCGGCCTCAGCCCGGCTCCTCGGGGCCCCTCCCCCTTGGAGGCCTTTTGTGTCTTTATTTCTTTTTCCCCGTCTTCCTACCTTGATAGAAGCGCGAACTCTTCTCACTGTAGCGTTCCAGCTGGTCTCTCTCTTAAATCTCAGGCCGAATTCGTAGGTTTTCAGGATGATTGGATGGTTTTCTAGGTAATTTGCTGAGGACAGGTGACCTGGAGACCCTACTCCTCCGCCATCTTGCCCCTCCCCCCTCCTTTTATTGAATTTATATCTACTTTCCATATATTTGAAGTTAACAATAAGTTACCGGAGAGCAGTGGTATGCTCAGTGATTGTGATTGACTCAGTCTTTACTGATTTTGGCACAGAAAGTGTCCATTAAGACATAGAGTCTCTCTAAGTATCAGTAAAAAAAGGCACTGAGAGTTTCCTAATGCCTCACCTTAGTGGTAAGTAGAACTTTTACAGTTGGGCCCATCATATGGTTCTGTCTCCCATGTGATTCTCCCTCTGCAAGTCCCCAGGGGACTTTTGGAAGCAATCTTTTTAAAAATTTATTTATTTATTCATGAGAGACACAGAGACAGAGGCAGAGGGAGAAGCAGACTTCCCACAGAGAGCCTGATGCAGGATTCGATCCCAGGACCCTGAGATTATGACCTGAACCAAAGGCAGACACTCAACCACTGAGCTATCCAGGTGTCTCAATAAGTAGACATTTTAAATATCAAATTTAAGGGGATCCTGGGTGGCTCAGTTAACCATCTGACTCTTGATTTCACCTTAGGTCTTGATCCCCACATGTTGAGGGTTTGAAGTTAAAAAAAAAATCAAATTTAATTGGGAAAAAAAACAAAAAACAAAAAACAATGCCATTAAGTTGGTAAAAAAATGTATTCAGTTTCTAAGGGGTGGATTGAGTCATAATATTTTTGTTTTGTTTTGTTTTTTTCCTTTTTTCCCTAAGCATACTGAGAACACATAAGATGGAAGGAAACAAAAACAATGGTGGAATGAAGAGAAGAAAGGAAGAAAAGTAAGAAGGAAAAAAAGTGGAAAAGTAAAGGAAGAAAACGAAACAATTTATTTATTATAAATGTATTAGTGCCACAAGAATTTATGGCCTCTCAGACATTCAACTTTACTCAATTAATTGTCTTCATGATTGTAATCCTCCGAACAGTTTAAAATGTTGATTTAGAAATAGTGACATCTGGAGGTCACAATAACAACTCTTAAAACCATGACAGATCAAGGCTCTGGATACATTTTAAGAGGACAAGCTTATGCTTATTTTCAAAAAGCTTGTGATTTTTTTTCTTATTGTATCAAGAGAATAATCATAGGATTTTCTTTAGCAATTATTAATTAATAGTAAAACAGGTAGGAGAGATGTCTTAATCTGAGTGTTTTATACCTTTACCTCTTGGTAAATATTTCTATTTTTTTTTTTTTTTTGGCAAATAGCCATCTAATAATTGACCTAAAGAAAAAAAGTAATCATGCATAAATTAGAAAAACAAAAAACAAATATGTACCATCTGATCATTTGTCAGAAAATTGACATGATCATTAGAAACTCCATGGTTTTTCCTTGAGATAGAAGGCCAAATTTTATGTTATAGGTAAAATTTTGTGTAGTAAATTTTATACAGTTTTCTTTTCTTTTTAATTTGAATTTGTTGGGATCCCTGGGTGGCGCAGCGGTTTGGCGCCTGCCTTTGGCCCGGGGCGCGATCCTGGAGACCCGGGATCGAATCCCACGTCAGGCTCCCGGTGCATGGAGCCTGCTTCTCCCTCCGCCTGTGTCTCTGCCTCTCTCTCTCTCTCTCTCTCTGTGACTATCATAAAATAAAAATTAAAAAAAAAATTAAAAAAAAATAATTTGAATTTGTTTTGTAAAATGTGTGTTAAAAGATGAGTGAGGCCTGCTTACCTTCGTTTAGCTTATAATTTATGAACAGGTATGGGACAACACATAAGTGACTAATTATATTAAATATCCTAAGTGTGCTGTGGATAAAGTGCTTTAGAAAATTTAGAAAAGGCGAAAGATTAATACAGTCTGAAGAGAAACCAGAGTATTTGTCCATCGAAAGATGAATGGATAAAGAAGATGTGGTTTATGTATACAATGGAATATTACTCAGCCATTAGAAATGACAAATACCCACCATTTACTTCAAATGGAACTGGAGGGTATTCTGCTGAGTAAAGTAAGTCAATCGGAGAAGGACAAACATTATATGGCCTCATTCATTTGGGGAATATAAAAAATAGTGAAAGGGAAAAAAGGGGAAAGGAGAGAAAATGAGTGGGAAATATTAGTGAGGGTGACAGAACATGAGAGACACCTAACTCTGGGAAACAAACTAGGGGAAGTGGAAAGGGAGGTTGGTGGGGGGTTGAGTGACTGGGTGACAGGCAATGAGGGGGGCACTTGACGGGATGAGCACTGGGTATTATGCTATATGTTGGCAATTGAACTCCAATTTAAAAAAAATTAAAAAAAGGAATTAAATTTAAAAAAAAGAAAATTTCAAAAAGAGGTAGAAATATTATCTTGATAACAGAACATAAATAAGGATATTTCCCTTCAATGGAAAACAAGGAAAAGTTTGTGGGGAAATTCTTAGCAATACAACAATGTAGTTTCTAATTCAGAGTTATGCAGAATAATAGGTAGCAAAAACTAATCCTTTTCAGAGGTTGTTGCTAACTCCAGTTCTAACTATAGCCTGACTTTTTCATTTCAATTAAAAAAAAATCCATTAACTGGGCTACTCATTTCTGGGAAAATTTTACAATGGGAGATGATTAAACATAGAGTCTACAATAGCCAGGGTTTTCCAAGTGTTTCTAAAGCTTGCGTTTGTAGCCAGCAGACATAATCTAATACACTGCTGAATTTAACAAATAATAACAACAACAACAAAAAATGGGAAATTGAAAACTGATCATGTGGATGTAAGCAGTAAGGAAAGTCAAAAGTCAGTATTGTGCTGGCTACAAATGTGAAACATGTGATCCTGACACTAAACCTTGAGATCCAAGCAGGTTAGGGATTTTGATCCTGAAATTCTCACATTAAGGCAAAGACCTTTCCTATGCAGGAAGCATAATCCCAGATTAGTAGTACTCTCTGTATTTTGTGTGAAAAAAGGCAATGATTTTCCTGAGGAGGAAAGCTATCTCAGTATGGGCCCCATGATATATCAGGTTCTTGTTCAAGAGGTACTCAAAATAAAAAACTCCAACACAAAGAAACCATTTACTATGAATGAGATCCCACAGAAATGATAAACATATTTCAATAAACAGCTTCAAATGACTTCAGATACTCAATTATAAAGAAGAAGCTTAAAATAAACAAGTGGGAAATAATAATGTTTCTTTCCCCTCTCATCTCAGTTTGTCTTGTTTTTACTCATATATCTAAAAAATAAATAAAAGCAAACAAACAATTTAGAAATCTTGTGGAAATATATTTTAATGAATACATAGGAAAATCTTAAATATCTAACTTTCGAGAAAAAGTGTTTACCTGGACTGTGTACCTTAATGCTTATTTTTTACAAACACAGATTACTTCATATATTAACTACTTTTAAGTGGAAATAGTTCTAAAATGCTATAACTTTTGACTATTAAGTTAAAATGTAGAGCTGGCAGAGTGTCTACACCCTTTCTTAACACTTAGCACAATCTAATTCCAAAAAGATGGTTGATTCCTACATAGCTAATTTTGAAATAGGTGAGGTGTTATTATTACACATATCTTTCTACTTTAAAATGATCTTTATATCAAGGTTAATATGTGGGTTTTATTCAGGGATATCACTGAAGTTTGAATTAGAGAATAAATATTAAAAAGGGGTTTTGAAATTTAATTAGGTTCCTTATTTGAAGAAAGTGTTTAAGTATTCTACAGTAGTATCCATAGAGTATACACTAAATGAAAATACATTTCAAATGAAAAAGAAACTAAATAAATATCTTGTTTAGAAATCATTTTCTCAAGCTGTTATGAAAATTATCTTTTCACCATCTACAAAACAAATTATTAAACATTAATGCACAATCTCATTCAGAATTGGAGTTTTATATCTGAAACGTACTGTCAGAATCCCAATCCTTTGCTGATAGTGTTTGTAATTATATCTCTTTCTTAATTTTAACAAGTCATTCTTATATTTTCAAGAGAAAAATGCTTTCCAGAGCAATTTTTAGAATAATGTCTTTCTCCATCTTGCTTAGCATTCTAAACCATAATCACAAACAAACAGCATTAAAAAGAAATCTCTATGTAGTTTATCTCTTGAAAGCCAGTATTTTGGTGCCAGGCTTCTCTCAAAAATTTCAGAGCCAAACAACATAAGTTAGCATCTAGAAATTTTGTCATTGACTTTATGGGTGAGGAAGTAGACTGTAGAAATTAGAGATAACATCATAGATATTGTAAAGTTGATGCTTGTTAATTACCCTGTTTCTTTACTGGGTAATAGATTGTCCCTCAACTATGCTGAGTGCAATGACGTCTATGAAGTGTGTGCTAGATGGATAAGTGAGAAACCCAAAGCACTCTGTTTATTTGAGACTCCGATTGTTGAGCTTATATTTGCAGATAGAGCCATTTGCTTATGCCCTTTCTCTTCCTCATAAGGAAAGTATAGATATTAGTCAGAAGAATATTCATTAACTGGAAAAGTTTCAGGATTGGAAAAAACATAAGGTATGAATTCCTCCCTTCTTGTTTTGCCTATTTTCCTTCTTCTCCAAAGACTAAAAGAGAAATTAGAAAGAAAAAAAAAGAAAATAGTTTAAAAGACACAGCTGTGCACACATATATATTCCCCTAGTAAGCATTAGAAAATACATAAAGCTGGGAAGAGGAGAAGGGGAATAAAGCAGCTAGAGAGAAGAAAAATGCACAGGAAAGTGATAAGACAGAAAGGGGAGTTTGGTTGAGGCAGGCTTTCATTTTAATTGGATTAGTACCAACTAGTTAAAACAAATAATAATATGAACATGCTTTCCGAGAAAGCGTATATTATTTTCACAAAATAAAAGTGATGTCACTGAACTGCCTGGGAAAAAGAGACACTTGGAATAAAAGGCATTTCTAAGAATAGAATGCTACTTGAACCTCAGAAGAAAACATGCCATACATTTTGACATATATGCATCAGCCTTCAGTTTTATAGTATTTCATGCACATATTTCTTTTTTCCTAGAAACCGATTAGAATATATTTATATTTTCCATTATTCCTTTCACTTCCTATATTTCTCTGCAAAACATTTTTTATGGTTGCTATCAGGTTGTGTTCATAGGCATGCATTTATAGCAAGCTGTGAGCATTATCCTGAATATATGTTCTCTGCTGGATGCCACTATCAGGTTCTCTCTTAAAACTGGCTATGTTGGATTTGTGAAAATAAAATAGAAAGTAAAATTGTAAAGAGACTAGGCAATGGTCAAAATGCCTGTGGTTCAAATAATATATATATGAATGTTATATATTTAAATATAGATGCACATAATCCCAGATTAGCAGCACACTAATCTAATTAGGCACACTGATTTCTTATCTAGAAAAATATTTAAGGAAGGTTACAATAGCAATGATGGCTAATAGTTGTTACATGCCAGACCATATATTACTTGCCATATTAACATTTTTTATAATGTAGTCCTTTCCAAAACCTTATGAGCTGGGCACTACTACCACTCTTGTATAAACATGAAGTGACCAATATTTACATAGGTTAAGTAGCTTCTCCACAGTCCTAAAGCTTGGAAGGAATAGAGATAATTATTTGTTTTAAAAAGATCTGGTGCCAAAATAAGTGCAATTTTTTCCTTTCAAGAGTAAAGAAGAATGAATTAAAAGTAGGGAAAAATGAAGATAGAAATATAAAGAATGGATCTAAAATGAAACCATTAATTAACCTAATTGTATACCACAAATATTTATCTTTTCAAAAATTAATGGCCACAAGTTATACTAGACCTTTAAAAAAAACTATACATTCAAGACAGTTATATATTTTACAGATTCCACAGTATTTAAAAAAAAGTCCCATTGTGATGAGCACTGGGTATTGTTTTTTTTTTTGTTTTTTTTTTTTTAATTTTTTATTTATTTATGATAGTCACAGAGAGAGAGAGAGAGGCAGAGACACAGGCGGAGGGAGAAGCAGGCTCCATGCACCGGGAGCCTGATGTGGGATTCGATCCCGGGTCTCCAGGATCGCGCCCTGGGCCAAAGGCAGGCGCCAAACCACTGCGCCACCCAGGGATCCCGAGCACTGGGTATTGTATATAAGTGATGAATCACTAGATTCTATACCTAAAACTGATGTTACACTGTAAACTAACATGAGTTTAAAAATAACTTGAAAAGGAAAAAAATAACAATAAAATAAAATGAAAAGTCTCAGGATTAAAATTAATAATAAGACAATTAGAAATTTCACTTGGATATCTGCTTTAAACAGATTTAATACACAATGTTCTAAAACAACACAAACTATAAATAAAAACAAACAAACAAACCGCACAACACAGATCTTATTGGAGCATACAATTGGAGACAGATTTAATAAGGCAATTTCTCATGACATCCCTCAAAGCAAGATTATCATCCTCAACCCTTCTAATCTGAAAAATATTTGGAAGAATGAATATGTTGTCTGTGAATCAAGCCCACTGAGTGGCAAAGAGTGGACATTGCAATTCATTCTGGAGTACTTCCTATAGCAGAAATTATTTTATCAGGATGTGCATTAGAAATGTCTTCATTAAAAAAATAAAAAGAATCTGGTTAGTATTCTTTAATGAAAACTAAGGGGCCTCCAGTGGATTTCAGACATTGTGTGCCAACTACTCTCAGAGATAGACCAAAGGGTTCTCTCTACCAATTCTTAGAAGAAAACAAAAATATAAGAAGGCTAAGGCTATATCTTTCACAAAGTCTTTGTACAAAAATTGTTACATTATCATTAAAAAGTGTCCTAATATTTTCCCCAAAACTATTAACTGTTGATTTATAACTCCTCCTTAGATATTTGATTTGCCTAATTTCTTCAAAACAAAGCACAGTTCAAACAGCAAATTATGAAGAGAACAAAGGATAATAGCATAAGTGATGGACTCTCAACAAAAGGCTAGAGAACAAAAGAACTATCACAGCAAAATAAATAAAGCATGTTGGTAAAGATCCTAGAAAGCAGAAAATACACAATATATTAAAATCAAAAAAATTAAACCAAAGTAGTATATACATATTTAAGAAAATAGCTACAAAAAAGTATAAAATGAAAGTAAAGCTTTTATTCATTTATCAGCAATGCCCATACCCTCTTCCAGAACTAGCTACCATTTTGCATTCTGATGCTGGTTACCACATATCACCATAAATAAAATGCATATATTATGTAGCTTTATTATATAACTTTAAATACTATGTCTTTCTTAATTCATCTTCAGATGATGAATTTGATAACTCCTTGCTATGAAAATGAGAACATTACTTATCCTTCCTTTCACATATTCTGCCTTTTTAGTCTCCCAAATTTTGTTAGTTATTTCCATATTTTATGTAATCAAAACTTCTGCTACTTACATTTTATTCAGCAATGTAGGCTTTTATCTGTTCGTTAGAATTTCTAATCTAAAGTGTTTACTGGGTCACCTAAATCCCAGTCTGCTCAATGAAATGCAGGTTCTTAGGTTACCTTAGGGAGAAAATTAAGAAGATCATGGGAGGAATGGGGATAACCATTTGTAACTATTTCTTTAGGTAGTTCTTACAGAGTAAAGCCAAAAAAAAAAAAGTATTAAATATGCTTCTGTAAATATTTTCACCATAGCACCAACAGAAAGACAAAACACCATTAAATCAGTAACCCCAAAGAGAATCTTGTATGAAGCTCTAACACTCACTTTTTTAAAAAAGATATTTTTTTAAAAAATATATTTATTTATTTGAGAGAGAGAGAGAGAGAGAGAATGCAGGAGGGGGAGGCTGTGGAGAGGGAGCACTAGGCAGACCTCATCCTTAGCTCAGAGCCTGAGGATGAGCTGGGTCTCAGAACCCTGAGGTCTTGACCTGTGTGGAAACCAGGAGTTGGTCACTTAACTGACTACCACCAGGTGCCCCTAACGTCCTCACTTTTAATTTCTTTCTGGCTTCCTTCAATTTTGATCTTACTCAACTACTTGAAATTTGCGTCAAATGTATCCAATTTTGCCCTTTTTCTGAAAATACTGTTTCGGTTGGTATACATTCTTCAGTACTTTCTTAATATAGGCCCATATATATTAAACTTGAGAGTATCTTTATTTTGCTTTTATACTTCATGAATAACTTGAGCATTGGTTTATGGTTTCACTTTTTTTCTATCATAATTGTAAAGACAATTCATTTTGTTCTAGTATCCATGATTGTAATGAGACAAACACTACCTATCTGGTGGTTATACTTTTTTGGTATCCTAATGTTCTGTATGTTTGTCCCTTTGAAAGCTATTCAAGTATTTATGTTTTAAGTTGCAAAACTTTCTAGGTAATCTTTGCAAGGAATGGGATGGGCTTCTCTAGTGGAATAATATCCTATAGATATCACCACTTGCAAGTCCATGAAAGACATGCAAGTTATTGTGGTCCATGTAAGATGCACATGAGTACAAAATGAATTTTTTTTAGAAATATGAGTAATAATGTTATACATTTTATAATTAGCGTTTATGACTTGACATTTGAAATTTCACCGTTTAGAAATATTATGTAAGATATATTAGGATTTTCAAAACACTGAGTTCTGATACCTTCTTTTAAGATGTATTAAGCCTAGTTGTTTCACCTTAGTATGACTTAGTTTCCTTAGCATAATGATCAAAATATATCTCAGGGTTTCTTTGTGATTGCATTAGGGAAAAAATTCAGTGTTACAAATTTTTCACAGATATCTGTATGTAGATATATATAAATAAATGATATGCCATTCACCCCATCTAACATTAGGCTAAAAACCTAAGTTTTAAAGTTTTACAGCTATAATTTTCTAACTAAAGAACTTATTCATTGTAAATGAATGAAAAATATGTATTTTAAAAAATTTCCTTAAGCATGTTCACTCTGTTACAATGCAATAACTATACTTTTATGGAGATATATTTTTCTAATAAATAATGAATATATATTCTGTGGTTTTCAGATCTGGCTTTTAAAATATACTTATTTAACAGTACCTTGATAGTTGTTTGAATGGAAATGATAGCTCTGAATATTCTGTGGATGGTAAGACTTTGATCCTTCTTGTTAGTCTAAGTGGTTGCATTTGAGTCTCACAAAAATTTTAATGCATATTGGATAGCCAATTGCTTCACCCATTAAGGTATTGTGTTTTCTCTTCCTTAACTTAATTTCTTGTAACAAAACTATTTTTCAGGGTACTGAAATTTTTTATAACAAGGAGAAATACATTCTCTATTACTTCTTTACAAAGTCATTTATATATAAATGAGCTCCTCCTCTTCCGTGTCTCTTGTCTTCATTCTGTAAATATTTGCATATTTGAACAACTCTTTCAGACCACTTACTAAGTTCAAGAATAAAAAGAATTGGCAGTATTGCATCTTGGGAAATGGTGATACAATGTTATTACTTACTGACTCAGTTCCTGTTAATCTCTTCAGAGTGAGAGACAATACCTGCTAGAAAACAAATGAACAAACAAAAACTGAAATTAAAGGAATAATATTTATTTGGCCCATAAGAATGAGAAGGGCCTCAAGAACTTATACCATACAGATGAACTTTCTATGTGTTGTTAACTCATCCACTGGGAGTTTGAAAAACTCCATCTGATTCTATGCTTTTTAATCAAATTAATTGGTAATAGTTCAGCCCTTTACTTTCCTTACTGGTTCAGACTTTACCTTTCTTAACTGATAATTATTTGTTTGTAAAGATACTACAACTGCAACTTGACAAAAGTCATCAATTGTATTTTTAGATATATATGGTGTGATTTTATTTTGATCAGCACAGTGATTCTAAACATGCCGTACTAGATAGTCATCACCAAAAAAGTAAATTCAGTTAAAAAAATCATTATTAAAAATTCTCATTTAAAAAAAATTCTCATTTATTTTACTTTTATCCTTCTTTTTATGCACTTATGCAATTATTTTAATTACTATACAGTTTCTGGCTTGAGATTTAATGGTTTACTTTTTTTTTTTAGTTATAAGATTAACAAATACAAATTGTAAGATATAAAAGAGTATGAAGGAATGACGTTCTATGCTCTCATCCCCAGTTCTATATTAACTGTTTAGGGACATCTTCACAAATTCAATAGCAAGGCCAGAGAAAGCATAACCAAAAGCTGTTATAATTCACAGAGAAGAGACATTTTCCTCAGTCTAAGACCCAACCCTAAATCAGCACAAATAACAACACCCACACCCACACACGAAACATCTCTGGTGAGTTCTCTCATTTTGCCTCTAGTCCCCAGTCAGCCGTGATCACAAATAAATCTCTTTAATATTTTGTTGGTTATAAAATCTACATTTTTCTAAGGAGAATAATCTACAATATCATTCATAAAACATGCATGAATATATTTTCCAAATCTTCCACCTTAGGTTAAGTATTGATTTTTTGGTGCAGTCTATTCTCTTTAGTGTGCTCTGTTTAATACTTCCTTAAGGGATGACTGATAACTTAGCTTCTGTGCATTTAATACCCTGGTATTTTCTTCTAGCTATTTTGCCCTTTCCAGATAGGTAAAATGTCTTAGATGTTTGTTTGGGGTTTTCTCCAGTGAAGGAACAAGGATTTATTCCTAGATCACACTGGTGATTAAAATGATGCCCCCATAATCCCCTTATTCCCCGTAGGTTACTGCTTATCCAAGTGTGTGTGCAATATGTACGGAGAACAGAAATAAAAGAAAGAGTGGTTGGTGAAGAGAGTTTGTTCTTAAATGTCAGAAGGTTTGCCTCCCCCCCCCCCCGCCCTTTTCCACTACATTCAAAATAAAACATAGTTTGGAGAAAACTGAGATAACTTTCTAACTTTGAGAGAAGTAGGATTATATATTAGCACATATTTTCTGGAAAGCAACTTGCACCTAAATATAAAGCTACAATCACGTTTTGAAGAAGTAATATGACTTCTGGCATTATATCACAATGAAATAATTGTAAATTCAAAGACTCATGAACAAAGATGTTCTTTGTTACATTGTTTCTAACCCATATGCCTATCAATTGATCCTGATTAGGTAAACTGTGGTATAAGGAAGAAGAAATGCAATGAGAGATATTTATATTGCAAACTGGCATTAGCCAATTTAGTCTTAGACAGCTATAAGTTATGTTCGCATTTTTTAGTAGCCTTGGGTGAAGGTAGCTGCTCCTCCAGAATTATTCCACTAAAAAGTTATAATGAAAACAAGTCTCTGATCCTTTTTGCCATACATGCTGACTTACTTTAAGCAAGTTTAAAAAAGAAAAAAAGAAAAACAAAACGTTCTATAACTATTCTGCCTCTTCCAGAGTTCTCAAAACATCCTTTATTAAAGGTCCACTTGAGGCAGATGGGGCCATATTCTAGTTACAGCATTTATCTAACCATCTATCAGGGTCATTAAACAAGTCATTTTCAGGACAAGAAGAAGCATATTGACCATTTAGAAATTGAGCCTTCCTAACATTACATGTCAACGTGCTTCCTAAATTTTTATATCAAACTAATGCATAGATGAGGAAGTGTCTCTACAATATTCCAACAATCCTTTCTATCTTCAATACCATTTATTATTTTTTAAAGATGTTATTCATTTATCCATGAGAGACACAGAGAGAGAGAGGCAGAGACATAGGCAGAGGAAGAAGCAGATTCCCTGCAGGGAGTCTGATGTGGGACTCAATCCCAGGACCCCGAGATCATGACCCGAGTCAAAAGCAGATGCTTAACCACTGAGCCACCCACACATCCTTCTTCAATACCATTTCTGACATTCATTTTGCTAATTAAGTAATTTCATCTGTAAAATACAGTTCTAACATGCATTTTATAAAGCAGCTGGTGCAGATGGGGCATAGAGATAGCTAGATAACTCATGGTAGCAGCTTCTGTAGTGTGGTATTGCTGATAAAATGCCAAATATTTCTGCAGTGTGAATTACTGATTTAGGAATTAGCAACCCCTAGAGGATAGCTTAGAGAATATGTTCATTGTCTATATGAAAAAAATTTAAAGTTAACTGCAGACACCTAAACATATACAACATTGCATTTAAAAACCTAACCAAAAATATATATAAACTATGACTTAGGGTTTCTTAAAATGTGTAAATACAAAATACTACTGGGAAATACACCCAAATGTTAACAATGCTTGATTATAAATTAGTTTTTCCTTATAGATACATGTTTTCTTCCTTATAGATACATGTTTTATTTTGTAGAATATACCTTAACAAATATTATAGAATAAATAGAGGAAAAAAATTATATTCCTTAAACTAAAAATGCATGAATTAGTGGAAGAGTGTCTCATGAACTGTGTTCTAGGCAACTGAAAATCTCCAACTTGATGGTCCTAGTCATTTTGGGCTGTTATAACAAAAATGCCATGGATAGTGTTGCTTAAAAAATAGAAATTTATTTTTTACTCTTCTAGAGGCTAGGAAGTTCAAGATCAAGGTGCCAACATAGCCAGTGTACGGTAAAGGCCTTTTTTCTGGTTTTCAGAGGCCACTTTCTCATTGTATTATTATGTATCAGAGGGAGGGGAGAGGGGGAAATGAGCTTTATAGTGTCTGTTCTTACAAAGGCACAGAGCATTCAGGAGAGCTCCATCCTAATGACCTAATTACTTCCCAAAGGCCCTACTTCTTACTACCATTGCTTTGGGAGTTAGGGCTTTAACATATGAATTTGAGGAGGACATAAGCATTCAGTCATATATATATTTAAGAGTAAACTAGGTCAGGATAATTCCATTCAAATTGTATATCTTCAATTTCTACATAGATGACTTCAAGCTTTCTGGTAAAGTATTTTTGGTTTGTTTACTTTTTTGTTTGTTCATTTTAAAGAGAATGGTTATACTGTAAGGGCAAATACAAATTAGACATAAGAAACTTAATTTTCCCTGTTGAAAATAAGGAAAGAAACTTTCCTGCATTCCCTTTGCTTTAAGAATTTTCTTTTAGAAAACTTGTAAGTTATTTCTCTGTCACTTTGAAATATATGTAAATCCTCTTAAAAACTAAATAAGCTTTTTGCCAGCTTTATGAATAGGAGGTATTTCTGAAGGGCTTGGGAACCATCGCTTTGGAAAGTCAACATCTAAGAAAGATAATGACTCTATTTCTCAGTTTCTGTGCAAGGATAGGAGCCTAGCTTCAGCAGGCTTTTGGCTTCAAGTTGCAAAACTATTTCCTATCATAAGTAAGTTTATTTTTTCTTTGCATAAACCAATTACCTAGCATAAATGGTCAACTCAGTTACCAAGTGAATCACCTGGATACTTAGGATGAATCACCGGTGACAAATAATAGTCACCCCTTGAGAGAGAGAGTTACTGTTTATCTTGAGAATATTTAAAATACATGCAATTAGTTGTATCTGCTTGCAAACTAGATTAAGTACAATGATTCTAGAATACCATGAATGCAAGGCTTAATTAGACAACGTAAATTTCCAAGGTCTTCATCTCTATTTCCAGATGTGGGACTTTTGATAGTGTCAAAGAAAAATTGCCCCAGATGGAATTAAGCAGGATAGAGTTCAACAGGAAGGCAGATTTTATACAAGACAAGACAATTATACTAGGAGTTGAGACTACTGCAACAGGGGAAAAAGACTGAACTGAACTCCAACTTCATTGAAAGGAAAGGCAGAAGAGTTTAAAAGTGGATGAATTAGGGGGATCCCTGGGTAGCTCAGCGGTTTAGTACCTTCCTTCCTTCAGCCCAGGGCATGATCCTCGAGTCCCAGGATTGAGTCTCACATCAGGCTCCCTGCATGGAGCCTGCTTCTGCCTCTGCCTGTGTCTCTGCCTCTCTCTCTTTCTCTCTGTTCTCCCATGAATTTAAAAAAAAAAAATCTTAAAAAAGAAGTAGATGAATTCATGCAGAGGTACTGGAGGACATTATGGGAAAGGTGGGTCAATATAATTGGCCATCTGCATTTGCTAATTGGTATTTATCTAATTAGGTATTTATCATTCCATAGAAAATGATATATAGAGACCTGTCCTTTTAGATGACTATTTCAAAATGGCTCCTAAATCATTGAAAAAGATATTTTTGGATTGCAAAGCTGGCAAGAGGTTGGGAGCATATTTACATCTCAATGGGGCAGAGAAAGATTTTATAATTGCAAATTTTCTAAAGTAAAGAATGGCCAGTGGCCTACAGAAGGAAGATATATGTATAAAATTTAGTCAAGTCAAGGCGAATATTGAGGCCATCTTGATAAATAGTTAATAACTTGACTACAGTTAAGAAATGACCTGGCAGAAAAATAAAGTTCCAGCAGATATTAGGTAGCAAATGTCACAATTCATCTATCTCTTTCTGAAATGTACATGATACAATACAGGCCTACAAACTCAAAGCCTAAAGCGAAAATGATCAACAGATGATTATAAAGCATAAGAAATCAAGGTAATTCTATATGTAAGTAGCTTTTGTCAAAATAATATTAATGTATATCCTAAACTAGACCATGAAACAATCTACAATAAATCCATATCTTTATTTAAATAGTGCATATTAATAAGAATAAAGTATAAAGATTATGTATACTATTTTAAATAACTGAGCACTTTTAATTTCTCCATGTGATCTGTTTATTGTTTTACTGTTTCATTGATTGGAATGGAATATTTTTGTAGCCATCATTTTAGGAACTAACGAGCTGGAATGTTATTAAATATTGATAGAACTTAGCTCAGTCAACATAGTCTAATGATCTAATAAATTCCACCTCTTTCGGACAATTAAAAAAAAATTTGTTCACCATGCTTCATGTTTTCAAGCTTCCTTCAACATTTAACTACATCTCCTTCTCATTAATTTAAATATCAAGAACTTAATCCATTGACAGTTTTATAAACGTACAAAATGTGTAGAACACTTCTAATTGTATGTGTGTAAAATATTTCAAACATTTATTATTTGAACATATAAGTGAGCAATTTTATATATTATCATTTTTCTCATACTAGTTCATTGTCAAATTCAAATAACATACATTATAAGAAGACATTATATTACCAAGGACTGTACATTATTATAATGAGGGTAATACTTTTTGTTTTATTTCTATCTCGCTTTGTTCTGTTTGTACAGTACAGAGAAAATTGCTCAGCTTGTGGTCTACAGCCAGCAATTAACACCACTTAGCAGCTGTTAAAATTGGTAATGTCTGTTGTTATCTTCATGTGGTTTAATTCAAATGCCAATTGCTCTCTGAGCACTGATCATAAACCTACCACATCCTGTACAATTTGCAGACATTTCAAGTAAAATGATATTTGTTTTGGTGGTGTTAGTGACGATGGGAGCGGGAAATGTTCAAGAAATTTTAAGATTCGGGTGATGATGAAGTCAAAGGATGCAACTTCCAAATCCCTTTGGAATTTGCAAATTCTGTATTACTATTGTGTTATATTTAGATCAAGTAGAGTCATGATGCCCACTGTAGTAGCTACTTTGAACAATTGAAATGAGGCTAGGGCAAATGTAGATGTGCTGTAGGTGTAAAATACACAGATTTCAAATATATTTCACTAAAAAATATGTAAAATATCTCACTAATGATAATACGGATTCCATGTTGAAATGATAACATTTTAGCTATACTAGGTTAAATACTATATAGCACTAAATTAATTTCACCTGTTTCTTTTATGCTTTTTAATGTGACACCTAGGACATTTAAAATAATATATGTGACCCACATATATTTGTATTGTTCAACCACAGAGTATGCCCTAAGGCACCAGGAAGAGATAGAAACAACCTTCTTGCCTTTCCAATTGTAAGACCTCTGTTTTGCTTTGGAAAGCATAAAAAATGAAAAATAATAAATCCTAACTAAGGACCTTAGAAAATTGGTGTATTATCATTTTTAACGGGAATTAAATTTCCTCTATTCTTTTAAAAATTCAATTAAATTGAATTGTTAAAATATAATTCCCAAAGCTAATCAAACTTCAAAAATGTAATGGACAAATGAATCTGAAAAATATCTCTAAGAGAAGTAAAGCAGGCTGTAATTAATCAATTATTAAGTAAATGAGAGGAAACAGTATGCATTTTTAAAGTTAGTTTTAATAAAATACACTTAATTTTGTGCACTTTGGAGCCTTCACCAGGCAATGGGAAGCAACAGTTCCATCTGTGTGCGATTTCAAATGAATACAAATTCTGCCCCCTCCCTGCTTTGGCTCCATGGTTAATGAGAAAATGTAATGTGTTTTGGTCCAAATAGCCTTGTTTGAATATAACACTATTGATTTCTTTATGACTCACTCTTCATTTTAGTTTCTTGAGAGACAAGAGATATTATTGAATGAGACATAAAGCTGAAGTTCCTGACCATTTGTGGTCATTAGGCATCCCAGGACACATTTTGCTAGAGAGCAGGATGGTTAGCTTTCACCGCGGCCCAGTTCCAATCTAAATCAGGATAGTCTAGCAACCCAAATTATCTGTATAGATACAGAAATAAATGTTTTCTTCTCAGTATTTATGCCACAAACTACAAAGTTCAGTTATTTTCTATGAAACTGTTGCCAACTTTGACTCTATAAGCACCTACATTTGAATAAATTGAACATGTATTTTAAAATATGAAATATTGCCTTATAGGACCATTGATATTTTGTAGTAAATTAAGATAATTTTATTATTATAGTGTAATAACATATTATATATGATAGATTTTTTTGAAATGTGAAAGAATGTTTCCATTTTATAGACTATAGAATTTTTAAAATAAAAAAGCAGTTTATTTCAGCAAATATATATCCATTGGGTGACTACTATGTAAAAATGCTATACTAAGCAGTAGGGATACAGGCAATCAAGTATGATCACTATTTTTAAGAACCTAAGACAGAAAAGGAAAGAGATATTTTCAATATTATTTGCAAATATACCAAAGTTATAAATGAAGAAAACAAGAAGGCAATTCCCTAATCCACAGAGGATAGTTGTGAGAAGAGAGGTCATTATAAAATGGAAAGATGTTTGATATTTCTTTTGCTTGTATATTAGAAGAAGAAAGTAAATGGCAATTAAACATAGGATGCAAGTAGAAAAAGATGAACACAGAGGAAGTAATGCTATCAGTCACAGAAGCTTGACTTGGAATGGGATGTGCAGGAAGCCCAGCAGAGTTTGAGAAGCTTATAAGCAATGTGAATTATTGAAGAGGCTTAAGTAGGGGACAAGTCTTGATGGCATGTTAGGTTTGTAGTATAAATCGATTACTCTGACAATTATGAAAGAATAGTTTTGAAAAAAACAGAGACTTCTTAAAGTTGTAAGACCAAGTTGGAAGTGATGAGACTGTGGAGGCCGAGAAAATTAAGGCCATTCCATCTCAAGTTTAGCTTTAGCACAAGTAAAGCCATCTTAGGCCCCTGTGAATAAGAGCTGAACTTTACAGGAAAAAATTCAGAATGTCCTCGGCAGGGAATCCCATATCAGAAAGACAACAGAACTCAGAATGCCCTTGGCAGAGAATCCCCTCTTAAGAAACTCCCCCACATTTTCCCCCATATTGGAATGGAAAAAATTCCTCCACCTCTTCTGAAAATCCCCTAGACCAGGCCATAAAAAACCCAGCTGTAACCCACTTCGGGGTCCAAGCCCCTGCTCTACTGTGTGGAGTATACTTGGACCCAAGCTCGAGCTTGTAAATAAACCCTTATGTACTTGCAACGGTGTCGGCTCCTTAGTGGTTTTTCGGATTTGTCATCTTGGGCACAACAGAGACCAAAGTGAGAAGTATAGTGTGCTGGTAGGTAGATACTTCTCTTGGAACATAATCCCAAATTTTTCAAGGAACAGGCAAAAACAAAAACCAAAAGCCTGATAAAAGTTCTTTCTTCACACACTGTAATAGATAATGTGTACTCGAGGCTAGACCAGGAATTTCAGAAAAAGCTAAGCATTGAAGAAATTCCATAGTCTCCTTTTTTCCTCCTTTAATTCAAAAGAAGGACAATATTAACAATAAAACAAAAAGTTGCATGTACATTAAAATTAAAATTCTTTCTAGTTTATATGACTCCACATTTCTGTGTAAATTCAAAAATTTCAATTAAAAAAATTAGTGTTCTTTCATTGACATGTTTTGTCTACTTGAGTAATTCAGAACTGTTTATGCAATATTGTTTACATTTAAAAAATCTCTCAAAAGATCCATTAATTTTTTTTCATCTTATTTACTTCAATATTAATTATACTGAGTAATTCAAATTTGGTCATTTGGAATCCGGTCTTCAATTAATGGTTAAGAGCAACTCCATAATTTAAGAGGGAGAAACAATGAATTGAAAATCCTTCATCTGGGATCCCTGGGTGGCGCAGCGGTTTGGCGCCTGCCTTTGGCCCAGGGCGCGATCCTGGAGACCCGGGATCGAATCCCATATCAGGCTCCCGGTGCATGGAGCCTGCTTCTCCCTCTGCCTGTGTCTCTGCCTCTCTCTCTCTCTCTCTCTGTGACTATCATAAATAATAAAAAAAAAAGAAAAAAAGAAAAAAAAAAAAAGAAAATCCTTCATCTAAACACAACTTCCAAATGAAATCAGCAATAATCAATATTCTTATATTATAAATTTGCTTTTCCATGGAACCAAGTGCATAGCTTACTGATTGAGGCAGATAATGATAATATTGTACAAAGGTTAACTTTTTTCCAGAAAAAAAAAAGAATACAGATAATATATTTTGTGGAAATGTATAGAAAAGCTTTCATTACTCATACAAAAATTTGTATCCCCCCCCTGCAAAAAAAAAAAAAATTGTATTTGCTAGGATTTTCCTAACACATACTACAGGTTGGGTGACTTAAACACAAATTTATTTTCCCACAATTCTACAGGATTAAAGTCCAAGATCAAGGTATTGTCGTAGTTGTTTTCTTTGAAGCCTTTCTCTATTACTTACAGATCATCATACTCTCCCTGTATCTTCACATTGTCCTACTGATGTATTTGTCTGTGTTTTAACCTCCCCTTTTTGTAAGAACACCATTTGGGAGTAAAGCCTATCCATATGGTCTCATTTTTATCATAATTATCTTTTTAAAAATCCTATCTCCAAATATAGTCATATGAGTTAGGACTTCAAAATGTAAATAGAAGGGAGCACAATTCAACCCATAATAACATTTAAATACAGAATATATTTAAAAATTGAATTTAAACTTTATAAGGTTAAATATTAAGAAAGATTGAATAAAACCTGACTGAGGAAACAATAGCTTCTAAATCCATCCATCCAATGTGCTTAAAAGGCACTTTTGAGAGAAATCTATTCAAACCATTCTTGGAATAGGAAGGAAAGATTTTCAAATGATTGCATTGGAGGCTATTCAGAAAATACAACAGCATGAAAATTAATTTTAAACAAGAAAATATGGGAGAAGGAAATCAAGAGATACAAATCTCTAAGAAAGTCTTCTCACTTTTGTCATGAGATCTAGCTAGGAAATTACAGAATTCTGGAGGCAGAATAGCGGGTAGAAACAGAGATAGGTGCTTAAAAGCTGAGAACTTGTAGTTTATTTGTGATGCGTTGAAATGCCAAGGCAGACACACAGGAAGATAAATGAGTGCTCATTGTGAGATTTTAAAAAACCTGAATTAAATATAGGACTCAATTCAGCTAAGTTTTCTCCACTACATAACAAAGATCTCCTCTCCTCCAGTTTCTAATAATGTGTTCCTCATTTCCTACTGAGTCCTCATGAAAAGAATCTTCCACATTCATATATCTCTACCAACATTCCGTTTATGATGATATCTATATTCTCTAAGACAATACAGGATTTCTCCATGATGCTCCTTACTTCTTCCTGAGTCCTCACTAGAAATTCTTAACATCCATATTTCTACTAACAGTATCTTCCCAGAAATCTGAGCTTTTATATCATGATTCCTAAAATTCCTCTAGCCCCTACCTCTTATCCTATTATAAGCCATTTCCATATTTTTAGACATTTCTTATAGCAAAGACTTTTATTATAGCATAACACTTCCTAGTAGTACCAAAATATTTATTGAAAGAAAATTGGTTTATGTTATTGTGGGGGTTGGTTTGGCAGGTCAAAATCCATAAAGCAGACCAGGAAAGGCAGACTAGAACAGTTAGGTACAAAATGAAGCTACATCTACAGGCAGATTTTTTTTTTTCTTTTCAAGGACACTTCAATTTGTTTTTAAAGATTTTATTTATTTATTCATGAGAGACACACAGAGAGAAACAAAGACATAGTCAGAGGGAGAAGCAGGCTCCTCAGAGGGAGCCTGATATAAGACTCCATCCCTGAACCCCAGAATCACACCCTGAGCTGAAGGGAGACACTCAACTGCTGAGCCACCCAGGCATCCCAAGAAAGCTTCAATTTTGATCTTAATGCCTTTCAGCTGAGTTAATCAGGCCCACGCACATTATCTAGGATAATCTTCCTTATTTTAAACAAACTGATTTTAGACTTTAATAACATATACAAGATACCTGATACCTTTACTGTAACATCTAGATTAATATTAGACTGAATAATTGGGGCTATAGTATAGCCATGTTGACACATAAAGCTGAGTTGGGCACTAAACCTAAGTCTTCTGTTTGCCTCATGTATTCCAGACTTGTTGCTAAAGAAGCTGGCAACTTGAAAAAGCCATTGGCAACAAAGGCAACAAAGAAGCCCCCAAGGGAACCCTGGACAGAAGCAAACTCACAAGGCAGAAATTTTAGACAATAATTTTTTTTTTATTTTTTAAATTTTTATTTATTTATGATAGAGAGATAGAGAGAGAGAGGCAGAGACATAGGCAGAGGGAGAAGCAGGCTCCATGCACCAGGAGCCCGATGTGGGATTCGATCCCGGGTCTCCAGGATCGCGCCCTGGGCCAAAGACAGGTGCTAAACCGCTGCACCACCCAGGGATCCCCGACAATAATTTTTTAACCTAGGCAAACCAGATGAAAAATATTCACGGTACCATCCTATCCCCATCAACAGAGCCAAAAAAGACCCTGGACTTCATTCTTTCAGGGCTATTAGAAGTCACTGCTGTAGCCTGTCCCCAGGCTTTACAGAAAATGGAGTAGAAAGCTGGAGCTTTCAACCCAGTCTAGTGGTAACAAGGGGAGAACAGTAGGGATCCTGTACTCCAGCCACCGTAAGTCACTTTTCCTCCATGGTCTGGGTTAGGAAAGGCTGGGTGGGAAGCTGAAATTTTCACTATCATGTCATGATAATAAGTACTCTCTCTTCTCATTGTGTCAATAGTGACCATCTAGGAAGCAGTAGGAGTTCCTCTCTCTCCAGGAGAAGGTACCATCAGTGAAGTATCAATGAAGGCCCGGTGGAAAGCCTAAAATCCAAGCTCCATCCATTCAATGAAATAACCTTCCTCCATCAATGATATCAAAGGGACATAGTAGGGAGCCTAAACTTTCTTTTTATTTATTTATTTATTCATTCATTCATTCATTCATTCATGAGACACACACACACACACACACACACACAGAGGCAGAGATATAGGCAGGGGGAGAAGCAGGCTCCATGCAGGGAGCCTGATGTGGGATTGGATCCTGGGTCTCCAGAATCATGCCCCTGGGCTGAAGGCGTTGCTAAATCACTGAGCCACCCAGGCTGCCCTATAATAACAGGAGCCCAAACTTTCACCCTCATTTAGAAGTAACAAGGTCTACTTTCAATGGCACAATATTAGAGAAGACCTATTAAAACCAAAGATTTAAATAAAATCTAGTGTCTTTTAATGCTATACCTGTAAAGACATCTCAGTCAGTTGAGCCTCTAACTTTTGATTTTGGCTCAGGTTGTGATTTCAGGGTTGTGAGATTGAGCCCTGCATCAGGTTCTGTGCTCAGCAAGAAATCTACATGAGAGTCTCTCCTTCTCCCTTTATCCTTCTCCCCCTAAAGTAAATAATAATAGTGGTACTACTACTACTACTACTACTACTAAATACTGTACTTGTAATGTTTAGAAAACCATGAAAATTATTTGTTCTACCAAAACATGGAAAGCCTCAACCTGAATATTAAAAAATAGTCAACAGATGCCAACACTGAGATGAGACAGATATTGGAATTGTGATAGTGTCTTAAGGTAGCTAGCATAAAGATTCCATAATCAGTTATCAGCATACTTGACATAAATGGGGGAAAAAAGTCTCAGCAAAGCAACAGAAGATGTAAAGAAGAAATGAATGAATATTTTTAAACTGTAAAATATTTTAAAAAACGAAAAAAAAACTGAAATAAAAATTTACTGAACAGCCTAACAACACAATAGAAAGACAAAAATTCAGTGAATTGTGCAAAATGGCAGGATGGGAATTTTTAGCACTCCTCCCATTAGAAGGATCAATTAGAACATCTGTGCACAAACATACTTTTATAAGAGCTAAGAACTCCAAGTGAGGAATATAGCTCCTGGGTGAAGCACACATATAAGAAAAAAACATATTAAAGAGAGTAGGAAAGGTAGATTTACAAATGATAAAAAGACAAGAAATAAGAACATACCACTACTGAAAAGCATCAATTCACAAAAGTACAGCAAAAGGAAAGATGGAACAAAGGAACAACAGAATATCCAGAAAATAGTTAATAAGACTATCAATAATTATTCTAAATGCAAAAGGATTAAATTTTTCAATTGAAAGGCACACAAGTGGCTAAATGGATTAAAAATCAAGATCCAACTATATGCTTCCTATAAGACACCAGTTTTAAGGACACACATAAGTTCAAAGTAAGTGGATGGGAAAAGATATTCCGTGAAAGTGAAAACCAAAAGAGAGCTGGAGTACCTATATTTATATCAGACAAAACAGATTTAAAGTTAAAAACTATAACAAGAGATGAAGAAGGTCATTACACAATGCTAAAGAATTCAATTCATTAAGAGGATAAAATAGTTGAAATATATATGCATGTAGCAATGAAACACCTACATATATTAAGGAAATACAGAACTAAGAGTAGGAGACTTCGATAGCACATTTTCAACAACAAATAGATCATTCCAACAGGAAATCAATAAGGAAACACTAAACTTGAATTATGTCTTAGACAAAGTGGGGCTAACAGAACAGTCCGCTCAATAGCACCAGAATATCCATTATTCTTGAGCATGCATGTCACATTCTCCAGGATACAACATGTGGTAAGTCACAAAATAAGCCTTACTTAGCAAATTAAAGAAGATTGAAATCATTCCAAGTGTCTATTTCAACTTCAGTGGTCTGAGAGTAGAAAATAATAACAAAAGAAAACTGAAAAATGCACAAATGTTCAGAAATTAAATATGCTCTAATAAATGACTACATTAAGAGCAAAAGAAAGATCACAAGTAAATAACCTAACTTTATACCATAAGGAGCTTCATGTTCTTGGAGTCTTAGACGCAGGTAAAATAAGTGGAGGCTGAAAAAATTTCAAATAAATTATTGCTGTTAATTTCCCAAATTTGATTTCAAATTTAAGAATCAGAGTGATGGGCAGCTTGGGTGGCTCAGTGGTTTAGTGCCGCCTTCAGCCCAGGGCCTGATCCTGGAGACCCGGGATGAGTCCCGTCGGGCTCCCTGCATGGAGCCTGCTTCTCCCTCTGCCTGTGTCTCTGCCTCTCTCTCTCTCTCTCTCTCTCTCTCTCTGTGTGTCTCATGAATAAATACATAAAATCTTAAAATCAGAGTGAATGCTAAACAAGATAAATCCAAAAATAAACTCACAAAGACACATCATAACCAACTTCTGAAAACTAAAGACAAACAAGAATCTTATAAGTAGTGAGAGATAAATCATATAAAGGAAAAAGAATTAACATGAGTGGATTTCTCACCTGAGGTCATGGAGCTCAGAAGGAAGTGGTACAAAAATTTTCAAATTCTTATAAATAAATAGCTCCCAACACTGAATTATATATCCAGCAAAATGGAAAAGAAATAAAGATATTTCTGCACAAAGGAACCTAAGAATATTTGTCACAAGTCTATACATCCTAAAAGAATATCTAGAAGGACTTCTTTAAGCAGAAAGGCACAGTAAAAATATGGAATCTAAGAACATCAGAATAGAAGAAAGAACAATGAAAGGAACAACAGGTTGTCTTTCTCCTTTTGAGTTTTCTAAATTATACTTAATGGTTGAAACAAAAAGGATATTTCCTGATGCGGTTCGTAATATATTTATAGAAGAAATATTAAAGACAATCATACACTATGGGGGATTAAAAGATTTAAAGTAATGAAAGATTTTTACACTAGACACAAATTACTAAAAAGTTGTTTTCCAAAGTCTATCATTAGACTCTGATAAGTTATGTCTGTGAAATGCAAAACCTGGAGAAACCACTAAAATATTCTACGAAAATTGCAGCGAAAGATACTATACATGAAAATAGTATTCAAAAAAATGTTTACATAACACATAGAAAATAAGGGGGGAACCCAGAGTATCAAAAAATAGAAAATAAAAATAAATAAAATGCCAGACTTAAACCTTAAGAAATCATTATTTACCTCAAATATAAATACACTAAATACACTAGTTAAAAGACAGATATTGCTAAATGAGTTAAAAATATGACCCAACTATATGCAAGGGTGCTATGTTAAATGGAAAAGTTCATCCCAGAGTGTCATATATATGATTCTATTTATACAGCATTTTTACAAATGACAAAGTTAATGGAGATGAAGAACAGATTAGTGGTCAACTGTGTTTAGAGGATGGATGTGCCCATAATGTACTAGAACAAGGGAGCTCTTTGTACTGATATAATCAATTCTGGTGATAGTTACAAGCATTTATCTATGTGACAAATTGGCACAAGACTATACACACACCAATATTCCTGGTTTGGATATGGTACTATAGTTACATTAGATATAGCCTTTGGGGGAACTCGGTGAAGAGTACATGAAATTTTGGGGGGATGAGTAAAGGGGATTCAGAGCTTAAAGAAAATTAATACTTTTTTATTTCAAAAAAACATAAGGAAAATATAACAGTATCCATCTTTATATTGCTTTAGATTTTATTCTGTTCTTGGGAAAGACATCTTGACCTCTAATTTGCAACTAGTCTTACTTTCTTGTCCCTTCTTACACACCAGCTCAATAATGTATTAACCATATCATCATGTTATACTATTGTGAAATGTCCAATAAAACTGGAATCACTTTGTAGAATCATAGTGCTTAAAGTCATGTTCTCTCTGCATTAAAGCTGTGGTGTGCATTCAGACAGGGAAAAATGATTACCTAGGTCCAAAAGGGCTACCCCACCAGGCCCACCAAGAAGTGCAGGTGCCAAGGTGAAGACCCAAGTCCGGGTTGGATCTGGGTTTTATTATCTAGGATGTAAAGTATGTGGAAGAAGGAAGGAGAAACATCAAGAAATCGGTCATGAGTGGGTAGCAGGGAACTGCACCTGCCTATCGGCAGGGGTCTCAGAGAATATGAACTATGGGGCTACAGCAATGGGGGAACTGACCTCAGCAGGCCTGGCTGCCTATCCACCATCATTCCTGCTTTCAGTACCCGCCAAAGGCAGGAATAATTGGCTTTTGCCACATGCATAAAGCTGTTGTCATTTATGTGTGACCCCGTTCTTCCTGTTTCTTTTACTTGCTGAGGTCTTGCTCTCCCACACCTGGATATATGTAAACTATGTAAATCACCTTTGCCAGGTCAGAATCAATTCTTTTTTTTTTTTAAAGACTTTATTTATTTATTCATGAGAGACACACAGAGAGAGAGAGGCAGGGACACAGGCAGAGGGAGAAGCGGCTCCATGCAGGGAGCCTGATGTGGGACTCGATCCCAGATCCTGAGATCATGCCCTGAGCTGAAGGCAGATGATCAACCGCTGAGCCACTTAGGCATCCCATGCATCAATTCTTTAAAAGATTTCCAGTCATTACTTTTTGTATAATTTCCCAATATTTAAGGTCTTTTAATTTGATGAAATTTTTCTACAGGTTATTTATATGTGTGACAAAAAATTGAACTATTTATATCTTATTTCTACTGTGCTACTAATACAATAAATATAAGATACTGGAGTAAGTATAAGGCAGAGGTTCCCTGTAGGCTGATTTTTTTCAAAAGAAATCTTGGAGAATCTGTTTTTGTGTTGTTTTGTTATGTTTTTTTAAGATTTATTTATTTGAGAGAGAATGAGAGAGCAAGTACCAGTGGGGGTTGGGGGTGGAGGGGTGGAGGGAGGGGCAGAGGGAAAAGGAGAGAGAGATTCTCAAGCAGATTTTCCACTGAACATGGAGCCTGATGTGGGGGCACGATCTTACAACCCTGAGATCATGACCTGAGCCAAAATCAAGAGTCGGGTGTTTAACTGACTGAGCCACCCAGCCTCCCCTTACAGAATCTGTTTTATGAATCTTGCTATATTCAGCACTTCAGGCAGATAAAGGAGCAATAATGAAAAATATAAAGATATTTCTTTGGTGAAAATTGGTGCTGTGGACCACAGCTGCCTCCTTTTGGGATTGGAACTTTTGGGAGTTACCTCCTTCATCTTACTTCTAAACAGAGTAAGCATCAGTAGTGAGCATCATCACACATTCTTATGTCTCTATAGATAGGGGATACTCTGGACTTCAGTCTCACTCCAGGCTGCAAAATCTAGGAGAATAATAATCTCACTAATTGATTTGCTGGGTAAGCCAGTAGGCAGCTTTGTTTCTTCTTTAATTCTTGATAGGATAAATTTGTTCTCCCAAAGGTACTCAAGTCAAGAACATGTGAGTATATTCTATGAACACAAAAGAGAGAGCCAGAGTAGGGGAATCATTCCCTTGCATAAGCCTTTTTAGAGAGCTAGAAGACCCAGTTGCAAGAAGCTGGTGGTAAATAGTGAATTTAAAGAAGTTAACATTGACTATGCAGATAAGACGTTCATTTGCTTGTATCAGGGGAACTCAAGAAAAAGGTACTCAGCTATGGAAATGTCTGAGGAGCCTCTGGATATGGCCAGAAAGTAAAATGTCAATTTTGTCTTCCATGTCTGCACAGTACAAAAACAGCCTACATATTAAACTAAGTATATTTTAAAAGAATGACATGAGATCAAAGTCAAGTGTGTTTTTATTACATCACCAGTAGTGATTGTTTAACATACTGAAGATTGGAGAGATAGATGAACAGATTGGTAGATTTTTCAAATAAATATTGTTTGTAGGCTATGTAATCTTACTTTGAAAATTATTTTTCAAAACTTCCTACTGCCCTTTGAACTTCTCCAAATACTTCTATTTTAAGCAATTAATTAACTGATGCAGTGACTTAGAAGAGGATAATCTCTCAGCTAATCCATACTATCTTTTTCTTTACCCTATTATCTATCTATCTATCATCTATCTATCTATCTATCTATCTATCTATCTATCTATCTATCATCTATCTATCTATCTATCTATCTATCTATCTATCTTTCACCTATCATCTCTCTCTCTCTCTCTCTCTGTTTATCATCTATCTATCTACCCTTTGGATGAGAGAATCATGATGTACTGTACCAATATGATAACAGTGAGGTCAAGAAGAATGTAAAGAAAGAAGACATTTAGCCTTGGGATTGTGGTTTAAAAAAATAGTAAAGGGAATTGTCATTTCAGTTGGGTGAGCATAAAAATACCAAATTTAACATTTCAAGAAGAGCATACTAAAGAATAAAGCATAAAAGCGGGTGCAGAGGCACACTTCAAGAAGTAGGACTACATCTAAAATTCTTATACTTTATATTCCCTTAGCAAAATCCCCAGTGTAATATCCCAATTAAGAAGAATTTTTAAAGTAACATTAAAGATGTTCAAATAAATGTTGATTTGTTTTGCTCCACTTAAAATATATTTAATTTTTTTTTAAAAATCATCCGAACAGATTTTCTAGAACAAATGAATAGGTATACTGGTTTCATAAGACAAACAAACAAACAAACAAAAAACAAAGGGTCACATTTTGAAGTTTTTGAAGTGTATTTTTTTCCTTACAAGAACATATGCTCATTATTAAGATTAGAGAGAAGACAAACATCCACATTTCAACTATTGAAAATGTAACATTTTAACTTTTTTTCCAATATTTTTATAGTTCTCTTCCTTTGTGCTAAATTTGTATGAATTTTGATTTAAAAGTTTTTTAATCTTGGCAAGAAAATAAAGGTAATTTTCCTAATTTATTTGGTTCTTTCTGAAAATTGTGCTATTGCAAATACCTACACATAGGTCCTTTTCTTTTCTATTGATTAGATACTCAGCTGTATCTTTATTGTCTTATATCTTTTCTATTAAAAAAAATTAAGACTGGCTTACCCATAGATATTACCTGAACAAATCCACTTGTCTCCTACAATCCAGGCTAATTTTCTTAAAATCTCAATCATTCACATTGAGACATATCCACCAGGTGTGGAGGGAAGCAAAGATTGACATAATAGCTGCATCTCTGGCCTGTGCATTTTGATTATTTAAGGAAGCAAACACATTATGTACTATCTAAATAGTGGTTATCATTATTTATTTATCACAACAAACTATTGATACAACAAACAGTTAATAAGAATTAGAGTAGGACCTAAACACAGAGCAGAGATAATTCTCTTATGTTCCTCTGTAAGTGAACATAGATACATGGAACAGAGTGTTGGTTAAATTATTTCTAAATCTTATAAGTAGAAACAAAATTGTACTAGTCTACATAGTCTATGCCATATATTAGTATCAAGTCATCTGTAATTCTGTTTCATTTTACCTATGACTTTTTTTTAATTTAAAATTTTAGTTATTTTCAGAGAGATAGAGAGAGACAGTGTGTGTGAACAGGGTGAGAAGGAGAGGGAGCGGGAGGGAGAGTCCCAAGCAAACTCTATGCTGAGCTCAGAGCCTGATGCGGAGCTCAATCCCAGGACCCTGAGATCATGACCTGAGCTGAAATCAGGAGTCACATACTTAACTGACAGAGCCACCCAGGCATTCCTAAGTCTTCTCTTGTAATTTCTATCTTTTATTCTCTGTCAAAAAATAATGTGTTCTACTTGACAAAGTTTGCTCATTTCTATTAAAAATTTCCATGTGTTTTAAGCAATAAAGTTATTTTTAATTTTAAAACATTTTTACATAATATAATGGTAATATTAGAAGATTCTCAAGAAAATGTAATCATGTCTTTTTATTACCACTTTATAGGCTTTACCGACTTGTCTAGATGCCTTTTTTCCACACAGATACAATCCTTATGCTCCTATAGTTATACATTTTCTTCTTTGTGTTTGGTTTTATATTTAAAATATATTTTTTAAAGATTTTATTTATTTATTCATGAGAGACACACACACACAGAGAGAGAGAGAGAGAGAGAGAGAGGCAGAGACATAGGCAGAAGGAGAAGCAGGCTCCATGCAGGGAGCCTGACGTGGGACTCAGTCCTGGGTCTCCAGGATCACGTCCTGGGCTGAAGGTGGCGCTAAACTGCTGAGCCACCTGGGCTGTCCCATTTAAAATATTAAAATGAATTTAACCTAGTTATTGGTTATTAAATATATGCTAGCTCAATAATATTTCATCTAGCTGATATATCATATTTTTAACTATCTCTATTCCTCCTTTTAGAAATAAACAACTTAAAAATTAAAAGCTAAAATATAGCAAATGTATAACTTGAGAACTGTATATATTATTAGCATCCTAACACCAAACAATTAATAGCTTATGATGAATATCATATTTCTTCTCTAAATACATTGTGTACATCCGGATAGGAGGAGCTGTATATCCCAGTAGCCACCTAGTGCTTTTGACTTAAAGCAGTTTCTACACCAAAGATTGGCAAACTTTATTCTTAGGAAAGATGCCTATTTGAGTAAATAAATTTTCATTTGAATGCAGCCATGCCTATTCATTTACATAGGGTCCATGGCCATTTTTGCACTATAATGACAGAGTTGAATAGTCAGAACAGAGACACTATGGCCCACAGATTCTAAACTATATCCCATCTGGTCAAAATCTCCATGCTAAATGTTAGGATCACTCTCTAACACATTGCTTTTATGTTCATAGACTAATATCAAGTGGATTCATTTTAGCAAATTAGCTCTTGAGTAAGAGGAAAAGACAGTGGACCAGAACAGATCTGCCCCTCCCCTCCTTATTCACCCTGATGATACAGTGACTTTTTTAGCACACAAATATGATGTCACTCCAGTGCTTCAAAACTAAATGGTTACAAGCCTTCAGATAGTATTAACTCCTTAGCATGTTTACGGATGAGATGTGAAAAAAGTATACTGATGTCATCATAAAAGTTTCATTCACAGTAGACATAAAAATTTCTAAGATTGTCAATCAATAATTGCATGTTATTATTTGATGTTTATTCATAGTTTCTGATACATCTAGTTTTCCCTAAATAAAATGTTTTTGTTCAGAATTTATTATTTTATATCTGTTAATCCCCTAGCTGAACATTTGAATATTGGCAATGCTTTATATTGGCAGAGTCATAGGTATTACAATAAAAATTCATGGAAGCCTTTTTAAACAAAACCTCAATATAATTCTTCAAACATTGTATTAAGCTGAAATATGCCTGCTTTGGGTAAAATCCAGAAGCATAAAATTACTAGTCAGTAACAGTACTTCAGCTTACATTCAGCTCTAAAATCAAGTTTTCTTTGAAGTTTGGGCACTTAAATAAAAACAAAAAATAAGTGCAATTTTGTGATTGATCTGCTACAAAACGTAAATAATCTCCTTCAAAATGCTGAAACCAGAACATAGATTTGTGTGTTCCAAAATCCAGGCTGCTTATAATTTTCATATTTAACATAGAATACATATATTCTCTGATTTCCAACTCCCACACATGATATCAAGCACGTATCTGGAGCATCTGGTAAATGCACAGTGAATGAATTAATACCAGACATTATGTCTACATATATAAAAAGAAAATTAGCTTTTGAGGCTTAGAGTTTGGCTAGGAAGTTCAGTTGTGAACCTGGATATAAGCCCAGAATAAATTAAAATTAGTATCCTTTTATATAATGAAAATTCAAAATGAGTAGTCAATTCAATGTTAGCTTATCTTGGACTCTATCTAAGGTGGTCAGTTGCTAGTAGAATCAAAGACATCCTTGTTATGCCAGGATTCTAAACTATAACTCATTACTATAGAAAAGACGTTTCAGGGGATCCCTGGGTGGCTCAGGAATTTAGCACCTGCCTTTGGCCCAGGGCATGATTCTGGAGTACCGGGATGGAGTCCTGAGTCGGGCTCCCTGTGTGGAGCTTGTTTCTCCTTCTGCCTGTGTCTGTACCTCTCTGTCTCTCATGAATAAATAAATGAAATCTTTTTTTTTTTTAAAGACCTTTCAAAATGGCACAGTGAATCTTCAGTGTAGGTTTTAATCATTATCATAATAATTAAATAAAATGCTTGCCCAGAAGGATGTGGAGCAACATGCAGAATTGTTTGAGAATGATTCTGGGACTTATATCTGTGATGCCCAAACACAGAGGAAGACTTCCCCTTCTACAGCAGGAAATGCTGAAGCTCAGCTTCCCTTCAAACTAAGGGATTCCTATTCCCCACCCACATGCCCATCTCAGCAGAAGGCATTGCCAAGTTCTATGGGCCCTGAGGTCTCTAATCTTTACTAGTTGGAGTTTCTAGATAACTTCTACAGTCACCTGGTCTGTAAAATACAGACTCTGTATATTATACTATTGACAAATCTGCATATGGACCTGCAAAAAAGAAGAAAAACAAGAGGTAAAGTTCCTCCATTGGAATTCAAACCCACACTGCTGGCCCAGAAATAGCCTGGTCTAGACTCCTTTGCTATAGAATAATGGGAGAGTTTGGTCCTGTGCTTTTGGATTTCTTCACACTCACTCTGCCATTGGTGATTTTCTATTTTCCCAGGAAACCTATTTTCACACTGTAAGACACTGTGAAATTCATCCCAAACCCAGACGACACAACTTTTAGGAACAAAAGCTAAGAAGTGGTTTGCAAGTTAATATTTTTGAATATCTGTGAAATAATGAAGCAGTCATACAATAGTTTATGGGGGGAGGGAGCTACTTGGGTGTCTATGTGA